>NW_003852415.1:3480735-3502557 GCF_000181295.1 Otolemur garnettii
GGCCCTGCACGGAGAGAAATGAACATCTCCCACATCATGTCAACAGCAGAGCCCAGAGAAAGGCCCAGTGCTTTCCACTCATGAATCCTCAACAGTGGTCCCCTCTGTCCTGGGGAAACTGAGGCTCCCCTAAAACTCTCTCAGACAGTCAGGTCCATGCCAGGAATCCTGCTCTT
The DNA here is from genome assembly GCF_000181295.1 of Otolemur garnettii. Taxonomy (NCBI): domain Eukaryota; kingdom Metazoa; phylum Chordata; class Mammalia; order Primates; family Galagidae; genus Otolemur; species Otolemur garnettii. The sequence goes on from NW_003852415.1 coordinate 3,480,912, forward strand.
AGCAGTCCGGATCCCAGTTGAGTGCCTGAAACACCAGACATCAAAATCCTGGCAGGCCTAGAGAGAAGGGAAGCTTAGTCATGACAGCAAAATGAAGCAAACCAAGAAACCCAGAGAGGGGAGGAAGGACAGAGGCCAAGAATGTCTCGAGGCAACCTGAAAACTCCTTTAGACCAAAGCAGGCCCACACAGTGGAGCATTCCCCTGCCAGGAATGCCTGGTGTGTCCCAGCGCCCTTTGGGTTGGGCGGGGTGTGCTGGTCCATAGGCACGCACAGGTGTTGGTCCAAAAGTCTCACGAAGGTGACGGAACAGTAAGCACACTCTGGTGCTCCGCATGGACACACACATTTGGGCACACAAGCACACGTGGGCCAGGCGTGCAAGCCCACAGGAGTGCGTGTGTGTGTGTTTGCGTGCAGTCTACAAACATGTTTTCACAAAGCTCAGGGAGAAGCAATCAGTCATCTCCAAGGAATCTTAGCAACAGCCATCCCCAGAAAAGCCTCCTGCCAGCTGGGGCAGTGATGAGTCAGCAGAGGCGGCTGCAGGGGGAGGCGGGGGAGAGCTGGGGCAGGGCACAGAGCAGCCTCTCTCTGCCCTGGGAAGGCCTCCAGGCCCAGCCTGGCCGCCGCACCTGGGTCACTGCTTTGGCACTGATGTCCGAGAACACATTCTTGGAACTGGCCAGCACAGGCGGCTGGAGGGTTTTTCCCTCCTCCTCCCTTTCCCTCTCCCTGTCCTGTTCTGCCCCACACCGCCCTTTTATTTTTCCTTCTTGCTGCAAAACCAAAACACCCCATTCAGGCTCAGCAGCCAGATGGCAGGAGCTGGCCAAGGGGTTGGGATACAGGAGCCGTCTAGCCCAAGCAGGCCAGGGGATGAGGATACCTCTGACCAGCCACAAAGAGGGCCCTGCTAGGGATTGCTGAGCTCTGCTTAAGTCCTACAGGGAAAAAGTGTCATTGTCTGGGGCTCCAAGGAACAGGAGATCAAAGTGATGGCTCCCAGGGAAATGGACTGAGTCTCTCTACCCCAGTAGCAAGGCCAACGTTGCTAACACAGGATGAGGCAAGAGGGTGACCAAAGAATAGAAGGGTACGATTACTAAATCACGACTCCACTGCCTGAGTGCATACCCAGAATTATCTCCTTTTACAGGTGGGGAGATGAAGGTGTAGACAAGTGAAGGGAGTTAGACCATGGTCCGTAATTAATAGCCATGGAGCTAGGAGGAATTAAACCAGGTTAGAGCTAACCAGGGGCTTTACCCAATAGAGCACACTGCCTTTCTTCCTAGACTGGATCTTACTGTGTGTGTCAGAATCACAGCACCTACAAAAAATAAACAAATAAAGTAAAAACCAAAAAAGGAGAGTGCTGTCCCCTACCCATCTCCCGCCCTGCAAGCACACAGATCTGGGGGAAGAGCCATCTGCAATCTCAGCAGCAGCGGTGCTAACAGCCTGGCCCAGCCCCAATCCCTGGCCTCTTTACTGGAGGCAGGAAATGAATAAAAGCTAAATGAGTTTGAAAATGCCAGGAGGCAGTGTTTATCCCCTTCCCCCACCCCTCCCCCTGGCAAGGACCGTGTATAGTTACAGTTTAATCTTGGAAATGCCAGACAGCTGTTCCCCGTTGCTAAGAGACTGGCCTACATTATGCAGATGTCAGGGACCTCAAATGTCTGCCGGAAATTACAGATCATGTCGGAGGAGCCCAACGGCCATCCATCTCGAAGCTGGGGAATCGCAGCGGGAGACCCCTTGGGGGGGATGGCAGGAATGAGGAGCCCACCCCTTCCGGTCCCTTCTGGGGGTCTGAGGCTGTACCCTGCCTCCCGAGCTCCCCCGCTATGGCCACTGTGCAGATGCTTGTCTCCACGCCCCAACTCCAGTTTTCCTTCTGGGACGTCTCTCTGCGTACAGTTTCAGTGTCCCTCTGTCTTACAGCCTTCCCTGCTGCTGTGATGCCACCAAGCTGGCTGCGACAGAGCTGTGAGGAGGAGCAGATCCCACTGTCAGGATTCTACCCCTGAGGTGTCCTAACCTGGAGCTGAAAATGGACACACACAGACACATACACACACACCTCCTGGACTTCTCCCTACCCCACGGAAACCCAACGGGGAGCTATCACCGTGGCAACTTCAGGCTACATGAGCTGTTGCAGCACTGGTCCCTTAGGGAGGGAAGCCATAGTCTGGGAAAGGGGTTTCCCTGGGCTGGGAGGCGAGCAGACGCATCTCCTCACTTAGGCTGGAGAGGGCCGCTAGGGAGGCAAGGGTACACATTGGGCCTTCAGGATGCACCTAAGGCACTGTAGGGGTAGGAAAAGGTAGGCTGGGGCCCAGGTGCTATGTTTCCCTGACAGCCCACCGGCTTCCTCAAGGACAGAAACTTTCTCTCACTCTCAGGCATCCAGGTGGTATCTGCTCTCCCTATTACCAGCTATGTGACCTTGGCCTTCTTCCTGCTGAGCAGCAGCTACCATATAAAATAAAGGCAGGCATACTTCCCATGTCATAAAGGGGGCTTTGATGATAGGAATGGTGTGTGTGTATGAGAGAGAGAGAGTGTGTGTATATGTGTGTGTGTGTGTGTGTGTTCCATATGTGGAAATGCTTTAGGGAAAGGTTCTCAGAAGCCCCATGAAAATAGGGCCTTATTACCGTCCATCTGGCCTTCTTAGAAGATGCTGGTAAGGCCAAAGGGAAGTAGCACCATTTATAGAGCCTTCTTTCCAGTCCCCAGGCCTTCTTCCCTGCAAGCAGACACCACTTCCAAAGACCACCTGACTGAACTCGTGTCCGGCTCCTCTGGTCAGGGCCCTCTCCTGCCATTTCTATAGCAACAGTGATGTTGGATAAGGAAATTGAGGCGTGAGACTTCCAAGCCTGCCCCAAGTCATCACAAACCATTAGTTAATCCTGTATTCTCCTGCCTCAGCCCCTGCCCTGGGTTCAGACCCCAGGAAGGCCATGACCTCTGTCCCTGGAAGGTTAAGAGTTGGACACCAAGGATCTTCCCCCTTATTAATATGTGAGCTGTGTACCTCCTGATTCTCTTTCTCCCTCTGGAGAATGGAGTACCACAGACCTCTTAGGGCTGCTGTGAGGATTAAATAAGATAAACCTTGTAACTTCCTTAGCTCTGGCTAAGCACTCAATACATTTGAGTTCTTTTCTTGGAGGAGCCAGTTCCTAGGCACCGACTCCTTAGAAAGGTGCCAGGCTTTGGCAGTAAGAGCTGGGGCAATTCTTGGGGCTGCCAGCACATCCAGCCCAGCGACTGGTTTCTGTCTCTCTGGAAGGTTCTGGAAGGGCTGTGCGGGGATGGGGCACCTGGGAGAACTTTAAGGACCCGGAACTAGCCCCAAAGACCTGGGAGGAGGATGTTGTCAGGGCCTCAGGGAAGATGCTCCCCCCAAAAAGAGGTGGATGATGGAGGATGGAGCCCCCATCCCCCATGGAAACTGCTGAGCCAGAAAGGTTTGTGTGTAGGGCAGGAGTGCCCCAAGGCTGAGTCACGGCTGGCTCCCGGCACACTCAGCCCCTCAGGGCCCTCGGAGGCCTGCACTTGGCGGGAGGCAGAAAGCAGCAGCTGCTCCATCTCTGTCTTTGTTCTTTTTCTCTTCCCTGCGGCCTCTCCCCACCCTCACGGTTCCCTTCCCCAGCTCTCCCTCCTCGCTCACTTTCTCTCACCCTCCTCCTCCCCCCTCTTCCCCAGCTCTCCCACCTCCTCAGCCCCTCCTCCCCCTTATCCCTCCCTGGAAGCCGATTTCTTGCTTTCTCATCCTTTCTTCTTCCTTAGAGCTCACTTCTTCCCTGGGCTCTATTCCCTTCCCGCCTCCCTGCTCTGGATTCCCCCCCCCCCATCGTTTCTCTTTCCCTCTCCCTCCTCCTTTTTCCTTCGATTCTCTTTTCTCCCCCCACCTTCTCACTCTCTCTCCTTCAATCTTTCTCTCTCTACTTCAAGGAGACAGCTCAAGCCCCTAAACAGACAAAACCAGGTCAAGATCATTCACCCAGCCCTCACCAGCTCTGATCTGGGAAGCTGGAGTTGAGAGACCAAGGTCAGAGCTGAGCAGAAAACCCGAGCGGCCAACCCTGACCGGCACCTGGAGCCCTCTACCCCTCCCGGGGGATTCCTACGCCATGTCACCTGCTTCCCACAAATACCCAGCCTGCCTTCCAGCTCCTTCAGTCTAGGCGCCCAGCAAGCCAAGGTGCATCTGAGTCCTCTGAAGTCCTCCCTGACTGTTCTGCTTACCTCCCTACTCCTGACCCTGGTACAGGGAATCAAGGTGAAAAGAAGACAAGAAAGAATTCAGAAGCAGTAATGACCTGCTTTGAACTAGATGGAAAATGGCTGGGGGAAGGGCCACACCATCTTAGAATAGAAAGTGCCCATCATACTGGGGGCTTTGAAAACAGACACACTGAGTTTGAATCTTGACCTCCCTTCTTAATTAGCCAATGACCTCGTGTAGGATGCTTGCTGCACCTCAATGCCCTCCCCTGCAAAATGGGGACAATAAACAAAGCAACCCCCACCACTACCACCACCCCTGTGGTGAGGGTGCAGTAAGAAAATGCAAGGGAAGCTTTTGGCACCCAGTGACTGCTCTGAAGTACCGATACCTCCCTCAGAGAAAGGAAGGCTTCTTGGAGGAGACAGGACTTGTTCTGAGTGTTGAAGGATGGATAATAATAGTAATCATAATTCTATTTTTGTTGACACCAGGCGCTATGCTAAGCACTTTGAATATGTAGTTTCATTTAATCCCCCAGCAACCCTAGGAGGCTGTTTTTGTTTTTCATGGCAGAAGTTGATGAGGCTCAGAAAGGCTATGTGATTTGCCCCACGCTACACAGCAACGTGGAAAAGCGACATTCTTAACCCCTCTGCCATCACTTGGGGTGGGACATGGCAGAAGTGATAGCAGGCAAGACCAAGAGTAGTACCTAACTAGGCAAGAGACTGGGAAATTCTCACTTGAGGCCATTGCAAATCCTCTCTCGCCTTGGGTCAAGACTCAGTGTTCCTAGTTCCTGAGCCTGAACATCCCAGGTAGCCTGCCAGAATTCTTGATGTTAAACCTTGGTGGGGAGGGGAAGGTACATAGGGCCAATGTAGGGACCCGCCCAAATAGAACCTTCCTGACCGGAAGAAATAAATGCACCAATCCCTACCCCTCTTAACTTTGATATTCCCACCCACTTTCATCCACTTCCCTTTCAAACTCAGCTCCCTCATACCCGAGTGGAATAAAGGTTGTGTTGCTCACACAGAACCTGGACTCCCGATTTCCTTTTGTTCATGACTCAGAATAATTTCTCATTTTTGGTCCTTAACCTCTCAGAAGGTGAGGTCCAGGTTTCCTTGTCTGGAGCACCAAATCCCTGGCATGCCCCCTTCCCCCCCCACACACACACACTCCCTATAATCCAGGTAATCCCTAAGGTTCCTTGTCCTGCCCTTTGTATGGCAAAAATGACATCTTCGGTTTCTTGCCACCTGGTATTGTGTATCAGGGATAATTGCTCCTTCTCTGGGGGATTATGGGGGGGTAAGGGCAGAACGGGACCTGGGGGGTATTGCCTGAGATAGCAAATGGACCTGGGGAAAGCCAGAGGTGGGAATGAGGGAAGTGGATACCTTGTGGGAAAGGTGATGAGGCCCCTTAAACCCTTTTGGATAGAAAGAGGTGAACAAGGAGGATTTTAGCCAAACAGGTGTAGGTGCCCCACCTGCTGTATCCCACCCCCACCACCAGCCATCTCACTTTACACCAAGTATTGCTTTCAAATAGAACTCCATTGTTTCCATGGCAACTCACCACGTGGTCTCTGCCTGTGAGGCTGGAGTGGTGGGTGAAGGGCTGGTGACAGAAGGCATCAGCACTCCCAGAAGGTGAGGGCTAAGTAGCTACTGGCCTCCTGCTGCACAGGGAGGAAATGGCACTCCAGGACCACTTCCCCAGAGGTGCCCTGATCTCACCCATCTGTGGCACTGCCATGAGCCCTGGGGAAGAATCTCCTCATACCTCGGGAGGGCCTCTGGCAGGAAACACTTCTCTGTTCTGTTCTCCCCTTCCAGGTCCTGTTCAGGCTGCTTGGGAGCTCTGTGACATTGAACAAGAGCCTTAACCTCTCAGAGATTGTGTCCTCATCTTTTTTTTTTTTCTTTTTTTAATAGCATTAATTATGTTAGGACGTGTCCTCATCTTTACAATGGGTATGGGGACATGTCCTCTCATGGTTGATGAGAGAAGCAATGAGATGACCTTTGGGGAAGTGCTTTGTGGAAAAAAAAAAAAGCCCATACAAACGAGGCAAAAGCAGAGATGCCTCTGGTGAAGTGGGAGGGCACCGAGAGCCCACCCTAGGCCTCCTCCGGCCTGTCTGGGCCACTCTGTTGCACAGAACCCTGCAGCTCAGAAAGCCTTGTAGAAAAGGATGGTTTTTTTAAGCCCTCACATTCCTGTCCTATGTCTTGACTGATATCTCCTGACTTAACCCATAGCAGGAGCATCTCCTTCTAGCCATATAGAAGATTTGGCCTAGCTTAGAGCCAATGCACCATGAACAAATGGTCCTCACTGTACAACCACCACACACACACACACACACCCCACCCCCAGGCTAATGTTTTAGGCTTTCCCTGGAGAAGACTGTATAGTTTTCTCAGGCTCCCCCCACCTTTCCCCTGCCTTGTCTTCAGGCCGGGGAGGATCCCTCCTGATTCTCTCCTGCCCTGCTAGTGCAAGACTTGTCCCCAGAGACACAGGCAACCTCTGGGAGGCTGAGCCCAGCAGAGAGTGGGGGTGGGGAAGGAAGAAAGAGACTAGGGTGCCTGTAGGACACCTCTCCCAGCTCTTCACACACTGGCTCATGCAGAACAAAACCCCACAGAACCAGTGTGGCCCTGCTGTTCTCCCAAGGGCCCCTAGGTTTCCCTGAGCTGGTTCTCACTGCCCTGGGACCCACGTGAGCCACTAGCCTCCCTCCACGGCTCCCCCTCCCACATTCATCAAGGAGGGTGATCTCCAAAGCCCCCTTTGGCACTAAAACACTGACTCGGCAATTCTCTGCAGCAACAGAAGCAGGACACCAGGCAGCCTCCTCTCCCGCGGCTCGGCCCCCTCCTCTCTGCAGTCACCTTACTCGGCAGTGCCCTCGAATCCCAGAGATGGTGGCTTTCATTATTTTTTCTTTATTTTTATCAAAGGATTTTTTTTCTTGTTAAAAATTGTGTCTCCCCTGAGACAGCACAGCCTCTGAACAGACTCTTGTTTCCATAGTGACAGCAGCTGGTTCACATGTGTGGTTGCTATGGAAACAAGGCCAGATCTCCTCCCCTCCTTCCCCTCTTCTCGTCCTTCCCCTCCCCTCTCGCTCTCCTTTCCTCCCTCAGCCGCCTCATCACCCCCTCCTTCTTCACACCACTCTGGGTGCGAGGAAAGGCCAGAGGAGGCCCCAAGCACCATGGGAATAATCCAGGTCCTGGGTCCATCCTGGCAGTTGCCATGTGACTGGACCTTTCTCCGGGCCCTGCTTCTGTAGGAGATTTTCCTTCCCTTGGAATGAGGCTTTTCTGGGACAAAGCAGGGAATGCAGTCTTGAGCTCTCTAGACAAGAAGCCAAGCGAATCCTGCCTCTGCCAGTGATGGGGGCTGCCTTCTCCCCCACCCGGGGGCACGGTCTCAGCACACAACCAACCCAGACATGGGCCCTGGCACTTGCCGGTGGCATCCTAAGCCCTTCCTTTCAAAGCATAGACATGCCGAAGAAAAGGAAAGATTCTTGGGGGGGAAATCGATGGCAAGAGAGATGGAGACAGAGGGGACTGGGGACATACGTTGGCAGCCATCTTCTGTTTGTCCATAGATGTAATTTAGATTACATATAATCTTCCCACCGACACGTAAGCACCGAAAGGGTAGGAGTTCTGGTTGTCTTGTCACAGAGGAAACCTCAGTGTCTGCCAGAGAAATGAATGAGAAAGAGTGAAAAATAATATACAGGTGTTAGTTTTTTAAGTGGCAATTGTTATCACAGGCTTTCACTTCTTTTCTTCAGTGAACATGTACTACATGTATAAAAAGAATAAACAACATGACTATTTGATTGATTTTAGAGAAAAAAGGATTGGGAACGTAGAAGAAGCCAGAGTCAAGTGAGCTACAGGTTCTGTCTGTTACCTGCTGGGGCCAGTGCGTGCCTGGCTGATCTGGTGTCCTGCTAAGTCCCTGACCGTCTGATCTGGTGTCTCACTATGACCTTCACAGTGGCCCAGAGAAGTGCAGTGACTCTCCAGCTGTCACACAGAGAGTTCCAGCATTTGGAACCTAGAGAGAAAGAGGAGTCAGGGATTTTTTTTTTTTTTGCAGTTTTTGGCAGGGCCTGGGTTTGAACCCACCACCTTCGGCACATGGGGCTAGTGCCCTACTCCTTTGAGCCATAGGTACCACCCCAGAGTCAGGGATCTTAGGTCCAAATAGGAGAGACGTGCTGTCAGCTTAGGTACTGAGGTGACAATGGTGTTGGGTGACCAGAGGAGGCCTCATACCTATAGCCCAGGAAGGCCTCTCTCTCCTGTGTGCCCAGCTTAGTGCCCCCTGGAAGCAGGTGCTGGCATCCCCTACCTCCAGCCTGTCTCCCAGGCCTCAACTGGGAGTCTGACTCAGTTGTAAAGAAACACAGCTGTCGGCTCGGTGCCTGTGGCTCAAGCGGCTAAGGCGCCAGCCACATACACCTAAGGTGGCGGGTTCAAATCCCCAGCCCGGGCCTGCCAAACAACAATGATGGCTGCAACCAAAACATGGCCAGGCATTGTGGCGGGTGCCTGTAGTCCCAGCTACTTGGGAGGTGGAGGCAGGAGACTCGCTTGAGCCCAGGAGTTGGAGGTTGCTGTGAGCGTGATGCCATGGCACTCTACCCAGGGGGATAGCTTGAGGCTCTGTCTCAAAAAAAAAAAAAGAAAGAAAGAAACATAGCTGTCCCCTAGAGCACTGAAAGCTGCATTCAACTGACAGAGCCAAAGGGGAAAGTTCCAGCTCCCTCTCCTGAAAGGCAGGGCAGGCAGGGGCATTCTCAAGGTCAAAAGCAACTTCATGCAGATTGTCATCCCCAGCCAAGGGCACACTTCTCTATTTTCTTCCAAGACCTGCAGCTAACACACGGCACCTGGGGACCTCTGAGAGGATGGGAACCAAGCCTGGAGCGGCTGGGAGGAGTCAGCATCCTGGATTGTGGCTACTCAGGGCTTTCCAGGCCCTCCTAGATCCCACCGTATCTCCAAGTGATGGACAGACAAACCACATAGGAGGCAAGGCCTGCCCTGGCTCCTTCCCAGCCAAGGAATCCTGCCAGCTGTAAAGGCAGAGAGAGAAACTAGAACAAAGAGGGCAGGCACAGGAGGGAGGGAGGGGAAGGAAGAGAAAGGAGGGAACCCTCTGCTTCCCCCTGGCACCAGGAGAGGGGCTGCCCTGCTGCTCTGTGATCCTCTATCGGGGCCACCTGAATAGACAGGGATGGGCTGAAGGTCAGGGGTGGGGGAAGCCAAAGATGGGAAGGAGGGCACAGAATGGGGAGTGCTGGGAGATTTGGTGATGTGGTGGTGCATTCAGCGCTTGATAAAAATACAGCTGAAAAGTTAAGTTTGTACTTTAATGGCCACAAAGCTTTTGTAGCAAGAAACTACCACGAGGCAAGGTTATAATTTCCTTGGTCCTGCCCAGGCTGAGCCGAGGCCTGCAGCAAGGTTGTCTGTTTTCTGCCTCCTCACTGAGGCAGAGCAAAAGCACCTCCAGGCAACCATTTCTCTTCCCGATGGTGGAGTAGAACCAAGGGTCAGACGGGCTGGCAGTGAGTAAGGGGTGCATCTACTATAAAGTCTCAGATGACTCTCCCCCACCAAAGGCTCCTCCAGTCTCTACCTCAATACCTCCTATGACAGGGATCTCACCACCTTTTGGTTACCTCATTTCCCCAATCTTGAGTTTCAATTCTCTCCTGCTAATATTTGTGTTACCCTTTTCTTTAAAAAAAAAAAAAAAAAAACTGTGCTCCCTCTCTCACTATCTTCATAGAGGTCAATGATAAATAGCACCTGGTTATCTTTCAGCCATGAGTGCCAAATTAGTCCTCACCCTCAAGCAGGTCTTCATGATTCTAGCCCAACTTTAGAAACTCCCTACCTACCCTTTCCTTCTCCCAACCTTCAAAAAAAAAAAAAAAACTGTTTTGCTTTTGGCCCTTTTTGCTAGCCTCAGCTCTGCGCGGGATGCAGCGTGCCGGGTTCTATTCTTGCTGTCTCCGTTGTTCCTTTATTCTTGCCCTTGGTTCTGTGCCCTTCCTCCAGCTTTGAATGTGTCCTTCCCCAGCCTGAGCTCATCTGCCAGCCTGCGATGATCCACTTTGTCTCTCAGGCTCCTCCCTTTCTCCTTCTCATCAAGACATTTCATGATGACACTGTCAGAATCTCATTTTCCAAGGCCTCCCAGATCAGTTCAACTCCTTCTTTCAAAGCTCAGCTGTAGGATTGTACCTGCCCTTTCCCTCTGTGTTTTGAACATTACCTGCCCAAAGTAGATATCCACTGCCCTCTCTGAGTCTTGGTCTTCTTGAAGTGGGAGAGTACATTAGTTTCCTGGGGCTGCCATAACAAACTGCCACAAACTGGTGGCTTGAAACACAGTTTTACATACTACAATTCTGAAATCAAGGTGTTGGCAGCCACGCTCCCTCTGAAGTCTCAGAGAAGAATCTTACCTTGCCTCTTCTTCGTTTCTGCTGTTTGCCAGCAACCCTTGGCATTTCTTGGCTTATAGACACATAACTCCAACCTCTGCCTCCATCTTCACATGGCCGTCCCTCTGTGTATTTGCGCGTGTGTCCCAGTTTCTTTATTATTATTTTTTTTTTTTTGCAGTTTTTGCCTGGGGCCGGATTTGAACCCACCACCTCCGATATATGGGGCTAGCACCCTACTCCTTGAGCCAGAGGTGCCACCTGCAGTTTCCTCCTTCTTATAAAGATGCCAGTTTTGGATTTAGGGCCCACCCTAATCAAGAATAATGTCGGCTGGGTGTGGTGGCTCACACCTATAATCCTAGCACTCTGGGAGGCTGAGGCAGGTGGTTCGCTTGAGGTCCAGAGTTTGAGACTAGCCTGTGCAAGAGTGTAACCCCATCTCTACTAAAAATAGAAAAGCTAGCTGGATATGGTGGTGTATGCCTGCTGTCCAGCTCTACTTAGGAGGCCGAGGCGAGAGGATGACTTGAGCCCAAGAGTTTGAGCTTGTTATGAGCTATGATGTGTGCCCTATCCAGGGCACTCTACCCAGGGCAGCAAAGTGAGATTTTGTCCTAAAAACAAAAAAGAAGAAGAAGGGCAGTGCCTGTGGCTCAAAGGAGTAGGGCGCTGGCCCTTTATGCTGGAGGTGGTGAGTTCAAACTCAGCCCTGGCCAAAAACTGCAAAAAAAAAAAAGAAGAAGAAGAAGAATGACTTTATCTTATTTCCAAATAAAGTCCTATTCACAGGTTCTGAAAGGACAGATATGAATGGGGGAGGCACTATTTGACGCAGGATAATCCCTCACCCTCATCTTTGATTTTTCCCCTCTGTTTTACATCTCCCCCACCTCAAAAGCTTTCAGGGTAGCCTGACTGTTCCTCCTTGACATCCTGCCTGTCTCTCTTCTTCACCATCCTGACAGCCAGGATCTTTCCATTTAGCACAGACTCTGGGCCAGACTGAGTGCTGGCTGCCTTGCTTGGAGAGAGGAATTTGAGAATGTCACTTAGCTTCCCTGGGCCTCAGTTTCCTGACCTGCAAAGTGGAGATAATGGTAGCACAGTTTCTACTTTACAGGATTGCTGTGAGGATCAAGTGCATGATTCTGTAAAGAGGCAGAGAACAATGGCTGGCGTAGAAGTGGGACTATTAATAGCATCTTGCCAGGTCTCCATCATTTCTGCCATGGATTCCTAACCAATAGCCCTCTAGCTTCACTCTCCCAACATTGCAAATTGTCCTCAAACACAGGTCTTCTCACTCCATGTCATCTGAATGTGTTCTACTGCCTTCAAGTATTCACAGTGGAGCACACAGGGCCCTTGGCAAGGCAGCCCTTTCCTGCATATACAGCCTTGTCTGACTCACTTCTTGTGATTCTGTGCACATAGGTACACACACACACAATGTTCTGGAGCCACACTGAACCAAACACAGCTGTCAGTAACCCCCAGACTCTGGGCCTTTGCATGGCTGCCTTGCTCCCCCAAACACCCCCACCCTGCCCCACTGCGTGTCTGCCCCTTCTCTCTCAGGGTACACTCAACTGGTCCCATCATCTCCAGGACACAGACCTGAGTCACTGGTGTGTCTTCTGGGGTCCTGCTCTGCCTCTGTCCCTTACAGTGTGAGCTGTGTCCCTTCTCCCAATCTCAGAACAGCCCCTGGAACACAGAAGTACGTGAAGGAATGCATCTGACCCTGTGGAGACTCTATTTCCCATTCAACAGGACCCGCAGTCTCCCACCAGCCCCTAGAGTCCCCGTCTCCCCACCTCTTCACTGAGCTGCAGCCTTTTTCTGCCTTCCTGGCTTCTCCAAATGACCTCCTCTCCCCTTATCCCAATCTCAGCTTGTTTGCTCTCTTCCCTAGCTGGGCTGCTCACAGGCTGTCCCTCTCTCCAGACTGCTACTTGCTCCTATAACTGAATTATTTGCACACGCCTGCCATTTGGGGATGTGGGGATGCTTTATGGAAAACTTCTGGGTGGTACAGTTGTGCAAAGCTGGGTGCCTGTGCCTGCAAGACAGTGGCCCCAGAGCTGGGAGACAGCAGAGAGCACTAGACACCCACCTTCCTACCAGCCCCTGAAAGTTGCACTCAACCCCACCACCAGAAGACAACATCCGAGGAGGGGCCTGAGGGGAGGGACCCCTGAGCCTGTGGGGCCCCGGCTGGCTGAGGAGAAGGTGGTAGCAGAGGAAGCCTCTCCCTGGGGGGTCGCAGTTGAAAGGTGCCTCCAACTGCAGGCAGAGGAGAAAGGCCTAGGGATGCCAGGGCTTCAGAGGTCAGTAAGCAAAGGCAGAGAGGGTCCCCTCCTGGCAGGGTGGCAGCACTAGGGGTGACAGATACCCATAGCCCAAGGGCTACCTAGAGGGACTTTAATATCATCTACATTTCTCACCAGTCCCTTTTTTCTTTTCTTTTTTTTTTTTTTTTTTTGAGACAGAGCCTCAAGCTGTCCCCCTGGGTAGAGTGCCATGGCATTACACCTCACAGCAACCTCCAACTCCTGGGCTCAAGCGAGTCTCCTGCCTCCGCCTCCCAAGTAGCTGGGACCACAGGCGCCCGCCACAACGCCTGGCTATTTTTTGGTTGCAGCTGTCATTGTTGTTTGGCAGGTCCGGGCTGGGGATTCGAACCCGCCACCTTAGGTGTACATGGCTAGCGCCTTTACCGGTTGAGCTATAGGAGCCGAGCCCAGTCCCTCTTTTCTTGTGGGCAAGGGGAGGCAGGAATAGGACTTGGCAGGAAAGACCTGTATGTACCTATGAGACTCATCTCGGCAGCCTGGTCCAACCTCAAACTTCCTGACCTGATTTCCTCCTGCCACTGGGTAGTCTTACAGGAATCCCAAACTCAGCATCTTCCCCACCATCCCCCAGTGCCACAGTCTCCAGGACTTCTCTTCTGGATTGAAGGTGCCCTATCCAGCTGGCATCCAGGTACCTGCACCAGAAACCCAGCAGTCTCCTTTGACACTCCTTCTCCCCCAGCCCATTCAGCTGTCACCAAGAATGATCATCTCCCCTTCTGACCCTGCCCAAGATCTCCGACACCCAGCCTCTTGCCCCTGGGCTACTCTGATGGTCCCTTAACTCTTTCCAAATCACAATGTGACTGCCAAGTTTGGAAGCAGAGGCAAATACATAATGAATGTTTGCTCATCTCCCAAGACAATACAAATCGGATCCATGATTTGCTCACACTCAAATCCAATCTTGTCTCTCTCCTGTTACATCCTTTCATGGATTCTCAGGAAATTAGGGGGAAAGTGCAGACATGCCTCTTTGAGGCCTTTTGCAAGCAGGTGCTCTCTGGCCCCTGGGGCCAAGGCTGCTCTCTGCATGTAAAGGAACTGGATGACTTTTCCACCCAGACCTACTCTAAATCCCTCCTTATGAGATTTACTTCCTTCTGTTGAGTCTTAAGTAATCCACCCTATCTCTCAGTTTTCCCCAATTCTCAAATTCGCAAGCTTGGAAGTGCCCCCTCTCAACCCATCTCTGGAGCTCCCTTAGTCTCCCTGAAAAAGTTCATCTTCAAGCTTCCCTTCTGCCCTTCTTGCCAGCACCTCTGCAAGGGTATTGATGGGTGGCATTGCCTCCCACCGCTCTGGCAGACCGGACGCCAGGCCTAGGACAAGGCCCAGCACTCTGCCTGGTCTACATCAGGGGCTGCTGCAGCACCAGGCCCTGGGCCCAGCAGAGGAACAGCGAGTCCCTCAGCCCCAGGTCCCAGGGGCAGCGCTGAGCTCTCCCTTCCGCTCCAGCCCATCTTTCTCTGCTTTGTATTCCAGGCCTGTTCCTTGCTTTGATGAAACAGTAACCATTTTCTGGCCACCTCGTGCTCTTCTCTGCATTATTCATGGACTCCTCTTGCTTTGCCACCAACAGGCAGACTGATCTCATGCCCCAGTGAGAATAAAACAGTCAAGGCCCTGGTGAAATGGCACCCTCCCCGATCCTCCCACTGGCCCTTTCTTCTCTGCCCTTCTCCTAAGTCAAGAGGGGGATGGATGAAGAGGGTCTAGACAGCCCTGCATAGGGTCACAAATGCTCTTTGGTTATCATCCAGCCCCACTGGGGGGCCTAGCTCTGGAAAGAGTGTCTGCAGAGCTGGGAGAGGAGCCCTTTCTGCAAAATGAGTTGAGGGCTGCCCTGCCCCACTCTGCCCAGACCCCATCCCACAGCCCTGGACTCTGCCTCACTCGCCTTTCAAGTGAAGAAGGGGCCATGGGGACAGCCAGACTTGAGAAGATCAGAAGACCATGTCCTCTCAGTCACGGTCCCCTCCCCTGGGCATTGTTCCCTTTAGGTGTCAGGCCATCCTGCGCAGCTCACACTGCTGGGCTTGTTTGCCCCTCCCCCAGTCTCCCACCTGCAGTCCAGCCCCTTCTCCCTTTGTCAAGGAAGGACACGGAACCAAAATATTCACCACTAGCTGGACACCAGGCTTACTTTGCTCTCATCACCTGGCCATAATCTACGGCCTGCTGTCTTCTCTAATCTGTCCCACCCAAGCCCCGGGCCTACCACAGCCTCTCCCCCTGCAGCATGAAGCAGGGACGGACCACCTCCTCCGTGGCTACTCAGCTGCCGGCCTCATGGACCCTGCATGGCCTCCTTGCTGGTTACACACACAGAAGGTTCTGGATAGGGCCCAATGATGCTGGTGCGAGCAGGTATTATGGACACTGAGTCTCTGTGCTTTGTGCAGTTACCCCTAATGATTGCTTTTACTCTTTAGTCAATTCTTCAAGGTAGGGTATATTTCTCCCCTCTCCACAGATAAACAGAAGATCAGAGAAGTTGATGTGGCCAAGGTCACACAACCAGCAAACTGCAGGGCTCAGATTCTTAGACAACTTCTGACAAAGGGGGCCTCTTCCATAAGTGTTCCACACCTGCCCTGTAGTCCTCACCTGCCACCTTTCCCAGGCCACACAGGGGTGCCAGGGATGCCATGCCCAGCTGGCTAGGATGCAACTCTGTCTGCCGCTGCAGGACCCAACTGCTAATCAGCAGCACTGGTATCCAGGCAACCAGCTTCCCTGGCTTCAGATAAGCAGAAACAGCTGGGAGCTGCTGAGCCTGGGAAGCTGGCAGGGGAAGGAGGAGGGAGCTAGCCAGACAGCCAGCCTGTTATTTTGAGCCTGCTATTCTCACCCTCCCAGACCTTGGCTTGAGCTAGGGCTTCTACCCCAGGCTTATCCTCACCACTGCCACTGGGGTGTTAGGGGGTATCTCCAGGGGCTCCACTTCATCATCCTGAGCCTGGTACAATTTGGAGGAAGTCAGGGGAGAAGTGCCGACCCTCCTTTTTTATGTGAGCAGAGGAGGAAAGTTGGTCCTAGCCTGCCAGGGTGAAGGGGCTCTGGGGTCATGTGACAAACAAAAGTCCTTAAGATTCACCTTGTGGAGCCTCCAGGCCTCAGTGAGAGGTTTTCCCCTCCCTAAGTCAGGTCAGCCTGTAAGAAGCTTGGCTGAGCACACCACCCCCACCCCCACGATGGCAAGAGTAACTGGGCAGTGCTGGAGGCGATAAGGCCAAGTGGACGGTCAGATCAGGGAAGTCTGGCTCAGCCCCAACTCCACTGGTTCCAAGCTTAGCCATACCTCTTGGAGCCTCAGTTTTCTCATCTATAAAATGGAGACAATGACATCTACCCTGCTGGCTGGAGGTGGGAAATGGGTGAAAGAGGCAGGCGAAGTGCCCAGCACAGTGCCTGGCGCTGCTAGTGCTATTATTTTCTAGTCCCTTCCTCGTGTCTGGGCTTGCTGTGCCCGGCCTGGACATCTTCCTCACGCAGATTCTGTCCTCTCCAGGGCTATTTCTGTCTCCTGTTCTAAAGGTCAGTGACTTTCCTGGGGTATGGCAGCTGCTGCCTCTTTTCTACCTCTAAGTGGCATCGATCTCATGCCCAGGGGATAATGGTTGCCCCAACTGGTTTTGCCTAGGACTGGCCTGGGCATGCCCACCCCTGCTTCTACAGGTGCCCCTCAAGACTACCCCTAGAGCTGAGGCACACCACTGTCTGACTCACTGACACAATAGCGGCCAGACTATTCCTACCAGGACTGCTGAGGCTCTCCCTGACTCTCCAGGCCCTCACTAAGGGCTAATGGCTTTTCATCCGAGGAGGCTTAAAGGAGAGGACAGGAAGTGACAGCATGCCCACCCTAGGCGGGAAGCCTTGGAGGTCACTCCCCCAAACCCAGGTCTGTGATTACAGGGAGGTGATGTCCTTGTACCAAAGGTGTCCCTCATTCCTAACATCAGTGCCCACCTATATCCTTGCATTGGAGAGAGAGAGAGGAATAGGAGCCAGTCAGTGATACTCACCTGGGACAAGAGCCCAGGTAGAGCCTCCAACGCCTAACGGTGACAGGTAGGCCTGGGGAAAGTGTGGCTTTCAGGAGACCCATGCTCCATCAGCACCCCCAGAATAGCCTTGGCCTATGTACAAGCACTGGGGCACATGACCAGGGAAGGTCCATGTGTCAGTGATGCTTTCTTGTGTCCCTCCGACCAGAGAGGGAACTACTGTCATCACAGAGGACATCCCTTTTACAGAGGACACAACTGAGGCTGAGGGGTGCTAAGTAAACCCCCAGCGCCCACACCAACTCTGGGCCCACCTGGCTGCTGCTCCTGATGCTGTTCACACAGAAGTCCCTTCACAGGGTCCACAGTGCATCCTGACACATCCAACCAGGGTAGATGGTGGGACAAAGGGGCTGCCATGGCCTGGGCTGGGGGCGATGGAGGCCATAGTCATGGTGAGAGGAAGGAGTAGGTGACCTGGTGGCAGCAGAGGCTTTTCCAAGCCAGATGTCCTCCCTGTCCCCTACCCACCCCCTCAGGGCTGGGGTGGGGAGGAGGGAAGAGGCAACCTCCTAGCCAGGCCTAGCCAGTTTCTCTCACTCTTTCTGATACCGCCCATCCCCTCCCTTGATGGAGAATTCCTGGGAGAGAACCAAGACTCCAAAGCAAAATAAACAGAAATGAAGGGGGCTTGGAGTAGCTTTCCAGAACTAAAAATAACAGGTCAGTCTCTCCCATGCCCCCAGGGCTGGCTCTGACCAGTCCCCCTCTCCTTGCCCAGTTCTCAACTGGGCCCCTAACCTGGGAAGTCTAGAATGCCAGTCTGCTATACCATGCCACAGCCCCCTTCCCAGGTCCTCCCCAGCTGTGGGGCTGCTAGGCCCTCCCATCCATGGTACCCACTGGAAAGTCGGGGCAGCTCCAGTGGGCCCATGACTCAGCAGCTAACCCTCTCCTCTCGCCTGCCTTCTCCATCATCATTATTATTATTATTTTTTGAGACAGAGTTTTACTATGTCACCCTCGGTAGAGTGCCTTGGTGTCACAGCTCACAGCAACCTCAAACTCTTTGGGCTTAAGCGATTCTCTTGTCTCAGCCTCCCAAGTAGCTGGAACCACAGGTGCCCACCCCAATGCCCAGCTATTTTTTTTTTTTTTTTTTGGCTGGGGCTGGGTTTGAACCTGCCACCGCCAGCATATGGGGCCGGCACCCTACCCTTTTGAGCCACAGGCACCACCACCACCACCCCTGCTTTTTTTGTTGCAGTTGTCATTGATGTTTAGCTGGCCTGGGCTGGGTTAGAACTCTTCACCCTCAGTACACATGGTCAGTGTTGTAACCACTGTACTATGGGTGCCGCCCCTCCATTGTTATTTTTGTGATACAATTAATTTAAGCCTGCAGTCCTCTCATCTAAGGCAGGTGCCCTTCAGGCCAAGGATCTTGTTCTCTCTACAAGTGCATCCCCACCATTGGTAAGCAATTCCATACCTGCAGGTGTTAAGAGAGGGGAGAACATGGAAGAAAAAAAAAATTCCAGGAGAAAACTCATTATCAAGCACCTACTAGTGTCAGAACTGTGTGCTGGGCTTGTCCTCTCACAGAGGGTACATGCTGCTTTGTCCCCAATTTGCAGACATGGAAACTGATGCTCTGAGATACAAAGAAACAACCAGTCATCAGAGGTAGCCCAGATAGGAATGGTATCCCCATCACCCAGTGCTGCCCCCCACAGGCTCCCCCTCAGTCCTCCCTCAGTGGATTTGCACTAGATGCCAATGTCTTCCCCAGGTGCTCCAAGGGGATCCATAACAGCTGCTGAGACTGGCCCCAGAGTGAAGCAATTATGTCCACCAGAGTTCAGGGCCTTTTGGAAATGTTAGCCAGCCCCTCACCTGCACAGGGACCAATCAACTTGAGTCATGGTCTATGTAGGCCCTTCCCCAAGGATACCAGAGTCTTTTCCACCTAGTGGCAGCTGCTGCTGTGCTGGTGCACGCAGCTGGATGAGGAAGGGGTTCCTGCAGCTTTGTCAGGAAAGCCCTCTCCTCACACCCGAGGCACCTAGTACGTCCCTGCAGGAGTCCATCCTGTGGGGGGGGGGGTTCAAGAGAGTACACCTGACTCCAGCATCCCGAGAGACATGAGGACACCCTTGCCTGGAAAGCCAAGAGGCCTTGGACAGCCTGCCCAGCACTAGCCTGCACCCACTGCTCTTCTTCCCTAGTCACAGGCAGGGAGGAAATGCTGAGATTGTTAAACCCAGAGCAAGCAGGACAGGCATAGATGTGACTTAGCTGCTGCTGCTTTCAGCCAGTAGAGGGGTTTTTGTGCAGGGCATGGGAAGCAGCCATTGTCTTCCTGAGATGCAGAAAGCAGGAGGACATGGTGTTCACAGCCACAGGAATTCAGTCTCCTTGTTCACTGGCTCCCAGTTTGGGGATGCCCCAGCATCCTCCCAGCCTCCACTTGAATACACCTAGCGGTGGGAGGCTCATTCCCATGAAAACGCTCTGATTATTACCAAGCTCTTCCTGGGGATGTCAAACTGGACTCTTCACCCCACCCCTCACTTCTCACTGTTTGGTCCTGCCCCCCCCACACACCAAGCTGCTCCCCTTTCTGCAGGAAGGCCTTTCAGAGTAGAGCATTCTCCCATACGATTCTCCCAGGCAGGTTTTCAAATGCTACAATTGGAGACAGCCACAGAAAGAATGAGATGATTCAAAGCCATGCTGAATGGCTGATGATAACTGCTACACAAGCTCTGCTCCTGTGACACCTTCTCAAAGACACCTGCAGTTAAGATGCCATTCACACAGGGGCTCTTTATTTAGCAGGAGTGGAAGCTTTCAGCTCTCACAGACTCTAGGGGGAGAGTTCTCACAGGAGACGTGGAATCTTTCTTTGACAGCAGCTAGGCACTGACATTTTTACCAGGATTGCTGGATTCCTCTAGCCAGAAACCCAAGAGTCCTGGAGACTGGTCCTATTACCTTCCCATTCCAATCTACTCCCACCTCCATCCAGGTCTCATTTCTACCCACTTTTTTCCATCCTTATAGCCTAAATCACCCCTATCTCTGACCTCTCAACTGTTCTCTACTTCCAGAGATGGGTATCCTGCTTCCCTCTCCACCCCCAACTCATTCTCCACCTACAAGCCAGAGTATGGTCAGATCCTGTCACTCTCCTGGGCAAACCTTACAATGGTTGTCCAGTACTCTTCGAGTTAAAACAAACTCCTCCCTACAAGTTATAAGACCCTTCAACACCAGGCCTCCGCACTTCTCTGACCTCTAGTCTTCAGGAGCAGGCCACATTCTTTCCTGCCTTGGGTGCCTGTGCATGTTTTGGCCCCTGTCCCTGGAACACCATTCCATTATATTTGCTCCTTCCCAATCTTCAAATCTCAGCTAGAAGGTCACCTTCTCAAAAAGGCCTCCCCTGACTGCCCTACCTAAATCAGATTCCCTTTTTAATTCTCTATCATAGGCTTTTTTAAATTTTATCTATGCCACTTACAACATTACCGTCTGTCTACTACACTAAAATGCAAGCTGCCCAAGAGCAGGACCCCTGTTTATATTGCCCATACCTGCCACATCCCATGCAGGGCCTGGCACCTGTGGGCACACAAGGAATGTCTGTTAGATGAAAACTCACGGCCCTGCCTTTGTCCAGTCTGCAGGGGTATTTGGAATCCAGCCCTTCTTAGAGAGATGCACATGAAAACTCCCCAAGGGCCTCCTGAGTCCCTTCAGAGGAGGACTTCAGGTAAGAACAAATGGCCAGCTCTCCTGCTTTGCCCATTTGCTCATTGATTTATTAATTCTTCTAGCAAAAACAGAGTATTTCCGGGTGGCACCTGTGGCTCAAAGGAGTAGGGCGCCGGTCCCATATGCCAGAGGTGGCGGGTTCAAACCCAGCCCCGGCCAAAAACTACAAAAAAAAAAAGAGTATTTCCTGATAGCCAGAAGCTGTTTTAAGGACTAGAGGTTAACAATAGTGAAAACCTAGAGGTTAACAATAGTGACCAAATTCCTGTTTCAATGACCTTACCCCCATCCAATAAACATTTCACTATAAACAAGTAAACAACAAAACAGTTATAGGATGGCAGTGAAGGTGTTGCAAAACTAACCAGTCTTGGGATGCGAGTTTGGGTGAGGTAGTCTGCTAGAAGTCAGGGGAGGTCTGAGGATTAGGGACACAGAGCAAGCTTGGATGTGCAGGGACCCCTCCCGCCCTGTCCCCTTCCTCCTCCCAATTTCATCACCATACAGCAGGCATGGTATGGGTAGGAAGACAGGAATTGGTGAGAAGATTCCAATAAAGTTTACCTTTGGCCAGTGTGCTCCCCTCAAAATGACACAGGTAGCTAAGTCCTTGTAAAATTCTATGTCCATGGAGCCCCGGCCTTGTCACATGCATAAAGGAAAGCTGGCTTGGCGCCTGTGGCTCAAGTGGCTAAGGCGCCAGCCACGTACACCTAAGGTGGCGGGTTCGAATCCCCA
>NW_003852415.1:3503872-3513367 GCF_000181295.1 Otolemur garnettii
GAACCCAGGAATCTGAGGTTGCTGTGAGCTGTGATGCTGCAGCACTCTACCCAGGGCAATGGAGTGAGACTCTGTCTCAAAAAAAAAAAAAAAAAGGAATGGGACAAGGGAGTCATCTCTTGTGACAGTTCACCTACCAATTCAAATCCCTATTATGGCTCACACCTCTGGGAGACTGAAGTAGGACGGCTTGAGGCCAAGAATTCCAGACCAGCCTGGGCAAGAGCAAGACCACATCTCTACAAAAATACAGAAAAAATTAGATAGATGTGATGGCATGGCTACTTGGGAGGCAGAGGCAAGAGGACTGCTTGAGCTCAGGAGTTTGAGGTTGCAGTGAGCTATGATGACGCCACTACACTCCAGGCCAGGTAACAGAGCAAGAAAAAAAATACCTTGTTTTACCATCTCAGGGGCATAGCCTCCACTATCTGCTACCGGAGCAGAAGCCCTGGGAAGTGCCCTAACTCCTCCACTTCACCATCCCTTCTTCCAAAGTGCCAAATCTGGTTGCTTGTACTTCTTCAACTGCTCTGATCTCCCACCTCCTGCGGTGCCCCAGGTCAGGCCTGGCCTTGCCTGTCCCAGCACAGCACTCACTCATCCTCCAAGGGTCCTCTGTAGGTACGGCCATCTCTAGCAAACACATGTCTGGCCTCCCCACGTCCCACCAAAGGCCCACCGGCCCCGGAGAACCTGCCCTGACCTCGCATAGCACCTCCCTGTCTGCTGCGCTTGCAGATGCTCCCACTGCTGCCTCCCTCCCGGATTCCTGTCCCCGCCCCTCCCCACCATCCCCCACCCCCACCCCGCTGAGCGCAGCATGGCGCGGAGAACGCTATGGTACTGCCTGGTGATGCCTGGGCCAAGGCGACTGGTCGGATTCTTTCTCCTTACCAAGCTGGGTAACCAGGAGGTGGCAGACGTGGCCCCGCCCGGAGAAGGAGCGGCGGGCGCGAGCGCGGGCCCAGGCAGCAGCTGGGGTCGCCATGGCAACCGCTCGCCGCGCCCCCGCGGGGCCTGGCCTTTTCACTTGGCCCTTTTGGCCGGCTTCCTCAGCCACCCCGAAACCCATTCACCCGGGCGCAGGGGCCCGCGCCTCCGCCCCCAGCCTGCCCTCGGTCTCCCTTCCTCCCCCCCCCCCTTCCTCCTCTCTCTGTCCCTCCCAGTTCCCTCCCTTCTGCAGCCTCTGCCAAAGCGCAGGGAGGGGAAGCTGGGCCAGGGAAGGACTCGGGTTTTCAATTCTAAGCCGATTTCCCCTCCGCGGGCAGCAAGCCCTTTCATGCATTTTCTCCCTATTATCATAAACGCAGGAACTTGCATTAGGATGAATGAGCAGAAACTCCTGTCTTTGTCAGAGCCTTGGCAGAACGCCAGGCATAGAATGACCTAAAACACTCCGAACTAAATGGAGCTGGAGAGGGGGTGGAGATCCCATGTCGGGTGAGAAATGGGAAGGGGGGAGGGTGGCCTTTGGTCTCTAATTACAATAATAAAGTGTTCACTGATGCCCAGGCCCTATGCTAAGCCCCTACACGGATTCATTCTCCTTTAATCCTCACAAAATTCCTATGCCCTATTATCCTCCTATTTTTATATATGCTGAAACAAACGATCAGAGATGTCAAGGAACAGGCCCAAGATCACACAGCAAATGAGTTATGGAGTGGGTTTTGACCTTCTGGAACTCTAGAACCTGGACTACAGCATCCAGGTCACCTTCCTGAGGGTGAATTCAAGGCTCTGAAATGACCGTCCACCACCCATACCCTCTCCCCACCCTGCCCTTCCCTCACCTCAGCCTCAGCCTCTCTTCAACATTACTCCCTCATTTCCATTCCTCAATGCAGTTTTGCACATCAGACCTGTCCACAAAACAGATATGAATGGGAGACCCCTAGATAAAAAGGGGGCTCCTCAAGACCCAGCCAAGGCATATTGTTTGTGCTGCCTGGTGGGCAGGGACTTGGCTTTATAAACCTGCCCAGTCACATGTCTATCTAGAGTGCATGCACCCTGGCACCAACCCAGTGCCCAACAATGTTGATCATGTGCTGTGCTGAGTGGTCCACACTCCTGGCTCAGATCCATATTCCATTCTCTTCCATGTCCTCTTTACCCTTGGCCTCTGACAACTATGTTACTTAACACTCTACTCTTTGGTTTCTAATTGGATTCAGCTAAGGGTATAAGACAGCAGGCTGGGGCAGTGCCTGTTGCTCAGTGGGTAGGGCGCCGGCCCCATATACTAAGGGTGGCGGGTTCAAACCCAGCCCTGGCCAAACTGCAGCAAAAAAATAGCCAGGCGTTGTGGTAGGCGCCTATATTCCCAGCTACTTGGGAGGCTGAGGCAAGAAAATCACCTAAGCCCAGGAGTTGGAGGTTGCTGTGAGCTGTGTGACTCCAGGCCACTCTACGGAGGGTGATAAAGTGAGACTCTGTCTCTACAAAAAAAAAAAGAGAGAGAGAGAGAGAGACAGCAGGCTATTAGAGGGAGGGAGGAAAAAGCAGTCTGGATATATTCCCCACGCACTTTTTGGGTAGGCCCGGGTCGCCAGTGGCTACTTTCCTCTACCCAAGGCTGCAGTTCTCAGATCTCTTCTACAGTACAGTGCTGCCATAGCTCTTGAATGTTCCCTCCTTGGTATGCCCCCTTGGGCCACCTCTTGCTGTTTTTGGCCTTGGCATGCATCGCCTTTCCTTGCTGGTTCTTACCTTGTCTGTAACTTTAGAAATAGTGCCTTCATTGACCCTTTGATTGCCCTATTTGAGTAAGCAATCTTCTGTTTCTTCCAGGACACAGACAAAGGCTATTGCCTTTTTTGTAGGTGGCAGGGACATAGCAGAGAACAAAACATGCAAGAACTCCTGCCTTCAGGGAGCTACAGTGGAGCAAGACAGACAGTAAACAACTAAGAAATATACTACTTCAGGGAGTGGTAAGTGCTATGAATGAATGAAAGGAAGAAAGAATCTATTAATATAATCATTTAGAGGTCACAATCATACTTTAGAGATGATCTCTGAATCCCTCACTTTACAAATGAAGGCAAGGAGGCCCATAGAGGATGTTCAAGGTCATATGGTGAATTATTGGTAAAAGCTGGGCTGGATTCCAGCTCTCCTTGTCTCTGCCACAGCCAAGGCCACAGGGATGGATGCAGCTCAGCCCACGGGAGTGGGGTGGGGGGGTGTTAAAGCCTTTTGAGTTCCTCTGGTTCTCATTTTCTCCACTGAAAGGGGTGACAATGAAGTTTATCTAGGCAGCTGGGCAGAAAGGAAGGAGTCACCATCAGGAGCCCTTCTGTTCTACCTTCTGAGGGCACTGTGGCTACTCACCTGAGCAGAGAGTGCTGTGGCCCCTGGATTGGCCAGGATGCCAGGATGCCTGCAGGGGTGTGGGGTGGGACACCCTGTCCACCAGAACCCTGGGCCCTCGAGGCGGGCTTGCACTATGGGCTTGCTGTTTGGAAAGGGTATTGTTCTTTTGCTGCTGACGAAGCCCCAGTCCACGTGCAGGACTTGGCTGGAAAAATGCAACTGCCCTGGTTGACTGGGTCATTCATTTCCCACCATTCTTCCTCTCCTACCAGGGTCCCCATCTTGGCATGCTCCCGGCATGGGTGGAGGGAAATAGCAATAATTGTTTAGAGTCTGCAGCACCCCAGCACAATTCATGTCTTATCTCAATGCATGATAATCTTTGCAACTGTCCTATGAGGTGAGCTGTTATCTCCACTTCACAGATGAGGATACAGGCTCATGGGAGTTGTGTGAAGTGCCCAGGGCCATAAAGTAGGAAATGGCAAAGGGGAAGTCCAAACCCACACTTGGCTAACAGGGAAGTCTGGGCTCTCTCCTCACATTACCCCTCAGACTCCTGCCAGCCAGCCCCCAACACCAATTGGCCTAGAACATGGGCTGCCAGCCACAGCCACCCCTCTCCCCTTTCCACGTCCCCTCATCCTCTTGGTGATGGCTGTTCAGTGGCTCATGATGCCTCCTGGCCCCAAGTGTCAGGTCCACACCCAGAATGGTTTCTCTGCCACATGGCTCTGTGCCAGACTTCTGGCCCAGTGGCCAGGCTAGTGTTGCCATGAAGATGCCCAACCCTTGTATTGCCTCGTGGGCCCCACAAGCCACTGGAATGTCTCAGAAATCCTACCCTTCAGGCTAGCATCCAAACTGCCTCTCCAGACAGCCACTCTCATTGCAAGCAACAGGAAAATCCTTTCAGATCGTGTCCTGATTTTCAGTGTGGAAAACAGATGGCCACCATTACAAGGCTCACCATACATTCTCCTATTTCCTTTTTCCCTTCTCATTCCATTCTCTCTGTCTAATATTGTGCTGTGGCTACAAGCACAGACAGAACCGGAGCTCAAATTGTGGTTCTTCCATTTCACAGTGGTCTAACCTTGGACTCCTCACTTAGACCTTGGTTTCCTCCTCCTTAACTGGAATGATAACTGTACCTGCATCTTTGCCTTTTTTTTTTTTTTTTTTTTTGAGACAGAATCTTACTCTGCTGCTTTGGGTAGAGTGCCGTGGTGTCATAGCTCACAGCAAACTCAAACTCTTGGACTCAAGCAATCCTCTTGCCTCAGCCTCTCAAGTAGCTGGAACCACAGGTACCCATCACAGTGCCCAGCTTCTTTTCTATTGCTAGTAGAGACAAGGTCTTGCTCTTGCTCAGGCTGGTCTTGAGCTCCTGACCTCAAGCAGTCTATCTGCCTCAGCCTCCCAGAGTGCAGGATTAGAGTTGAGCCACCACAGCACTCAGCCATCATTGCCTTTTGATGAGGATTAAAGAGAGTTAATAAATCAGGATCCCTGCTTTCTCAGAGAGTTCTTCCCAACCTTTCTTCTTAAAATTACAAACCCATGGGGCAGCTCCCATGGCTCAGCGGGTAGGGCACCAGCCACATATACCCAGGCTAGCCAGTTTGAACCCAGCTCAGGCCAGCTAAACAACAATGACAACTGCAACAAAAAAATAGCCAGGCGTTGCAGCGGGCACCTGTGGTCCCAGCTACTTGGGAGGCTGAAGCAAGAGAATCATGTAAGCCCAAGAGTTTGAGATTGCTGTGAGCTGTGATGCCATAGCATTCTACTGAGGGCAGCATAATGAGACTTAGTCTCAAAAAAAAATTACAAACCCATCCCCACTCTGAGCACCCTCATCCTCCTTCCCTTCTTCATCTTGCTCCACAGTACCAATCACCATCATAGGTACTAAATATTTCCCTTAATTTGGTTATTGACTCTTCCTTCCAAAGGAATGTAAGGTCCATGAGGACAGGGAGATGGTGCCCAGGCTGGCCTCAAATTCCTGGGCTCAAGTGATCCTGCTGCCTCAGGTTCCCAAGTAGCTGGGACCACAGGTATTTACCACTGTGCCCAGCTCCAGGATAAGGATTTTAAAAATTTCTTTCCTTGTCCCTGGTATCTAGATAGGCCTAGTGCACAGTGGGCATTCAAAAAGTATTGTTGGGTGAATGGAGCTGGGCCAGGGACACAGGTATTTTTCATAGGCTTGTGATTTTTGAGGCACCCCACAGTTTCACCAGGTGGATAAAGTACCTGCTCAGTGCTGGCAGTTGGCTGATACTGCCTTGTCCCATTCACTTTCTTCCACTCACACCCAGATCTTGAGCCTCCCAGTGACACCACCAGGCAGCCCTTCTGGGAGCCCACAGAGGGAGACAGAGTTCTGACCCAGAAGCTGCCACTCCAACTCTGACCTGTCCCACGGGAGATAACCCCTGGCTCCAAGCCCTGCCTTCTCTCCTCTCACCCATGCAAGGAGATTGAGTCAGGACTGAAGATGGGAACAGTGACCTCAGGCCACCCCCTCACTGCTGTTCATCCAGAAGCCGCTCTGCAGGCAGGGGGGCTGCAAGCTCCCGAGGGCTATCTATTCCATGGGGCCACTTTCACTTTCTTTTTTCCACACTGAAGCAGGACCTGTGGGGAAGGAGCTGCAGGCCCAGCTCTCAGAGATAGATTAGTGGTTGGAAGCCAGAAAAACTGGTGTGGGGAGAAAAGGGCTTGACTGCCTCTGGGCCTCCTATCTAAGTGAGCAAATCTCTACAGAGAAATAGTAGTGATGCTCTTCCCTTATAACCTCCAGCCAAGGATACATTTCAAAACACCATCATGATTATCATCTTACTGAATACTCACTCTGGGACGGGGATAGAGAAAACAGAATTAAAAAACAAAACTAAAAATGTCCTCCAGACTCAGAATCTGCTGAAGCCAGAGAGCCAGTACATGAACACTTTGTAGCTTTTGTCTTTTGCCAGATTTCCTCACTGTTCACAGAGGTCCACCTCTGAGCCACAGGGCCCTGCTCAGTCAATCCCTGCCCACCAAGGAGGAAACTGAGGCCAGCCTGGCAAGACCCAGAGTGGAAACATGACCAGCATCTCCACCATGGTTGCTTCCCCCAACAGTTCAAGACCCTCCTATGTAAGGGAAATCCATCTTCTCTCCTGGATTCCCCAGCAGAGCCAAGTGTGTCTTAGGAGCTGGCATATCTGGGCAGGGACCCAGAGCCATCAATAACCCTGTGAGAGTGGTTGTGTTCATTCTTACTTTCCACATAGTGAATAACTTCCCAAAGGCAGCTAGCAACTGAGAGAGCGGGAATTCCCTGTCAGATCTGGATGACGCCAAAGCCTTCCTGCTGCTTTCAGTGGTTAGGGACCCCTGTAGTTCCTCTCCCAGGCCCAGCACACAAACATTCCCCCACCCCTGGACCTGGCTCAGACCCTCTCCTGGCGGTGTGGAGAGGGTGCTGCAGCTGTCCATCCAGGTCTTGGGTCCCCATTCAGGCTCAGGCCTATCCCTCACTGGTGCATTCCATATTTAACATCACTGAGTACTCACTGTGGCCCAGACATTTTTCTATGTCCTGAGATACAGCAGGGCCAAACAAAACAGAGAAAAGTCTTTGCTGTCAAGCACCTTTTATTGGCAGGTTGCAGTGGCTCATGCCTGTAATCCCAGCAGTCTGAGACACCAAGGCCGAAGGATCGCTTGACTTTAAGAGTTCGAGATCAGCCTGAGCAAGAGCAAAACTCTGTTTCTATTGGTTGCTGTAAGCTAGGGTGACACTGTGGCACTCTAGCCTGGGCAACAGAGTGAGACCTTGTTTCAAAAAAAAAAAAAAGAAGAAGAAGAAGAAGCTTTTCTAGAGAAAGGGGAGTGGGCAGACAAAAAAGAAACAAACTATTTAAAAAGAAAAATTCACAGAATGGTAAATGCTATGAAAGACATACCGCAGAGTAATGGCAAGAAGCAGGACTAACAGACCTGGCTTCTGCAGGTGGATGACAGAGGCCTCTTTGCAGAGGCAACATTGATGCTGAGACTCCGCCCTGAAAAGACTGGGGTGCAGGCACGTGGGCGCAGAGGTGGAACAGGCTCCAAGGAGGGTTTGGTGCCAGGACAGTCCCACTTCATACCTGTAGTCTTGGTGTCATTTTAAATAGTTCTTTCTTTTGCAGTCAAGAGTGGCCCAAGCCTAAAAGTTACCAACCACTATGAGAGGTTGGATTTATTCTAAGTACAGTGGGAAGCCATGGCAGGAAGTGATGTGATTGAGGTTTTGAAAAGATCTCCCTGGCTGCTTCTGCACAATAGAGGGGCAAGAAGGATGGAATGGGGGCAGGGCCGCCACAGTCATTTTCCTCGGGGAGTTTTAGGGAGTGGAGAAGAAGGACCCCAGGGATGTCAAAGACAGCCTTTCCACCCACTTCCATTGTTGTTCTATCACAGCACTGCCATCCTGGGGGGGACCACCCCCTCCCCGTCTCATCCCCCAACTCGGCACCTCCACAGCCAGCGCCTCCTCGGCTGCGCCCGGCTTGGCTGCAGCCTAGCGCCAGCCAGAGCCCACCCCGCCTCCCTGCAGGAAGCCGCCTGGCGGCGCCTGCTGCGTGACCTTGGGCTGCAAAGTCAGGCGTTTGCAAAGTCAAAGCGAGTCACTTCCTCCCCGGGCCTCCCCGGAGCGAGCGAGCGAGCGGGCAGCCAGCCGCCGCGCCCTGCTTCCTCGCCGCTGGCCCAGGGCTGGCGCTGGCATGAACGCGCTGTGCATGCTAAGTGCTCGCGCCCGTGCGCGGCCGCCCGAGGCTCATTTGTCACCCGCTGCTGACTCAGCACTTCTAGGAAAGGCTTTTCTCTCCGCTTTAAAGACGGCCCGGAAATGAGACAGCGACTCTTCCTTCCCTTCCCCCCCAGGGTGTGTGTGGGTGTGTTTGTGGGCGTGTGTGTGTGTCTGGGTCTGCTAGGATGTCTAATGTGTGTCAATCACAAGTGTGTGTTTCTGTGTCTGGGCATGTCTTTTGTGTATGACTGAGTCTGTGCGTGTGTCTTTTAGTTTGTGTTTGTACTTGTGTGTCACCTGTACATCTGAGTACTGTGTGTGCTTCCCCATCACATTGCCAGCCTCCCCTCCTCTGTCTCTCAGCTTCAGCATCCTCCTCTCAGACTTCACCTTGACTCCCAGAGTGATCCTGGGCTTCTCTAGGCAGCATCTTCCCTCCTGCTGGCACCCTCAGCTCTCCGCCCACCCCCTGCCTCCAGTCCTCTAAACACAGGAGCTCAGGAGTCAGTCACATCCAGGTTTCAGCCCCAGCTCTGCACTTATCGGCAGTGACCTTGAATGAAATACTTACCTTTCCTGAGCCTCAATTTCTTATAAAATAGAGTTAATCACATCTCCCTAAAAGAGATAACTTCATAAAGGGAGCTGGCATATCACGCGCAGCAAAAGGTGCCTGTTATTTCTACTTAAAGCAATGGACCTGGTGTCAGGCACACGGCCAGGATCTAATGAACAGCCACTCAGGAACAAAAGCACCAAGCTGCCATTTCCTTGGCTGCTAGGAAGGGAGCGGGTGAGGAGATGGTGACCTGGATTGGAAGCTGGGCAGGAGCTGTTTGCATGACAGCTACTGTGAGGAGAGACAAGTGGTGACCTGATTTAGTGCTGCCTCCTCCGGGAGCCAAGGAAGGAAAGAAGGAAAGCACAGGTGGGGGGCTTAGGAGCTGCTCTGCCCTGCCCAAGTGTGCTGGACGCCTCCAGCAGCAACAAGGGTACACTCTCCACACCAAGCCTGATAGGTAAAAGAGAGAACCCTGGCATTTCAGCCAGGTACTTCTTAGTTATCTACACTACTGCCCCCTTCCTGGGCACTCGCCAGGGCACAAGTACATGCCCTGGTGCACCCTCCCGCAGGCCAGCTCCCCCTTCCCACGCTGGCCTCCCTAGCACCAGCTTCTGCAGGAAATTCTTCCCAGGGCCAGCCAAGCCTCTTTGTTAAATGTGGCTTTCTTCAGATGGGCTAATATTTGTTATCTCAGGGCCTAATGCATGGATTCTCACTGCCAAAGTTTTGCTATGTCCAGCAGGAAAGAGGGAGACAGGGCTTTTCCCCCATGGTAGGCATCATAATTGCTCCCTGTGCTTGGTAGAGCCTAGCAACA
>NW_003852415.1:3513626-3519488 GCF_000181295.1 Otolemur garnettii
GGATTCGAACCCGCCACCTTAGGTGTATGTGGCTGGCGCCTTAGCCGCTTGAGCCACAGGCGCCGAGCCCAGAGTCTCCCTCTTGCCCTGAGTAGAGTGCTGTGGCATCGTAGCATCGTACTTTACAGCAACCTCAAACTCTTAGGCTCAAGCAATCCTCTTGCCTCGGCCTCCCAAGTAGCTAGGACTACAGGTATGCACTACTACACCTAGCTAGTTTTTCTATTTTTGGTAGAGACAGGGTCTCACTCTTGCTCAGGCTGGTCTCCAACTCCCGAGCTCAGGCAATCCACCCACTTTGGCCTTCTGGAGTGCTAGAACTACAGGTGTGAGCCACTATGCTCAGCCTAGGGTATCATTCTCATAGAGCTCATTTATGATATGACTTTGGGGGGCAGAGCCAAGAAGGAGCAAACCACGGATCTAGACAGGTAAGAATGGTGAATAAGTGGAGGCTTGAATTCCAGAAGGCCCTGGTTCATGCCTCTGCTGTTAATGTGATGTGTGGCCTTAGAAAAGTCACTATTCCCTTCTGACCCTGGTTTCTAAATCTACAAAATGAAGGAGGCTGGACTTGGGTTCATTCCAGCTCACATACACTCCCAGGTGCTGCTAGACCTAGATCATGGCTAGGTGTATGCTATCAGGTGCTACCATAGACCCACACACCAGGGGAAACTCAACCACCATCATACTCACCCCCACCCCTTCCCGAGCTCCCAGCTCTCCCTGGGAAAACCAGCAGAAAGTGGGCGCATGGGGGCAGGAAGGAACCAACACTAGCACTCTAGGTACCTGGAAATGGGACTTTTTTTTTTTTTAATTGAGACAGATTCTCTCTTTGTTGCCCTTGTAGAATGCCGTGTCTCATAGCTCATAGTAACCTCAAACTCTTGTGCTCAAGTGATTCTCTTATCTCAGCTTCCCAAGTAGCTGGGACTATAGGCGCCTGCCACCAAAAACAAAACAAAACAAAACAAAACACCCAGCTAGGCTCAGTGCCTGTGGCTCAAGTGGCTAAGGCACCAGCCACATACACCCAGGGCGGTGGGTTTGAATCCAGCCCAGGCCCGCCGAACAACAATGATGGCTGCAACCAAAAGATAGCCGGGCGTTGTGGCAGGCTCCTGTGGTTCTTAGCTACTCGGGAGGCTGAGACAGGAGACTCGCTTGAGCCCAGGAGTTGGAGGTTGCTGTGAGCTGTGATGCCACAGCACTCTACCCAGGGGACAGCCTGAGGCTCCTGTCTCAAAAAAAAAAACAAAAAACAAAAAACAAAAAACCACCCAGCTGTTTTTAGAGATGAGGTCTCGCTCTTGCTTAGGCTGGTCTTAGACTTGTGAGCTCAGACAATCCACAAACCTCAGCCTCTCAGAGTGCTAGGATTACAGGCCTCAGCCACCTCATCTGACCTGGAAATGGGACTTTGAAATAGCCCAAAGTGGAAGAGGGGGTACCAGAGAGCTTCCGTCATTCCTGCTTTTGGCCCTTCCTGCTCTAGGGAACGCAGCACTGAGCTGGAGACAGGAAGCTCAGCTCTGGCCTGGATTAATAAGTGAGGCCAGGAATCATTTCTGTTTTGAGGGCCTGAGACTGGGAGAGAGAAAGGGGTGACAGCATCTCTATCCTTCCTGATTCATAAGGTTGCCCCAGTATGAGGTGGGGCAAAGCAGACATGCCCATTTCTGTCCAGACACAGTTGTGACCGGCAGTGGGTGGCTGCATCCTGTCCTTACATGGGGGCTAAAGAGGTGCTGCCACTCAATGACTCATACCCACTCACCAGGCTGTGGACCCTGGGCCCCACCCTTCCCTTCTGCTGCCCACAGAAGCCCCTTGGCATAGCTCTCTTGTCTCAGTGAGACTAAAGTAGAAAAGGACATTTCCAAAGGTTGGCAATGACAACAGGAAATAAATACAGAGGACCTTGTGATCACTTCATTAACCAACTCTGGAACCACCTACCTCTTGGCTTCCAAGTGTATGATTTTATTTTTGAGTTAAGTATTTTGTTCTTGGAGACAAAAACAGCCCACCAGACACTAGATATGAATGCTATCAGCCTCATGCTCTCCCGGGCTGCGATCCTTATCTCAGATGGTCTGCTGATGACAGGGCTCCTTGCGCCCATCCTGAGGGGCCAAGGGGTAAGAAGTTGAATTGGAACAGGTGTGGTAACCTAAAGCAGATGGTGACTTTTAGGACTGCAGGTCTGGTGGAGGATGTATCAGTGAGGAGAAAATATGGGGAGGAACTCAGCAGGGAAATTGTAGCTGAATTCCAGCTATCGGGGCTTGAAGACCCAGCAGATGCTGAATCAACTCCTCCAAGCAATGGCTTTATGATTGTGGGTTGAGATCCATTAGTGGGTCATGAAATCAATTTAGTGGGTCAAACGCCAAGATTTTTTTTTAATAGATTAGAATGGAAAGAAACATAAATGTAGGTTAAAAGAGAACATTTCTTTCTTTCTTTTTTTTGTCATGACAGAGTCATCACTTTGTTCCCCTGGGTAGAGTGCTATGGTGCCACAGCTCACAGCAACCTCATACTCTTGGGTCCAAGTGATATTCTTGCCTCAGTCTCCCAAGTAGCTGGGACTACAGGTGCCCCCCACAATACCCAGCTGATTTTTTTTTTTCCATTTTTATTAGAGACAGGCTCTCTCTTACTCAGGCTGGTCTCGAGAATTCCTGACCTCAAGGAATTCATTTGCCTCGACCTTCCAGGGTGCTACGATTAACAGTTGTGAGACACTGGGCCCAGTGTAAAAGAAAACATTTCATTTCAGAAAACCTTTGCTTTAGTATATGCATGTAGGTGACTATCAGAGTAATGGGCTGTAATGGGAAATTCTGGGTGTGGGTCATGATTTTGGACGTTTAAAAGCCATTGCTCTAGAAAATAGAGGGATGAAGCCCCATTGTGTGTGTGTGTGTGTGTGTGTGTGTGTGTGTTTAGTCTCTATCCTAATTGTTGGTTCCAGAATCCCCAGGAATGGGCAAGATGAGGGGGACAACTGCCCTCTACTCTCCCATCCCTGTCACACCTACCTGTGCTACAATCCCTTTAGCTAAGTTTCATTAGCAGGAAAAGAGAAATGGTGCCTCCACTCAGATTCTCCATCTCTGGAATGTTTTCACATTCCCCAAGAACCTCCATAGGGCAAGTTGGTCAAAATCTTTGGATTGTTCCTTCCATGTTGGTGATGACCAGTTTCCCACAGGCAAGTAGAGCCACCACCCTGGAGTCAGGAAAGGCAGTTTGTCCCCAGGGAAGTCCTTCCTCAGATGTTTTCTCCTCCCATTTCCCAGTATTAGGTCAGAAGCTTGAATGTAGTGGGGGGACAGAGAAAAAACTAGAAAGGTCTCTGCTGTGGCCACCAGGGCAGGAAACCCCAGAAGCCCCACGGAGGCCCAGCCCAGTGGTTAGCCAGTTTCTCATTTAGCAAATCTGGTCAACTCACCTCCGGTAAAAACTCCCAGCCTCACCCCAGGGGACAATGACTAACTACAAAACACATTTTTCTCCCCGTTTGTCAAGCTCTCCTCCCCACCCACCCCAGCCCACCCTAACTGCTCTGTACCTGCCAGTCAGGAGAATCAGCCACCTATCTGAGTCCAGTGAACTCTTGGCCCAGCCCTGCCCCTCAGACTTCACTCTCTGGGGTTCCTTCCTCCCCCCACCCCCACACCTGCCACTGGCTCAGCTTTACTTTCACTTTCTAGACACTCTCACTTCTTGGTCAGCTTCTTACCCTGGAGCCTGAGCCCTGGCTCTTTCTCAAGGTGGGGGCTATTGCCAAAGTCCTGAGCTGCACCCAATTAGTCAAATCTTGATTCAACAATAGTCAACAAATATTTATGAAATGTATTCTGTTCCAGGCTCTAGGAATGCAATGACAGCAAGATAAGCAATGTTCCTGCTCATACAGAGCTTCTAGAAGCCTGAGACACAGAAGTGCAAAGAAGTCATTCAAAACAGTGGGCAAAGTCTCTGCATGAGTTTACTGCGTGGTTCCAGTGAGGGACCACTAAGCCAGCCTTGGGGGCCAAGGAAGAGCTCCCTGGAAGGAGAGAATCTGGATCTAGGTCTGAAGGACGACTTGGAGTCAGTCATTAGCCAAGCAAAGAAAGGAAGTTTTTCCAAGCCACGGGAATAGCCTGTGAGGGGGGGCGATTTGGAGGAGGCTGGCTGGAGCCCACAGGCCAGGGCAGGAGGCAGTACAAGGAAGGAGCTGGGCAGGGAAGAAAGTGCCAGATCGGAAAGCAGCTTGAAAGCCTGCTCAACCATTTGGATTTTGTCCTGAAGGTGATGGGGAGCTATTGAAGGGTCTTGAGCCAGAGTGATATCATTATACAGGAAGGAGTTGGGGGCAAGGCTGGACACAGAGTGGTCAGTCAGGAGGTTGGTAGTTGCAATACAAAGAAGTGGATGGACATGAGAAATACTTAGGACACAGAGTCATTGGAGGTTAGAGAAGGGAAGAAGGCAAGGAAGACCCACTGTTTCCACACAAAAGGTGCTCCCCTCTCTTTCCTAAAGGAGAAAGAATTGAAAAGAAAGAGAGACAGAAAAGATGATAAGGCCACTCTGGGGCAGGTCAAGTTCCCGATGTCTGTAGGACACTAGAACACTGGCTATGGTGCTCTGGGCCAGACTGAGGCAGAGTTCTAGACTGGTCTACATCGACACGTGGAGGTCAATGCAAGCAAGGTGTCAAGGGAAGGCAGAAGGGTTGGGACGTGAACCAGAGAAAGGCAGGATGGAAGCACCTGCCAAAGGATGATCCCAGCAAAGGACCAGAGGAGGAGCAGCCAGAGAGGGACAGGGAAGAGGTCAGCTTGGAGAGGCTGGGGAGAGGAAACCCACTTCCAGGGAGAAGGCATGGTCAATGCTGTGGCAAGCTGCTGAGGGGCCAGGCAGGTGAGGACAGGACAGCTTCCTTGAGATTGAACAGAAGGAAGATGTTTGAGAACAGAAGTGAGAGCAGTTTCAGTGGTGATAGTGGCAGTGAAGGGAGAGTGACAAACAGCACTTTGGTTTTGAGGCTGGGACTAGTAGGCAGGGGAGAAGCCCAAGACTAGGCCAGCTCACAAGGGCCTCACAGTCTCCAAATATCCTCTTCTGTTATCTCTTTACCTTCTACTAAAGCGTTATTTAAATGTACTTTGTTATTAAAATGTACTTTTTTTTTAAAGAAAGTATCTCTTTTTCTTTCTTTCTTTCTTTTTTTTTTTTTTTTTGAGACAGAGCCTCACTCTGTGACCCTTGGTAGGTGCTATGGCATCATAGCTCACAGCAACCTCAAACTCTTGAGCTCAAGCGATTGTCTTATCTCAGCCTTCCCAGTAGCTGGGACTACAGGTGACAGCCACAATGCTTAGCTTTTTTTTTTTTTTTTAGAGACAGGGGTCTTGGTCTTGCTCAGGGTGGTCTCAAACTCCTAAGCTCAAGCAATCAACCTGCCTCAGCCTCTCAGAGTGCTAGGATTATAGGTGTGAGCCACCATGCCCAGCCTTCAGAAGGAAGTATTTCTTACCTTGTGCCAGACCTGCTGCCCCATAATTCCTTCCCACTGTTCCTCTGCTAGAGATGCCTAGTCCTTCCCCACCCCACTGAAGAGGCCTACCCCCTCCCCATACTCCTCTTCCCTAGATTCCATACTCTTATTTCTCTTCATCCTTCTTTCTCTATCCCCATTTCTGCCTCAGTTGCCCTTCTCCCACTATAATCCAGTTCTAGGAGTTGGCTCCTAGGAACAGACATGCCTAGACCTGAACACCACCCACCTGGGTGTATTCAACCAGCAAACAGGGTAAGGAGGATCCTCTTCCTCTTTCTTTCTTTCTTTTTTTTTTT
>NW_003852415.1:3522093-3529684 GCF_000181295.1 Otolemur garnettii
AAAAAAAAAAAAAGAAAGAAAGTGAGCTGAAAGGATGGACTCTTCAGTGGTGATGGTGAGCAGCTGAGGTAGGGAGGAAATGAGATGAGAGGAAGTGTTTTTCATTTTTGCCTATATACTTCAATATTTCCCTAATTTTTACCATGCCTTAATTTTGTCATTAAACTTTTCTTTTTTACAACGGGGTCTCACTATGTTGCCCAGGCTGGAGTGTAGTGGCTGTTCACAGGCACAATCATGGAGCACTACAGCTTCCAAACTCTCAGCCTCCCCAGTGTGATTAAACTTAAAAAAAAGAAAAAGTACCATTTCAGCATCTCTACTGCAAAAGTATGAAATCTGGAATGCTCCAAAATCTGAAGATTTTTGAGCACCGACATGACACAAGTGGAAAATTCCACACTTGACCTCATGTGACGGATTGCAATCAAAAGACAGTCAAAACTTTGCTGTATGCACCAAATTGTTTACAAATATCACATAGGATCATTTTCAGACTATAAGGTGTATATGAAACAGAAGTGAATTTTGTGTTTAGACTTGGGTCCCATCAGCAAGATATTTCATTATGTATATGCAAATATTCTAAAATCTGAAAACATCTGAAATCCAAAACACTTCTGTTCTCAAGCATTTTGGACAAAGCATACTCAAGCTGTAACTAATAAATGAATTTTTCATAAGCCAAGCATCGCTGTGCCAGCCGGCCCTTCCTCTTCAGCTCCCCTCCCTTCTGTGCACAGTCTGGTCTGCTCCTTCTGGCCTTTGTTGTGTTTGGACTTCAGACTCCTGAGCTGGCTGCAAGACTCCGGAGCCCCTCCAAACCACACTCACTAATCCCTCCCTAATCCCTGCTCCCCGGGCAGCTCCAACAGGCTGTTGTCCACCCACTGAGGAGGTGGGCAGGGGTGCTCTGAGACTAAGCCTGTCATAAAAAGAGAAGCAACCATAGCTACCTCTCTAGATGATCAGAACCCCAGCCCAAGCCACCCTCTAGGAAGGGGCCTGGCCTGGCCTGAACAGCATATATCTCTCTCTCCTTCCTGGACATGTTCACTGCAATTAAAACATCTTCCAAAAATTGGGTGGAACTCCAGAGATGGTCTTGTCCAATGGCCCTACTTTGCAAGTGACAACACTGTGTCTAGACCAAGCCATTTTGCCCTTTGCCACCTGATTTTCTCTGAGTATAGTTTCTTAACAATTTTTGAGTCTGAATGTAGCTCATGTTAACTGCTCAATAAAAGTATTCCACCAGGAAAGCTGCAGTTTATTTTATTTATTTATTTATTTACTTCGTTGCACTTGGTAGAGTGCTCTGGCGTCATAGCTCACAGCAACCTCAACTTCTTCTGCTCAAGTGATCCTCTTGCCTCAGTTTTTCATTTTTATTTTTTTTATTTTTATTTTTTTTTGAGACAGAGCCTCAAGCTATCCCCCTGGGTAGAGTGCCGTGGCATTACAGCTCACAGCAACCTCCAACTCCCGGGCTCAAGCAAGTCTCCTGCCTCTGCCTCCCAAGTAGCTGGGACCACAGGCGCCTGCCCCAACGCCCGGCTATTTATTTTGGTTGCAGCCATCATTGTTGTTTGGCGGGCCCTGGCTGGATTTGAACCCGCCACCTTAGGTGTATGTGGCTGGCGCCTTAGCCACCTGAGCCACAGGCGCTGAGCCATTCAGGCTGGTCTTAAACTCATGAGCTCAAGCGATCCACCCACCTTGGCCTCCCAGAGCACTAGGATTACTGGCGTGAGCCGCTGTGCCCAGCTGAAAGCTGCAATTTATATCAGTAGGCCTCAGCCTTGATGGCACGTTGGAATCGACTGGGGAATTTATAACTACTGACACTCAAGTCCTATCTATCCTTAGTGGTTCAGATTTATTTTAATGAGGGTGCAGGCTGAGCCCTAGGATTGTGTTACTCCCCAGCTATGCCCAGCGTGCAGCCACAGTTGTGAACCACTCATTCATAACATATGGGTGTGTACATGCTGCAGGCAAATATAACCCATGCATGGAAACCTACACACACACTCAAAGCTGACTTTCCCAATACATAGTAACATGTGCTGCTGAGGTCACCAGCAAAACAGGATCCCAGCAGGATGTGTGGCTTCTAAGCTACATACATATATTTATTTATTTATTTATTTAGAGACAGTTTCACTATGTCAGCCTCGGTAAACTGCCATGGCATCACAGTTCACAGCAACCTCAAACTCTTGGGCTTAAGTGATTGTCTTGCCTCAGTCTCCCAAGTAGCTGGGACTACAGGCACCCACCATAATGCCTGGCTATTTTTGTTGTTGTTGTCATTGTTGCTTAGCAGGCCCTGGTGGGGTTCGAGCCCACCAGCACAGGTGCATATGGCTGGCACTGTAACCACTGAGCTATTGGTACTGAGCTACTACATACATTTATTTTTCACAGTTCTGGAGGGTGGGAAGTCCAAGTGTCAGCAGATTTAATGTCTGGTGATGGGCTAGTTCCTTTAAAGCCATCTTTTTTCTTTTTTTGAGATAGAGTCTCACTATGTTGCCCTTGGTAGAGTGCCATGGCACAACTCACAGCAACCTCAAACTCTTGGGCTTAAGCGATCCTCTTGCCTGAGCCTCCCAAGTAGCTGAGACTACAGGCGCCTGCCACAATGTCTGGCTATTTTTTGTTGCAGTTGTCATTCTTGTTTAGCTGGCCCCGGGCCAGGTTCAAACCCACCACCCTTGGTGTATGTGGCTAGTGCCATAACTACTGTACTACGGGCACCAAGCCATTTAAAGTCATCTTTAATGGGAACCTTGGCCTCTGTTCCTGGGTATGGAGCTCACTTCCCACCATACCTGAGTCAAGGGCCTTTACCCTCTGGGAAGAGCAAGCTGAGGCTCTGTCCTTGGCATTTCATCACACTTGGAGCCCCAGGCTGGAACTTTGGAGTCCCCTGCTGGCCTTCTCCCCTATTGTGAGCCTGGGTGTGCCTCTGCTCTGCTGGTGAGCTCACAGCTAGCCCTGGGGGAAGGTAGGAGGAGGGAACAGCCTAGAGGTAGTGCTGACCACCAGGCTGGGGTTAACGCTCCCTGCTCTGAGCCATATTCTGCTTCACTTGGGACGTGTCACTTCCTCCTGCCAAATAGCACACTTTCTCCCCAAGGGAAAGTGGTCTGGTCGGAGGAGTGGGGACAGGTGACAGGCATTACTGAGCAGGTTCCCTTCCTGCCAGTTCTCCAGCCTTTCTGACCTCACCAGAGAGAAAGCCTCTAGAGAGAACAGGCCCCAGATACAACCCAGAGGACAAGCTGGGCCCAGGCTGGCCCCATGTCTAAGCAGATGTGATCTTGCCTCATTGCTGGACTGTCCTGTCTCTCCTTGCCTCACCTGATTCCTCCCATGTGGGCTGTATTCTTAGTGCCTAGCACAGTGCCTGGCATAGCCAGGGTGGTAGAAGACATTGAGGACAATGACCTTTCTGAGCCCTTCCTGATCTCTACCCCTCCCCACCAGATTCCAATGCAGTAGGTTTGGGCAGGACCTGAAAGCTGGGAGAGTGTCTGTGTGGGTCTGAAGCCCGACCATCCTACCCACCTTCACACCAAGGTGCTGGTATGTTCTCCATGGAGTTGGCATTCCAAAAGAGAACGTGGATAGCCAACCGTGGAGTTTTAGGTAGTGCAGTGCAGTGACTATCAACCTGCACTCAAGAAGTTCAAATTCCAGATCTTGACCTTGGGCAAGTCACTTACCCTCTTTGTGTCTCAGTGTCCTTATCTGTAAAATGGGGAAATACTAACCCCACCTGACAGGGCTGTTGTGAGGATCACATGAGTACGGGGCACCTAATTGGAGCATGTGTGAGGGATTATGATAGTTTCTAGGACAGAAATGTGTTTAGAAGAGAAGATAATCTTTTCAATGCCTCTCTAATCATCTCCAAAAGCATTTTCCTCATCTCATGAAAGGCCAACCCTGTTGCCTGATCAAGACTGGACTTTCTTTTCTTTTTTTTTTTTTTTTTGAGACAGAGCCTCAAGCTGTACCCCTGGGTAGAGTGCCATGGCTTCACTGCTCACAGCAATCTCCAACTCCTGGGCTCAAGCAAGTCTCCTGCCTCAGCCTCCCAAGTAGCTGGGACCACAGGCACCCGTCACAACGCCCGGCTATTTTTTGGTTGCAGCCATTATTGTTGTTTGGCGGGCCGGGCTGGGGATTCGAACCCGCCACCTTAGGTGTATGTGGCTGGCGCCTTAGCCACTTGAGCCACAGGCGCCGAGCCAAGACTGGACTTTCACAGACCAGGTGGAGTGGTATGTCCAGTCTGCACTAGAGTGACTGATCAGGTCCTCTGAAACGTAAATGAGAATTGTGTTTCCATTCAGTCTGTTGAATGGGAATCATTTGGAGATGCCCTTTCCCCCCAGGAAGAGGGCAATAGGGAAGGTGACCACTGGTTATCAAACCACTGCCTGGAAAGCTGGAGAAACCTGTGCCATCATCACTCCAATCCTCCCATTGTACTGATGGAGAAACTGAGGCCCTTACCCTCCAGTGAGTATGTAAGCTCCCAGAGACTTGGTTTCCCTACCTGCAAAGTAGAAGCTGCACCTGCACTCTGCCCATCCGCGGGCCATGTGCAGGAGGCGGTGGGGGTGGGATAGTGAGAGAAGTGGCTGCCCGGCCCTCCCCTCAGGACACAGGGTGGGCTAGGCCCCCCCAGTGGGAGTGTGGCAAAGGGTGAGCTGAGTGGCCCTGACCACCTCTGGGGACTGGCTCTGCAGCACTAGTCCCTGTTCTGTGCCCGCTCCTGGATCAAATCTGTGTTGCCCCAATTTCTAGGAATTTAGATACTCCTTTGGGGACCAAATTCATCATGGGAATAAAAACTCAATTCAATTCTCCACTAAAACACTTTGTACAGGCATCAGACTCCAACAAATCTAGGTTTGTATCCCAATTCCACCTCTTACTGGTGGAGCAATAGTAAACAAACGTTGGCTTTTAGAGCCTCACTTTCCCCACCTGTCAGGTAGGGAGTGTCATGTCTGCTTGCAGCCTGTTGAGAAGATTAAATTAATCGAGTCATTTATTCTGCAAATCCGTATTGAGCGTCTACCTGCACCAGACATCGAGAATACAGCTATGAATACAAGATGAGCAGACGGGCGTGCGCACACAAGGCATCCAGACAGGTATTAACTAATAGTGACCCCCCAAATCTGTGCTACCGATTGTGTTGAGTGTTATGGAGGAAAAGTACTCATGAGTAGTGGTGTGAGCTCAGTTTTGAAGGATAACTAGG
Organism: Otolemur garnettii; assembly: GCF_000181295.1. Lineage (NCBI taxonomy): Eukaryota > Metazoa > Chordata > Mammalia > Primates > Galagidae > Otolemur > Otolemur garnettii. The sequence goes on from NW_003852415.1 coordinate 3,527,381, forward strand.
TGCGATCTATTTCACAGACTCTAAAACACTATTGATTGTACACACTATTATTTTAGATAACACTGAAAGAAAAACCCAGCCAATTAACCTTAGAAATGTTATTTTGTGCTCACTGAAAGCTCTTTTAGGCTTTCTTCAGCCCCAGAGGAGTTTCCTATCTCCCACCTAATTTAAAACAAAGAAAGATCTGTAATGGCAGAGATCAGAATAGGGTAAAATCCAGAGTAATCCACCTTGTCCTGCAACAAGCTCCCCTGGGGTGACATTTCTGAGTTTGTGGCTGATTGCTCCTGGGCTCTGATTCAGTGGAAAGGAGAGATAGGACAAAAGGGCTGTGTAGAGAGACCACCTTAGAGAGAAGGGTGGGGAAGGGGTCCTGGCTGAGTGGTCATTGCTGGGTCCAGCTCGTGGTTGGGTAGAAGGCACGCCAGAAGAAGAATCAAATGCTAAACTGGGAGACTATTAGGCATCAAAATCTGTAAAATGCATCCCATTGTTAGAAATTTGAAAGGCCAGAGGTGGAGCTTGGGGGGTGGTTTTTAAAAGGTACATCTCCAGAAACTGAGAGCATCCCTAGTTCCCAGATCTTGGTTTCTAAATACCATTCTCCACTAAAAGGAAGCCGAGTGAATTGGTACACACCTGTAGTCAAAGATACTTCAGAGGCTGAGCCAGGAGGAGCATTTGAGGCCAGGAGTTCAAGGCCAGCCTGAGCAACATAGCAAGACCCTATCTCAAAAAAATAAAATAAAGGTGGGTCATGGTGGCTCATGCCTATAATCCTAACACTCTAGGAGGCTGACGCAGGTGGATTGCTTAAGCTCAGGTGTTTGAGACCAGCCTGATGGAGAGTTAGATCCCATCGCTACTAAAAATAGAAAAATTAGCCAGGCATGATGTCAGGCGCCTGTGGTCCCAGCTACTCGGAAGGCTAAAGTAACAGGTAGGGGGCTCAGGCTGAGGTAGGAGGGTCACTTGAGCCCGAGAGTTTGAGGTTGCTGTGAGCTATGACACCATGACACTCTACTCAGGGCAGATTCTGTCTCAAAAAAGTAAAATAAAATAAAAATAAATAAATAAACAAATACATAAAGATAGTTACAAATTATAACCCAAAGAATAACATGATCTATGAGTCCCTCCTGATGTGGATAAATGAATGAATAAACAATGGATAAGGAGGAAAAGAGAGCTTTTCCTTAACATAGACTGTTAAGGAACAAAGTTAGAAAGAACGGTGGAGTTGGAAAATCCTCACTCGGCAGGCCGGGCGCCATGGCTCACACCTGTGATCCTACTGTGTTACGAGGCCAAGGTGGGTGGTTTGCCTGAGCTCAGAAGTTCAAGACCAGCCTGAGGAAGACCAAGACCCCATCTCTACTAAAAATAGAAAAACTAGCTAGGCATTGTGACAGGTGCCTGTAGTTTCAGCTACTCAGGAGGCTGAGGCAAGAGGATCATCTGAGCCCAAGAGTTTGAGCTATGATGATGCCACTCTACCCAGGACAATAGAGTGAGACTCGATCTCAAAAAACAAAAACAAAAACAAACAAACAAAAAACAAGGTCACAGAAAACAAAGACAGACTAAATAGTTCTAGACTAAAGGAGACCAAAGAGATATGGCAGCTAAATGGAAGGTATAATCTTGCATTGGGTTCTGGACCAGAAAATTTTTCTTCATTTGCTATAAAGGACATTAGTCAGAAAGTTGGAAACATTTTGAATAAGATCTGTACATCAGACACTAGAAGTGTAGCCATGCTAATTTTCTGATTTAGATAAATGCACTGTGGTTATTATATAAGAGAATGTCATAATTTTTTAAGAAATATGCATTTAAACATTTAGGGATAAAGAGGCATATCTGTCCCCTGTTCTCCAATAGTTCAGGAGAAAAAAAGAACATGAGTGAACACATACATACACTCCCATATATATAAAGACAGAAATTGGATTGTAAAAGAGAAAAGAGGGCCAGGCACAGTGGCTCATGCCTGCAATGCTACCACTTTGGAAGTCAAGGCAGGAGGAGCACTTGAGGCCAGTTCAAGACCAGCCTGAGCAAGAGCAAGACCCTACCCCTATAAAAAAAAAATAGAAAAATTAGCTAGGCATTCTGGTGGGCCCCTGTAGTCCCATCTACTTGAGGATGAGGCAGGAGAATCTCTCTCTCTCTCTTTTTTTTTTTTTTTTTTTTTTGTTTGTCATCATAGGTAGAATGCCCTGGCGTCATAGCTCACAGCAACCTCAAACTCTTGGGCTCAAGCAATTCCCTTGTCTCCGCCTCCAAAGTAGCAGGGAC
>NW_003852415.1:3529704-3536075 GCF_000181295.1 Otolemur garnettii
TTTTGCAGTTTTTGGCCAGGGCTGGGTTTGAACCCACCACCTCCAGCATATGGGGCTGGCGCCCTACTCCTCTGAGCCACAGGCGCCACCTGAGAATCTCTTGAACCTAAGAGTTTGAGATTGCTGTGAGCTGTGATGCCATAGCATTCTACCAAGAGAGACAAAGTGAGACCCTGTCTCAAAAATAAATAAAAATAAAAAATAGAAAAACCAGCCAGGTGTCATGGCAAGCGACTATGGTCCAGCAGCTTGGGAGGCTGAGCCAAGAGAATTACTTGAGCCCAGGAGTTTGAGGTTGCTGTGAGCTATGATGACACCATGCCCCTCTACAGGGCACAGAGTGAGACTCTGTCATAGATAGATAGATAGATAAACAGACAGACAAGACCTCCTGCCTTGGCTTCCAAAGTGGTTGCAGTGGGTGCCTATGGTTCCAGGCTGAGGCAGAAGGATCCCTTGAGTTCATGATTTAAGACAAACCTGAACAAGAGTGAAACCTATCTTTACTAAAAATAGAAAAATTAGCCAGGCGTGGTGGCAGGTGTCTGTAGTCCCAGCTATTTGGGAGACTGAGGCAGGAGGATCAAGAGTTTGAGATTGCTGTGACCTAGGAAGAAGCCACCGCACTCTAACCTGGGAAACAGAGAGAGACTCTGTCTCAATAAATAAATAAGTAAACACATAAATATGTAAACAAATAAGTATGTAAACAAATAAGTATGTTGAGACAGAGTCTCACTCAGTTGCCCTGGGGTAGAGTGCTATGGAGTCATAGCTCACAGCAACCTCAAACTCTTGGGCTCAAGTGATTCTCTTGCTGAGTAGCTGGGACTACAGGTGCCCACCACAATGCCCAGTTATTTTTAGAGACGAGGTCTTGCTCTTGCTCAGGCTGGTCTCGAACTCCCAAACTCAGGCAATCCACCCTCCTTGGCATCCCAGAGTGCAATTGATACGATACAGTGAGTAAACTGGGGAAAGAGAGCACATTAGTGTGTCTGATGCTGGAAGAAGACCACAAACTGAGGGCTTGGGTCCATGTGCCCACAATAGAGAGAAGCCATCAAAGCACTTTATGGGTGGGGGGAGTGTGGCCTTATTTGGTTTATCACCCAGGCCCCTGGAAGGCCCTCAATAAACAGTGGCCATTAATACAGACTTGTCTGGTCTACTCTCTGCTGTCACCACCCAGGGGCCCATTTTGCTCAATCCATTGACAGCCAGCAACCCACAGGCTGCCAGGCGAGTTCAGAGCATCTAGGGAAGCACCCCTCAGCCCTACCCCGGGCAGACCTATCTGGAGTTCCCACCCCTTCCCCATCAGCTCCCTCCTATCTTGGTTTGTAGTAAAACCCTTCACTCTGGGAGAGCCCAGTGGGACCTGGAGAGGGTTGAGTTCAAGGTGGAATGAATGAATAGACTGCTTGACCGTGGTCTCCCAGGCCTGGTACAGCTTGAGTGGCTATGGGCTTTCTTTCTTTCAGATGAATCACTGCTCTGTGAGTCTGTGCCTGCATGCCTTCCCCGAACATGCTAACAGGAGTGAACTGGGTATGTCCCCACAACATACTACCCAGCTCCTCTTATGCATGGGCCCAGCACAAAGGACAAACAGGAGCTGCATGACAAGTATCTGCTAAGCGTTAGGGTGCATTCCTCATCTACAGGAGCGGACACGCTCTTATGTCCATATTGCAGGAGAAAAAACTGAGGCTTGAAAGGTTTGCTGGAGTGTCTAAGATCATGCAGCTGACCCAGCCCCTCTGGCCCCTATACTTCTTCTATAGTGCCACCCTGCTTCCATTGGTACAGATGGCCCCTGTGCCACTGTCTATGGTCTGGGAATCAATGTTATGGGCACGTAGGCCACGTGGACAGTGGTACAAAGGGCCCTGTTGTGCCAGGAAGGGGTTAATTGGGCTGCCCTCAGCTAGCTCTGGTTTGGAGTGAGACCAGTTGCTATGGCAACACCAAGGATTTTTTGGGGGGTGGGTGGGTGGGGGGAGACCAGCACAGCATGATCTTCTGAATCAATCAGTGGAAAACCCATATGTTTATTCTACAGTGAAACTCTCCCAGTGTCTTCTGGGACTACACGTGGCCACAAAGAGTGGTTGTGCCAGCAGGGGCACAGGCAAGGGGGTTCCCTGAGTGGGCAGAGGCCAAGAGGCCATGGCATTGCTGTGGCCTGTCACCAGCACTGCCCAGGGAGCCTAGGGATCCTGCTTTCAGCTACAGCTCCCAGGTAAAGCAGGAAAGAGCAGAGACTTGGAGCCAAAGGAGCCAAGTGTTCATTGATTAATTCATTCATCAGATACTGCCTGCTGACAATACACCAGCCCCTGTGCTAGGTGCTGGGACCTGGGGCTGTAGCTGGCAGCCAGACAGACTATGCACTCATGGAGCTTCCCTTCCAGGGGACCAGAAGTCCTTGACTTGGGCAAGTCCCTTGCTGAGCTCCTTGCAAAATGCAGCCAAAAATGCTGATAATGGATGAGATGGCATATGTGTGAATGCTCAGCACATAGTACGGCCAAATATGCAGCTATGGCGTAAATGCCTGTAGGCTTCTCACCTTTCCCTCCAGTGACAGAAGGTACCAAGTGATGATAAAACACATGAATGAGGGCCATGACCCTGTAATCCCAACACTCTGGGAGGCTGAGGTAGAAAGGTTTCTTGAGGCCAGGAGTTCAAGACCGGTCTGAGCAACATGGCAAGACTTCATCTCCACAAAAAATAGAAAAAGTATCTGGGTGTGATGGCCTGCACCTTTTATCCCAGCTACCCAGGAGGCTGTGACTGGAGGATCACTTGAGCCTAGAAATCTGAGGTCACAATGACTAAAATGAAGACACTATACTTCAGCCTGTGCCATAGAGTGAGACCCTAACTAAAAGCAAAAAAAAAAAAAAAAGCCTCATGAATGAGGAGCCCCAGGGTCTAAGGTTTGGGGGCATACTATGAACAAAATCAACATTCTGGGTCCCTAATCCTAGGACTTTGGGAGGCTACGTTGGGTGGTTTGCTTGAACTGAGGAGTCGTGATCAGCCTGAGCAAAAGTGAGACTCCATCTCTACTAAAAACAGAAAAATTAATCCGGCCACTGTGGGGGACAGCTGGAGCTGCTTAGAAAGCTGATGCAAGAGGATTGCTTGAGACCAAGAATTTGAGGATGCTGTGAACTATGATGACGCCACAGCACTCAACCCCAGGGTGACAGAGTAAGACTGTTTCAAAATAAACTCCATTCTGACCCAGTAGATGGATCTGGCTCTTCCATTACTGGGCATGGACCTTGGCTTCAGTTTGCCCATTTATTTTTATTTTTTATTTTTTTATTTTTTGAGACAGAGCCTCAAGCTGTCCCCCTGGGTAGAGTCCCATGGCATCACAGCTCACAGCAGCCTCCAACTCCTGGGCTCAAGCGATTCAGCTGGATTTGAACCTGCCAGCTCAGGTGTATGTGGCTGGCGCCTTAGCAGCTTGAGCCACAGGTGCCGAGCCAGTTTGCCCGTTTATAATGTAGAGGTGACCCTCTGATACTATAGGAGGTAATGTCCCTGAGTGGATGGGCAGCACCAAGTAGGTGCTTGACCATTCTGTTCTAGCATCTGAGCTACCCTCAGTCAGAAGAGCTACAAGGCCACAGATGACAAGATCCCAGGCCTGGTGTACCCATCAGTCCAGCTGTTTTTTTTTTTTTTTTTGCCTACAACCTGGACCCTAGTAGCGATCTCTTGATTTGGTTCAAGTTTGTTTTTTTGTGTGTGTGACAGAGTCTCACTATGCCACCCTTGGTAGTGCTATGGCATCATAGTTCACAGAAACCTCCAACTCTTGGGCTTGAGTGATTCTCTTGCCTCAGCCTCCCAAGTACCTGGGACTACAGGAGCCCACCACAACATGCAACTATTTTTTTGTTGAAGTTGTCATTGTTGTTTAGCTGGCCCAGGCTGGGTTCAAATGTGCCAGCCTGGGTGTATATGGCCAGTGCCCTACCCACAGAGCTACAGGCACCACCCTCAAGTTTGATTTTTCAAACCAGGCGACCCTAGTCAGGGAGAAAGCCCCTTCCCAATACCTACCTAGGATTTGCCAACTCTGCTCCCTGCTCTTCTCATCCTGTCCCTGGTCAGCCCTGAGCTGGTGTGCCCTGGGCTATGATGCAAGCCCACTAAGCTGGCTGAGACAGGACCTGACTCTGCTACCCTCCCCACAGCATGCCAGGCCTGTTCTGGTGCAAGGACTCCTGAGGTCCTCAACTCATCCCTGGTTGGGCTGGGAAGACCTGCTAGCGGGGGAGGACTTAGTGCTAGGTGCTGTGACCAAACCCACACTAAGGGAACCAGCAAAAAAGGAGAAAATCATTGAATAATTTCGTATTTGATATTTCAAAAATAAAAATCTTCAAAGCAGTCATCATGAGAAAATTCAAAGTGTTGAAGGACTTCCTCACACTTATTTTAAGGCTTACTATTGATTTTATTCTGTACTACTCAGGAGGGTCGAGATGCCCTAATCTTTTCCAAGCTTAGTGCCTCTAAAAGTTTTAATCAAGGTCTGAGAAATGGAAGTGGTGCGCACAGTGGGGGAGGGGGCTCCCCTGGAGTCTGTTTTGCATAACAGCTTCATCCCTGGAGGGCAGAGAGGGAAGGTGTTTTCCTCCTGCTGCAGTCTGACACCAAAGGAGGCGAGATGAAGCCTGGTTGGAGGTGGTGCTAATGAGATATCCAGCATTTTCTTCGTCTCTCTCCAATCTTGAATTTCCTTCTCCTCAGCTGGGTGTCAAGGTATGTATTTATACTAGGACAGGGCTTATCGTAGCTGTCATTTGTTTATGAAATTCTTTCTAGAAGATCAGTGGGCTGGCAGGAAGCTGGGGTTGGGGGCTGCAAGGTGAGCAGGCGACAGAGATCTAGAAACTCCCTGCCAGGCCAGCCTCTAAGCTGGAAACCTTTAGCAAAAAATCTAGCCAAACCATAGAAGAAAGGACAGGCAGACGGACACTCCTGGTAAACAATCCCCCTGCAGAGAAGTCAGAACACCTGGCCAGCAGAAGGAACGACGTGGATGGGAACAGAGGGGAAGGGAGCACAGGGGGGAATGTCTGAAGCTTCCCTTCCCTCCCCTCCCCTTTTTCCCCTCTCCTCCCCTCCCCTCTTCTTTTCTTCTTTTTTCTTTTCTTTCTTCCTTTTTTTTTTTTTAATGGACTTTATTTTTTAGAGCAGTTTAGCAAAATTGAGCAGAAAGTACAGAGATTTTGGCTGGGGCAGTGGCTCACACCTGTAATCCGAGCACGCTGGGAGGCCAAGACAGGTAGATTGCTTGAGCTCACAAGGTCAAGACCAGCCTGAGCAAGAGCAAGGGTCCATCTCTACTAAAGATGGAAAAAACTGGCTTGGCACCTGTAGCTAAGTGGCTAGGGCGCCAGCCACATGCACTGGAGCTGGCGGGTTTGAATCTGGCCCAGGCCTGCCGGATAACAATGACAACTATAACCAAAAAATGGCTGATTTGTGGTGGGCGCCTGTGGTCCCAGCTACTTGGGAGGCTGAGGCAAGAGATTTGCTTGAGCCCAAGAGTTTGAGGTTGCTGTGAGCTGTGATACAACGGCAGTCTACCAAGGGTGACAAAATGAGACTCTGTCTCAAAAAAACAAACAAACAACAACAAAAAAAACTAGCCAGGCATAGTGGTGGGCACTTGTAGTTCCAACTAGTCGGAAGGCTGAGGAAAGAGGATAAGTCAAGCCCAAGAGTTTGAGATTGCTGTGAGCTATGATACTATGGTACTCTACCCAGGGTGGCAGAGTGACACTCTGTCTCAAAAAAGAAAAGAAAAAGAAGTACAGAAATTTCCCATGTACCCCATGCCCATATATCTGCCGTTGCCATCCTCCCAGACCAGGATGGTACATTCATGAGAGTTCATGAACCTACACTGACACATCAGTATCACCTAAAGTCCACAGTTCACGTTGGGGCTCAATCTTGGTGCTATACATTCTATGGGTTTTGACAAATGCATAATGACATGTATCACCATCCAAGTAGCCTACAGATAGTGTCACTGCCCTGCAAATCCTCTGTCCTCTGCCTGTTCATCCTCTCTCCTCCCCACCCCTGGCAATCACTGATCTTTCTTTTTTTGGCCGGAGCTGGGTTTGAACCCACCACCTCCGGTATATGGGGCCGGCGCCCTACTCCTTTGAGCCACAGGCACCACCCAACCATTGATCTTTTTACTGTCTTCGTAGCTTTGCCTTTTCCCAAATGTCACACAGTTGGAAACATACTGCAGCCTTTCCACATTGCCTTTACGTTTCCTCCATGTTTTTTCATAACTTGATAGCTCATTTCTTTCTTTC
>NW_003852415.1:3536158-3540404 GCF_000181295.1 Otolemur garnettii
CTCACAGCAACCTCCAACTCCTGGGCTCAAGCGAGTCTCCTGCCTCAGCCTCCCAAGTAGCTGGGACCACAGGTGCCCACCACAACGCCGGGCTATTTTTTGGTTGCAGCCATTATTGTTGTTTGGTGGGTCCGGGCTGGATTCGAACCTGTCACCTTAGGTGTATGTGGCTGGCGCCTTAGCCTCTTGAGCCACAGGCGCCAAGCCAATAGCTCATTTCTTTTTGGCACTAAATAATATTCCATTTTCTGGATGTACCACAGTTTATTCATCCATTCATCCAAGTTTTGTCAATCATGAATAAAGCTGCTATAAATACTTGTGTTTACATTTTTATATGGATTTAAGTTATTTATTTATTTGGGTAAATACCAGGGAGTGTGACTGCTGGATCATATGGTAAAGAGTATGTTTAGTTCTGCAAGAAACTGCCCAACCAGCCAGGCATGGTGGCTTACGCCTGTAATCCCAGCACTCTGGGAGGCTGAGGCAGGTGGAGTGCTGGAGCTTAGGAGTTGGAGACCAGCCTGAGCAAGAGTTAGACCCTGACTTTACTAAAAGTAGAAAAAACTAGCTGAGCATAGTGGCAGGCACCTGTAGTCCCAGCTAATCAGGAGGCTGAGGCAAGATGATCGCTTAAGCCCGGGAATTTGAGGCTACTGTGAGCTAGGCTGATGCCACAGCACTCTACCCAGGGCAACAGAGTGAGATTCTATCTCAAAAAAAAAGGGAGGGGGGAAGGAAAGAAACAGCCTCTCCAACCTGGCTGTGCCATTTTGCATTCCCACCAGTAGCAAATGGGAGTTCCTGTTGTTCAGTATCCTCATTAGCATTTGAAGGTGCCAGTGCCTGGATTTTGGCCATTCCCGTGGATGTATAGTGGTATCTCAATGTTGTTTTAACTTGGAGTTCCTTCAAGACATGATGTTGAACATCTTTTCAGGTGCTTACTTACTGTCTGTCCCTGTGTCTCCTTTAGGATAGTACCTGTTCAGGTCGTTTTTCTCATTTTTTAATCTAGTCATTTCCTGTTTTTTATTTTTTTATTTTTTGGCCAGGGCTGGGTTTGAACCCGCCACCTCTGGCATATGGGGTTGGCGCCCTACTCCTTTGAGCCACAGGCGCCACCCCATTATCCTGTTATTGAGGGGTTTTTTTTTTGAGACAAAGTCTCACTATGTTGCCCTTGGTAGAGTGCTGTGACATCATAGCTCACAGCAACCTCAAACTCTTGGGCTTAAGCTATTCTCTTGCCTCAGCCTCCCAAGTAGCTGGGACTACATGTGCCCACCATAATGCTCGGCTATTTTTGTTGTTGTTGTTGTTGTTGTTGTAGTTGTTGTTGTAGTTGTTGTTTGGCTGGCCCAGGTGAACCTACCAGCCTCGGTGTATGTGGCCGGCACCCTAACACTGAGCTATGGGCACTGACCCCCTGTTACTGAGTTTTGAGAGTTATTTGTATATTATGGATAATAGTCATTTATCAGATCTATCTTTTGCAAATATTTTCTGAGTCTGTGGTGCGCCTTTTCATGCCCTTGACCACCTTAGTATTTTGTTGTTGTTGTTGTTTAGCAGGCCCAAGCCAGATGTGAACCCACCACTCCCAGTGCATGGGGCCAGCGCTCTAACCACTGAGCTACAGGTGCCCCACCTTAGATTTTGAGTTGATGCCTCCTGGCCATGACTGAGTCAGACTATTGTACAGAGTCTAGACATTTCCACCCAGTTCAGGATTTCTCTAATCGGCAGTCTCTCCTGGTGCCCAGTGGCTGGCCAGAGACCTCAGATCTGCACCCTAGTCTGATGGTTCCCCTGCCCCACCCAATTTTTCATGGGGGCTGCTTGCCACTCATACTTATATACTTCTAACTCAGTCTCAGTGCCTACTTCGGATCAAGAGACCTGTAGTTGGGGAAGAACTTAAGTCAGTGTAATGGGATAGAGAGAGAGTAGGGGTGCAAATTTAAGTTGGAGGGTCATCTTTTATGTTTACCTAGATAGAGTCAAAAAGAATGGAAAAATAGGCTCGGCGCCTATAGCTCAACCAGCTAAGGCGCCAGCCACGTACACCTAAGGTGGCGGGTTCGAATCCCCAGCCCGGACCCGCCAAACAACAATGACGGCTGCAACCAAAAAATAGCCGGGCGTTGTGGCGGGCGCCTGTGGTCCCAGCTACTTGGGAGGCAGAGGCAGGAGACTCACTTGAGCCCAGGATTTGGAGGTTGCTGTGAGCTGTAATGCCACGGCACTCTACCCAGGGGGGACAGCTTGAGGCTCTGTCTCAAAAAAAAAAAAAAAAAGAATGGAAAAATAAATATCCAATGTACTGAATACTAATACAAAACTAATATATAGACAACTACAAGCCCACAAGAATGATGAAACACAAATATAGTCTAGCAAGAGGGAGGAAGAGGGGAGGAAGAGGGGGAGGGGAGAGAAGGGAGAGAGAGAGAAGGGAGGGCGATTGACCAGATGAGGGAAAGTGACTGGTGGGATCTCACCTAATGTGCACAATGTGAGGGTGTTCGGCCCATCCTCTGGGTGAAGGGCTCAACTACAACTTGAACTTTACCTTAGAGTTGAAAACAATGTAACCTAAAAATGTGTACCCTCATATTAATTTGAAATAAAAAATAAGTAAATAAAAAGTGAAAAAAAAAAAATGGAAGCTCAGGGAAGCCCCCATCGATAATGCCATTATGCTGGGCTGAAACGTGGGGCCAGGGCTATACTCAACAGCAAAAAGGTCTAAGGGAAGGAATGGCAGGTGCAAAGACTCCAGGCTGTGTGGCTGAGGCAGGGCAAGCCCAAGGTGGGAGAGGAGATGAGGCAGCAAGTTTCAAAACGCAGAGTGGTGGCATATCTTGGAGGCCACAGTCAGAGTCTGATTTATTCCAAATGCGCTGGGAAGCCACTGGAGGGGTTTTCAGCCTAAGAGTGACATAATCTGATTTGCATTTTTAAAAGCTAGCACTGGCTGCTGGGAGAAGAATGAATTACAAAGGAGCAAGAGGAGGCAGTCAGACCACTTGGGTGTTTCCTTGCTTTGGTTAATATAAATATCCCAGCCCAACCACGTCTCCCCTAGGAGGACAATCATGGGGGCTGGAGTGGCAGAGTCACACACACACTCACCGACTGCAAACACACACGCAAGCCTTAGGTCCTCTACACTCACCAACATTCACATTCTCCTGCACACCGTGCACATACAAGCTCGTACGTTCCCCACGTGCATACTCACCACACAGAGGCATGCAAGTCTCATGCACATTTGCTCCCACGCATGGCACCAGCAGAAATATTTTCCTGTACACACTAGTACACACACTCCCATTTATATATTTCCTTGCTATACATGAAATACTTGCACACACACACAGAGAACCACACTCTCCTTTATAGACACACTAGTTCCAGTTTTCCAAAGGGAAGCAAGTCTGAACAGAGAGGTGCCTAGGAAAGGGGGTTAGGGGGTCTTATGAGAGGAAGAGGTAATTGCAAACCTAGTGAGTCATTAGAGAAAGAAAATGCCTGCACTGTGTTTTACCCTCCAGTGCACCTGAGGGTTGGGCCAGCCAGTTACCAGGGGCACTCCACCAAGGCCTTCATTCAGCAGGTTGGGGAGCTCCCCTGTAGTTCCTCCCCGCTCAGCCACTGCCACCCGCCAGCCCGCCACTACTCTTAGTCAGCTCTCACTCCTCTCCTAGTGACTCACGGAAGCATTGTGTGGGGAGGTGGGGTAGGGGGTTGCCCCCAGCTGCCTGGGAAGCCTTATGGCTCAGGGAAGGGGAGGAGTGGAAGACATTTTCTTTCAGGGCCTCCCTTGTCACAACAGTCAGAAGAGAAGCTGGGGCCAGGGTGGGCACTGGTTTTGACGATCTGGACCCCTTTTCAAGGCCTCATAAGACCTGCTCCTTAACCTCCCCACCTTCCAGCTGCTCCTCTCCAGCACATCCTGCCTTCCAGCTCTGAGCCCAGCCACAGGGACCTGCCAGCAACCAGCAGCTCTTCAAACACACACCTTCAGATCTTTGCATATGCTGCCCTCACTGCCACCTGGAACAGCTGAGGCAGCTCCTGCTCAGGAAAGTCTTCTCTGATCACCCCACTATGCCAACCCGGTCAGGGTCCCTCTGTGTTCACCCCCACCTTAGCACATAACTGCACTGCCCAGATCTACTGGGTTATGTCTGTCTCTCCTTCAAGGCAGAAAGCATGTCTATTTTGTTCCTGCTGC
>NW_003852415.1:3541225-3553062 GCF_000181295.1 Otolemur garnettii
GAGCCAAGAGCAGGTCTTAAGAGAAAGACGACCTTAAACAACCTAGAAAGGGCTAAAGCAGTTTGCCGATTAAAGGAGAAAGCTGCCCAAGGCATTCACATGGAATTTGCAGAGCACATCCTTAAAAGCTCCTTCCTGCGGGGTGAGAGGCATGCTCCTGGCTGATGTTTTCTGTGTGTCTGTGTATGTCAAACCCAGGGACAAACCCAGGGAGAGACATGTGGGCTCTGCCTGCTTAGAGGTCTGTGCAGAACCAGGAGAGGTGGCTCAATGACTCAGTACCTAGGCAGTGTTAGACCAAGCAGATCCTGGCCTTTCTGACCTCAGCAGAATCCTACTGCAAAGAAATATAAAAATGATAACTATTATGTGCTGAATGCCACATCCCTGTCCACACGTCACTAATCAGTCACCCCCTTCACCTCTAGGCCAGGACAAGATGTCACAATTCTTCCCAGCACAGTGCCCCAAGGCCATGACTGATGAATTGGAGCTGGCACATCAGGTGGATCCTTTTAGCCATCACTGGTCTCCTAAGTGCCAAGTGCTTAATAAATCTATCTCATTCACTCCTTGCAAGAAATCCACGAGATTGCTGGGCCGGATTCCTGTAATCCTAGCACTCAGGGAGGCTGAGGTGGGTGGATCGCTTGAGCTCAGGAGTTAGAGACAAGCTTGAGTAAAAACAAAACCCCGTCTTTACTAAAAATAGAAAAAGCAGATGGTGCCTGTGGATCAGTGGGTAGGGTGCTGGCCACATACACTAAGGGTAACAGGTTCGAATCCAGCCCCGGTCAGCTAAAACAGCAATAACAACAACAAAAAACAACAGCTGGGCGTGGCAGGCACCTATAATCCCAAATACTGGGGAGGCTGAGGCAAGAGAATCACTTTAGCCCAAGAGTTTGAGGTTGCTGTGAGCTGTGATGCCACTGCGCTCTAGCAAGGGCAACAAAGTGAGACTCTGTCTCAAAAAATAAATAAATAAAAGAAATAATAGAAAAAGTAGCCAATGTCATGGTGAGCACCTGCAGTCTCAGATACTCTGCAGGCTGATGCAAGAGGACCATTTGAGCCCAAGGGTTTGAGGTAGTTGTGAGCCATAATGCCATGACACTCTACCCAGGGTGACAGAATGAGACACTATCTCAAAAAAAAAAAAAAAAAAAAAAGTCCATGAGATAAGCCTTAATTTTTATTTCTCAAAAAGAAGGGAGGGTTGGGCAGCACCTGTGGCTCAAAGGAGTAGAGCACTGGCCCCATATGCCAGAGGTGGTGGGTTCAAATCCAGCCTTGGATGGAAAAAAAAAAAAAAAAGAAGAAGGGAGGGTCACTTTGAGTAAGGAACTTGGCCAAGTTCACACAGGTAGTAGGAGCTGGGCTGAGAAAGTCCTTGCTCTTGCCACTCTAGCCTGACGCCTACTCCCACTGGGCATCTTTTCCACCACATGTGGCCATTTGTTAGGACTCTGCTGCTCTCCAATCTCCAACCCCTCTGTGTCATCTGGGGGTCCCAGAAGGAAACAGATGTTATCCTGAAACAGAGCAACTGAGGAAGCTTTCAGGAAGAAACTACTTATAGTGGGCAGTGTGAAGGGAACCCAACAAGAAATAATGACGACCCTGCCAGCACAGGGAGGAAGTGACTGGAAACTGCAGGGACCCAAAGCTGCAAAGGAAAGGAGCAAGGAGAACAAACATTCAAGCCTCTCTCCTCCCTGCCTCTATCCTCCTCCAGTGGTGCCTCCCATTGAACAGAGCCAAGCAGAAGCCCACAGGTGTGAAGTTCAGCTGATGCTGCCACACAGTGCAGCCACTGGGCTTGGGAGGGTGGGGTGGGTGGGGAAGGACGGAAGGATGGGAGAGCTGGAGGTGCCAATTGCAAAGACCGCCCAGAATGCTCCTCTCTTGTTCAGGGGCTTGGGTGGGAATTTCCCTTTCTAAGGGGTCTTTATGGAAACAGACCCTGCCTTTCATTATAGAAATCAAAGCTGGGAGGCCAGGCGTGGTGGCTCACTTCTGTAATCCTAGCATTCTGGGAGGCCAAAGTGGGTGGATTGCTTGAGCTCAGGAGTACAAGACCAGCCTGAGCAAAAGCGAGACTTTGTCTCTACTAAAACTAGAAAAACTGAGGCAAGAGGATTGCTTGAGTCCAAGAGTTGGAGGTTACTGGGAGCTATGACACCACAGCACTCTACCCAGGGTAACGGCTTGAGGCTCTGTCTCAAAAAAAAAAAAAAAAGAAAAGAAAAGAAAGAAAAAGAAAAAGAAATCAAGGCTGGGGATTCTGTCTCCCTCTGTGAGCATATGACTTAGACTCAGTCAATCAGAAATTCCCACTTGGGATTCTGAATCTTGAGTAGGTTAGAATATTCCTGGCAGAGTTATGGGCTATGCGAGTCCATACCTTGCATAGCCCATACTGTGATGAGACCCATGGATGGCAGTGGGTAGTACCAGCAAAAGCATCCATCCTAACCAGACCACCCTGTGGGTGACCTTGGCAGTGATGCCCAGCATCCCTTGGATCCTGCCCATTTTCTTTTCTTTCTTTTTTTTTTTTTTCAGACAGAGTTTCACTTTGTCACCCTCAGTAGAGTGGTGTGGCGTCATCATAGCTCACAGCAACCTCAAACTCTTGGGCTCAAGTGGTCCTCTTGCCTCAGCCTGCCAGGTAGCTGTAACACCAGCCACAGTGCCCAGCTATTTTATAGAGGAGGGATATGGGGGGAAGACCTCATTCTTGCTCAGGCTGGTCTTGAACTGAGTTTAAGCAATTTACCTGCCTCAGCCTCCCAGAGTGCTAGGATTACTGTGTGAGCCACAGCCCAAGCCTTTTCACTTCATTTCTTTTTGTTGTTGTTGTTAATCAGGCCCAGGTGAGGCTCAAACCCACCACCTGTGCAGGCACCCAGCTCCTACTATTTTCTAAACTGGGTCTCTAGCCTTCCTGTTGCTGCTGTGAGCATGCCCAATTCCTTCCAGTAAATCTTCTCTCTGCTCAGGCGCATTAGAATCTATTTCTATTCCTTTCAGTGAGAGCCCTAATGGGTGCAACCACCCAGGAAAGAGAGAGGATGCATGCCATGGTGGGAGGTCCCCTGACAGAAGGCAGCAGGGGAGGATGTGCGGGAGCTGCACTCCAGGAAGTCCTCAGAGCCTACAGATACCCTCTGCCACTCACCACACTGGGCAAGCTTACTCTGGGGCCATTTGTATGTTCTGAGCCTCCTCTGAATCACCATCCCAGAGGAGTAAATTTTGTGTGAGCACGGACTCCCAGACATGGTTTACTTTTAAAAGCTGAAGGACTGCCCCACCCCGAGAAAAGAGCCTGCCACGAACCGAACCGAGTGCTCTGAAAGGCTGGGCCACCCAACAGACATCCATCTCAGAGCGGCCCTCTGAAGGAACAACCCTCACTCCCAAGCAGCCTCCCTTTACCTGAGAACTAGAGCTGGGGTGTGTTTTATCTTGGCTGAGCTGGCAAGCTGAGCTGGAAGTAACCAGCTCAGCTACCACTTCCCCATTCAGATGCCCAGGATTCAGTCGTCTCTCTGGATGTTCAATATTTGCTCAGGGAATTAGAAGAAAAGCAAAGCAGAATCTGTTGAGGTGACAGGCTGCTGCCTAAGGTGACTGGGCCACACCAGGCCCTAGGGTTTCCAGAAAGGGAGGAAGGGCAGGGACAGAGAGTCCAGGAGATCCTTGGCTACCAGGGCAGGGACAGGGGGCAGCCTGAGGACTAGCAGAGGGGAGCAGGAGGAATGGTGGGCCTGCCCCCGCCCCCCGGCATACTCCTTCCATGGGCAAGCACCCTGGCACTGGAGCTGACTATTTTGCAGAAATTGGTACATAGTCGCCAGGGCTACAGTGAGAGAAAAGCTTGCATGTGTCCTGCCCCTAGGGCTTTGGGGTGTCAGATGGCGAGAGGCTCCAGTAGAAAGCTTCTGGGAGGCACAGGGTGTGTGTGGGGGGCATGCAGCAGGGGTGCTCTGAACCAGCTTCTCTCCCTGAGGCCCCACCCTTCTCCTCCTCCTCCAGCTTTCATGGATTCTGAGAACAAGCCTATGTCTGGACTCCCAGATGTCTTAACCTCCTCCACTGCCCTCACAGCATGGCTGGAGACAGATCCGGGGAGGTGACCTGGGGAGAACCCATGCCCCCTCTCTGCTCTCCCTTTGCTCCAGGCCAACAGGATATGCACCCTCTCTTGGGATGGGGGTACCCCCCTTCCCACAGAATCTCTTGCACCAGGCACAATTTGCAGTCTTTGCGGATGAAGCCTGGAACAAGGTCCCATCCCAAAGGGGAGAAAAGAAATGAGGGAGCTGGCTGGGCATGGTGGCTCACGCCTGTAATCCTAGCACTCTGGGTGGACGAGGCAGAAAGATCACTTGAACTCAGAAGTTCTAGACCAGCTTGAGGAAGAGCAAGACCTGTCTCTACTAAAAATAGAAAAATTAGCAGAGTGATGCGGCGGACACCTGTAGTCCCGGCTACTGGGGAGGCTGTAGCAGGATGGTCGCTTGAACCCAGAATTTTGAGGTTGCTGTGAACTATGGTGCCAGGGTACTCTAGCCTGAGCAATAGAGTGAGACTCTGTTTCAAAAAAAAAAAAAAAAGAAAGAAAGAAAGAAAAGGGAGCTGTTGCCCCATAGGACCTCATCAGACGGAGCCCATCTGTGTCTGGACACCTGTATGCGCTGCAGGCACAAGCATGCCCACCCCTCTCCAAGGCAGTTGAACAAAGTGGGACCCTTAGGGAGGTCAAGCACCTGCCACCCACACCAAACCCCTATACCACTCGTCTGTCCACCCGCTATGCCCGGCTGGGCTGGCTCCGGCCGCTCAGGACAAGGGACACGGCTAAGCATTTGAGAGTTTTCCTCCCTGCTGGGCTCCGTGAGTCAGGAGGGAGGCATGGAGGGTGTCTGGGGGCCAGCCTGGAGCTGGGTGGACGAGCAGGGGGGAGTGAGCCTTTCATCTCAGCTCTGTAAAGCACACACGCCACCCCCAGCCCAGAGCTGGCTGGCATTGGCATGCACCATAAATCTCCGGGATGCTACAGCTGTGACTGGATTATTTATAGCCCAGTCTTACATTTCTAACAGGAAAATATCACACAAAGGGAAAGGTAATGAAATCTCACCTCTCCTGTGTGTCCCTCACTCCACACTGCAGGGCTTTCCAGAGCCCGAGGGAGGGAGAAGGGGGGAGAGGCCGCCACCCCTCCCTTGTCTGGCTCCCTCCCTGCCCCCTCCTCTGTCGTCACACACACTCTGCTCAGCTCCACGTTCCCTCAGACACGTCCTGCACTCACATTTTCTCTCTCCCTCATGCATACATTTCCTCCCAGACACAGACAGTTCTGCTCAGCCCCTCCCCTCTGCTCACACTGCCTGGCCCTGAGACCCTCCAGACTCTCTCCGCAGAGCCCTGTCTTTTTCATTCCACCACCACTGCTGTCTCTCTGCATGATTCACTCCCTTCTTCCCTTCAGTTGTATTTGCTTTTTTGCTTTGTCAATGAAGAAGCGGGCACATTAATTACCAGGCCCAGCCTCTGTGGGGGCACATGGGCTCCTTGTTGTCATTGGTGGAAGTGTCAGCTTACATCCATCTTGCTCTGCCTTTAAGATCCTGTGGGCATGGCCTCCCCAGGGAGACCCATTTTGTAGCACGTGTCAGTGAGACATGTGTCCCTGGGCTTGACATACACTGTTACACAGAAAAGATCGGCCAAGGAGGACGCCTCTCACCCTGCAGGAAGGAGCATCTAAGGATGCGCTCTGCAAATTTCTTGCAGGGCCCAGGGTGGGGGTATTTCATGGTGCAGATGCCAGGAAGTTTCTCCAGTTCCCTGCAAACTGCTGTCTCACAGTGGAATATAGGAGCATTACACTGTCCTTCTGTTACACCATCCCTCAGGCACAAAGGGAAACTGAGCCCTGTGTAAGACCCTGGGAAGAGCCAAGGCCCTGTTCCCTTCCTGCCTGGCCCCCAGCCCTAAGCTCCCAGGAATTATCAGAAAGCAGACTTCCAGGGCCAGCCGCGGTGGCTCATGCCTATATAATCCTAGCACTCTGGGAGGCCAAGGCAGGTGGATTGCTTAGGAGTTCGAGACCAGCCTGAGCAAGCACCTGTAGTCCTAGCTACCTGGGAGGGTGAGGCAAGAAGATTGCTTGAATCCAGGAATTTGAGGTTGCTGTGAACTACAGACCCCATGGCTCTCGACCCAGGATGACAGAGTGAGACTTGGTCTCAAAAAAAGAAAAAGAAAAAAGCAGAACTTCCACTGAAGCCCAGCCCCACACAGCTCACCCCTCACTTCCCCCCAGCTGTCACAGTGCAGGATGTGTGTGTGTGTATACACCTACACTTCTTATGCAGGATAAGGGGAAATCACAGACAATGACAATTTACACTGGCCTAGGGGTAAGGGTAGGGCCTAGGGCCAGAAACTCTGCAACCTGCCATCAGGGCAACATTTTCTGGAAGATTCTCTACATTTTTATCTTAAAAATTACCTGGCTGTTGGTATTACTCACTTTAACATATATGTCAATCATCTTAAATTACTTATAATTAAATACTAATTAATTTTTTTTTCTAAAATCTTTGCTTAAAATTGATCTTCTTGAAAGTTGAATCTTTTTTTTTTTTTTCTTAGAGACAGAGTCTCATTTTACCGTCCTTGGTAGAGTGCTGTTGTATCACAGCCCACAGCAACCTCCAGTTCCTGGGCTTAGGTGATTGTCTTGCCTCAGCCTCCTGAGTAGCTGGTACTACAGGCGCCTGCCACAACGCCTGGCTATTTTTTTTTTGTTGCAGTTTGGCTGGGGCCAGGTTTGAACCCGCCACCCTTTGTATACGGAGCCGGTGCCCTACTCACTGAGCCACAGGCACTACCCTTGAAAGTTGAATCTTAAAAGCCCTCTGGCTCTTCCTGGGAACTTTGAGGGCACAAGTACCCCAGTTAAAGATCTAGGGGACCAGCTTATGGGGTAAGGGTATGAGGCATGAATCTATGGTAGAAGTATAAGAGCAGAAACTCTTGGCTTTACAACCTACCTCTGCCAATTATTAGCTGTGTGACCGTGGCTAAATCACTTAACCTCTCTGTAGTTCAGACTTTGGCCTATAAAATGGCAATGATAATAGCACCCATCATACACAGGGCTTTTATGAGTGTTCAGTGCATTAATGTATGTAAAGTGCTTAGAACAGTGGCTGACACAAAATAGGTATTTGCAGTTATTTTTCTGTAAAAGATCACCACACAGTCACCAAATCACACCCAGGAAGTGAAACTAGAAGTTTCTCCAGCCTCCCTCCCAGGATGTGCTTCTGCCCCTACCCCATCCATCTCCAGTGCAGGCCTCTGATCATGGGCTCAGTCTGCAGGGCAGGCAGTCGACAAATAACCCCCTCTGTTCTAGGCACTGATCCTGCACGTGGACTCAGCGTCACACAGGCCCTTCTAGAGGGGGAACCAGAAATACACAAACAGCAATGGGTCCATATTCAGAACTCAAGGTTCCGAAATGAGTAAATATCACTTCTTTTTTCAAAGAGTCACTACCCAGCTCAGGGTGCAGACAGATTAAAGAGGTGAGTGTGGCTGCAGTGTGATTATGATGACATAGTCCACTGGCCTTCACCCCCCTAGGCAGGCCTGCCATGGTAGGCACTGAGCCTATTTCTCCCCAGTAGTGTAGGGAGGACAGAGGAGCAGGGGCTGGCATTAAGAGTCAAACCTTCTGTGGTTCTGTCAGACCTTCCACATCCATCACCTTCCCTCTTGTACTGCCAGCTACTCTGGCCTCCTTGCTGTTCATCAAAATGCCAGGCATAGCCCTGCCTCGAGGCCATTTCATTTACTGTTCCCTCTGCCTAGAACACCAGTGTCTCTCCTCTGATGTCATCTCACCTGAAGGCCTTCCAAGAACACCTCTATAAAATGACAAACTCTCATTCTGTCTATCACTTTCCCTACCTGCTTTATTCATCTTCCTGGCATTCCTGCACCACAGGACAAATTTCTATACATTTGTTTGTTGTTGGCCCTCCCACCAGAGTATAAGCACCCTGAGGGCAGGATCCCTAAACCCAGAATGACACCCCTTCCAGGGTGCTCCACAGGGGTCTGTCAAATGACAGTGGACAAATCATTCTTCAGTGTCCGGAGGGACCTTTGGTGAAACAAGTCACTAAGTCTCACTCTCACTGCCACATGGGGAAACTTGGAAAGCAGTATCACAGGATCCTCAGACATGCCTTTAACTCTCCTAAACAGAGATACAAATCAATTCAGCTAAGACCAAATCACAGTGGCTCCTCATTCCCTGCTGTTCAGGCAATGAGAGGCTATGGTCATGAACAGGCCCACGTGTGCCTGCTCCATAGGCCCTGCCCTATAGTTGGCCCATTTGGTCCTAGAAATGGTGAACACAGGCTCCCTCAGTCAAGTGGGTAACTGCCTGTGGCACACAACTTGTCTGGGGCTGTGGGCTTTTGCTATCCAAGATGCTTTAGCTGTGAATCCCTAAAGCAGCTGCAGAATCAATCTGGTTGTTTGTGCAAGGTCAAGACCTAGGGAATGACTAGAGGTGATGATGAAAAGGTCAAAGGCCCTGACCATTGAGCCAAGTCAGAGGTCCAAAAAATGACAGGTCACGGCCTTGCTGGGGTCTGTAGGACCAGGGCAGAGTCGGAGAAGAGAGCAACGGTGCTTGGTGGGTATGGTCAGGACAGGCCCAGAGGCCTGGCAACTGCAGAGAGCTGGCCAATGCAGGGCATAGGGGAATGCAGACACTGGTGTCCATAGGAAGGGCCTCTCTGTTACTGAGGTGGGGATTATGCTCCCAGCACTGAGAGGTGCTAAATGGCTCAATTAGCAAGAGAAATGTGGTTTGGATCAAGTTTTCTTCCACTGAGCCCAGGGAAGAGCTGGAGGCCAGACCAGTAGGGCAGAGACCATAATTACAATATCAGGGCAATTTACCATCAGACCCAGAATGGCCTCATTCCTTAGTCATACTCTCCTATAACTTTAGTGTACCTCCTAGCACTTGTGAATTCTGTGCTGAGGTAGTTTCTTATCTTTAATCAGTGAATAAGTGAGGACTAGGATCTTCTGATCTCTGCTCAGTGAACTCCTATTCATTCATCAAAACCCAGGCCAAAATGCCTAAACTAAAGCAGTTTTCCCTCCATTACCAAGTTGGTCTTTTTTTTTTTTTTTTTTTGCAGTTTTTGGCCGGGACTGGGCTTGAACCCACCACTTCTGGCATATGGGATCAGTGCCCTACTCCTTTGAGCCATAGGCACTGCCCATCAAGTCATTATGTTTTTGGAACTTTCGCCATCTAAAGTCCAGGCATCCTCAAACTACGGCCCACAGGCCACAGGCAGCCCGCCTAGGACATTTACCTGGCCCGCCCGGTGTTTTTGCCGCCGCTGCTTGTCCTGCTTAGCAGCCGACTCATCCTGGGGCCCGCAGTCCAGCCTTCCAACACTCTGAGGGATAGTGAACTGGCCCCCTGTTTAAAAAGTTTGAGGACCCCTGGTAAACTATGAGCATATCAAGAAGGATGTTGACTTATTTATAACCACATTCCCAAGACTGAATAAATTATAATTGACCAAATGACCTGTTAAAGCAAGAATAATCAGGATAGTCTACACTTTCTGACTCTGAGAGCATGATTACACATCCTCTTCCTCCCCCATAACCCAGGCGTTTGCTCAGTGGAGGGGTCAGGATGCTCCTGTTGGCAGGGACAGTTTCAGGTTTTGATGACCAGCCTCAACCAGATAAGTTTCTATTCCAAGTCATCATCTGTGCGCACACTGCTGGGAGCAGAGGGAAGTGGTTACATTACCTGAGGAGACTGTGTCAGCCTATAGCAGCCCCCTCCCCCTGTAGCTACAGACAGTTGGCTCCATAGAGGTAATGATTCCTCCTATCTGCCCCAGCCTCCTGTCTCCCCACAGCCATCCAAGCTGATTAGAGACAAGATCCCCTGCATGTCAGCCTTCCAGACATGTCAGAGACCCACTCCTCTTTTGGGGACCCTAGGGTAGAATCAACTGAGAAGAGAATGTCACTGCTCCTGTCTGGCCACAGGCCCTGGGGCCTTTCACTATGGAAGAGAAAATGGGTAGATTCTACCCTAGGGCAATGGAGCTCTCCTGGCAGGAGATAAGGCACCAGCAAAGCAAATCACTGACCCGTCTGCAGCCTCCCTCTATAAATCAGAAGGGTCAGGGCTCTGGGACAATATTCCCTTTGCCAACAGCCGCCTCTACCACCTTCAGCCATCACTCCTCAAGGACCCTCATTCACCCTTGCATTGGTTTTGTCCCTTAAGAAAATAACATGGTCAGCACATTGTTATTGACAATTATAGCTACTTTATAGTGTAAAACAATCTATTGTCTCATTTGATTCCCCCCCCTTACAAATGCTTTGAAGGAGACATTAGTCTTCCTCCTTGATAGAAGAGAAATTCAAGGCTCAGAATGACTCACCCAGGATCACTAATACAGAATAAATTTAAACCCCCTCTGTCCAATGCCAATGCCTGAACAAACTCCTTCCAAACACTTGATCTCTATATTTTATAGCCTTTTCTGGGGGGAGGGCTTGCTTAGAAAGAAAATAAACAACCTTAAACTACCAAGAGGCAGGGAGCACTGGCTCTGGCCTATGTATAATCCTAGCACTTTGGGAGGCTGAGGTGGGAGGATTGCTTGAGCTCAGGATTTTGAGACCAACCTGGGCAGAGGTGAGGACTTGTCTCTACCAAAAAATAGAAAAAATTAGCTGAGCATGGTGGTGCACACCTTCATACCCATAGTTCCTGCTATTTAAGAGGCTGAGGCAGGAGGATCACTTCAGCCCAGGAAATGGAGGTGCTCTGAGCTATGATACACGTATGATAACATCACTCTACTCTTGCCCAGGAAACAGAGACTCTCTGTCTTAAAAAAAAAAAAAAAAAAGCAAAACAAACCAAAAATAAATTAAAAAACCACCAAGGGCAATGAGATAAAGTTAAAACTCATAAAAAAAAAACAAGAGAGGGAAAGACTGGCTGTGTGCAATGGCTCATGCCTGTAGCACTTGGGAGGCCAAGGTAGGTAGATTGCCTGAGCTCACAGGTTTGAGACCAGTCTGAGCCAGAGCAATATCCTATCTCGAAAAATAGCTGGGTATTGTGATGGGCACCTGTAGTCCCAGCTACTCAGGAGGCTGAGGCAAGAGGATCACTTGAGTCCAAGAGACAGAGGTTGCTGTGAGCTATGATGCTATGCCAAAGCACTCTACCGAGGGCCACAAAGTAAGACTCTGTCTCAAAAAAAGAAAAATAAAAGAGAGAGAAAGGCATCAGTCTTGCACTCTTCTCTCAGCCTCCCCAAGCCTTTCTCCAGAGTGGCTGTCAGGAAACACTATTTGCTAGGCCCAAGGCCCTACTCACCCTCCGAAGGGGAACCTGCAGCCTTTGCCCTCCCCATGGAAACACCAGGCCAGCTGGCCTGAAACCCACTGCCCACAACTGTAGGCCAAAGGATGAGGGGGCTGGACCGAAAAAATGGATAGTTGGATTGGCCCTGGAAGATGGGATGGGTGGGGGTGTTCAGATTGAGCCGTCATTAAGAGCATGGCCTGGGAGGGAGAAGGAAGGGGGGAATGGGTGGAGGGAGGGGTTTGGAGGGATCACTTCTGAGGTTTATCTTATAGGGGTACAGGTGAATCTTTCTAAGAGTAGAATGTGAACGTTTTAAAGCAATAACTGAGAAAATGACATGAAGGTTGTGTTGACCAGTTTG
>NW_003852415.1:3553134-3556443 GCF_000181295.1 Otolemur garnettii
AAAAAAAAAAAAAAAAAGAGCATGGCCTACAGCAGACAGCCCTGGGTTCAAATTCCAGTTCCACTTCTCCCTGGTTGGGCGACATACTCCCCTGACCACCCTGTGCCTCAGTTCTTTCATGTGAGAAGTTGGGTGCTAATGAGGATAGAATGAGATGGTGACAGTACTCACTTCAGGCATGCCACATACTTAGTGCTTGGTCACAGAGCTTGTGTTGTTGCAGGAGCAGGGGACTGGGTGGAAGACTGAAGGGGCCAGCCCCAGGCCAGCTGGACTGAGCCTTCAGCCAGTTCCGTAGGCTCTCGCCTCAAGGTCCTGTCTCTGGGATAGACATATTCACAGCACTTTGCAGGGCTGTTCTGCAGCTGAGCAGTCATGCAGGAGAAGTTCCCTGCACATGTGATGTGCTGGGCGCACAATATCCTCCCCTTCTCTTCCCTACAATGCGACATTTGCTGCAGAAAACATTGAACCTCTTGCCTATGGTTTATTAGCAAGAGGCGTAAATGGCATGGATACTCAGTAAATGTCCTTTCCTTTGGAGAAGTGGATGGGAGACCCGCCAGAGGGTGCTGGGGTGGTGGGTGGGAAAGACAGTTGGGAAGAGAGTAGGCGGGGCCCGGGGAAGGTGAGGGTGAGGGGATTGTTCCTGCCGCGGTGTACAGGACTGTGGTAGGAAAGAAGGAGGAGGCTTGTCCTTCTCCGGCCCCCAGTGTGCCCCACACAGGGAAAAGGCAAGAGCAAGAACAGGCCAAGACCACCTGCTCTTGTTTGATAGCCACCTCGGGAATTCTAACCGCCCCTTTCTGGGCCTGTTTTCTCTCTGCCGAATGAAGCATTTGGAAAGTTCCTCCAGCCTGGCATCCTCCAGGCCGCTCTTCCATCAGTCCTTCTTTGGGTTCCTCCACTATCCAACTGAGGTGACCTATTCTCTCTGCCTGTCCTCAGCCCTGTGCCTGCCTTCTCTGTCCCCCACCACAGCACCCTCCTACCCTCTCCTTCCCAGACACGTGGGTTTTATTTTTAACCAGAGTTTACAAGCAGGATCTGGAAGAGCCTGTTTGTGGAAGAAGTTCCAGCCTTGCTGGCTCCCTCCCCCACAGCTGGGAGACCTGCCCAGCAGGTGTGGGTGAAGGGCAGCTCAGCGGGTCTGGGACCAACAGCCCAGCCACCCTCAGCCAGCTGGAGGACTGGAAGGAGGCCCAAGCTGGCCTGGCAGCTCTGCAGGGGAGGGGAGGTTGCCCTGTGGCAGGGGCGGAAGCGGGGGCTGATTGGCTCAGGGCTTCCCTCTCCCCTGGGGAAGGCTCTGGGCAGAGTGGCCCAATGCCCTGGTATTGCAGGCCAGGCCTCTGTCCTCTCTGGCACCAGGGAGGGGGCAGGCCAGGCCAGGTTACCCAATAGGCAGATTAAGCATGTACTTAGGGCACTGGCAGCAAAAGGCCATCAACAGGGTGTTTTGGTTTGGTTTTGTTTTTTTTTGAGGGCCAATGTTTAGTGCTTCAGAAATAGCAAGGAAGTAGTCATTCTGGGGAAAATCAAAACTTTGTTGGACTTCCTCACACTGATTTGAAGGTTAGGGTGTTTTTATTTTGAATTTGCATGTGGGGAAGTAGAAGAGGCACACATCTCTTAAGTCTGCTGAAGGTCTTAATGGAGCTCAAGGTAAATCAAGGATCAGAAAGGAGGTGGAGACAGTGGGGTGTTGAGTGAGCAGCACCCGGCCTCGGCCCACAGAAATATCCCCTGGAGGTGGAGGCTTTCTGGAGACAAGACAGCACCACACTATTGTAAAAAGAAACCTATAGCCCGGCGTTGCGGTGGGCGCCTGTAGACCCAGCTACTCAGAAGGCTGAGGCAAGAGAATTGCTTAAGCCCAAGAGCTGGAGGTTGCTGTGAGCTGTGATGCCATAGCACTCTACCAAGGGTGACAAAGTGAGACTCTGTCTCTAAAAAAAAAAAAAAAAAGAAACCGAGACCTGCCCAGCCACAGGTGCATAGGGTGAGGCCTGCACTAGCCGGAAGGGGACCTCAGGCCAGAGGGGTCCAAAGATGATGGTCTCTTTGGAGGGGAGCTGGCACCCATTTTGTGACGGCTGTAAGGTTTGCGCTCCACCCTCTGAGCCCCCCTCCCCCTCTTGCAGTGGAGCATGTGACAACCCAGCCACCTTCCTGCCCCAGCCAGGCTCTCAACAATTTGCTAAGAATCCTGTGCTCTGCCAGGAGCTTTCCACACACTACCTCATTTTAACCCTCACATTGCCTGTGATAGGTCACACTTTTATTATTATCCAGATGAAGAAATTAAGTCACTGAAGAACACAGTCGGCTTGGCACCTGTAGCTCAGCGGCTAGGGCACCAACCACATACACCAGAGCTGGTGGATTCAAATCCAGCCCGGGCCTGCCAAACAACAAAGATAACTGCAACCAAAAAATAGCCGGTAGCTGGGCATTGTGGTGGGCGCCTGTAGTCCCAGCTACTTGGGAGGCTGAGGCAAGAGAATCACTTAAGCCCAAAGTTTGAGGTTGCTGTGAGCTGTGACATAACAGCACTCTACAGAAGGCAACATAGTGAGACTCTGTCTCAAAAAAAAAAATAAAAAAGTAACACAGTAGGCTGGCAACTGGGTTAGGGTACAGACTTAGTCGTCTGACTCTGCCCAGCATGCTTTACTCAGTAGTGCAGGTCTCCCCCACCCCAGGCCTCTGGAGGAACAAAGGCACAAGCCCTCCCCCTTCACCCTTCTCTGGGCCAGTTATGCACCTCTCTACCTCCAGCAGGGCCAGGTGCAGGTATGGAGCCACAGACATTCATTATGGGTAAGGAGAGAGGGAAGCACCCTAGCCCCCAGGAGTAGGATGGGCTACACAATTTTCTGGACCCAAAGGAAGATGAAAATGTAGTGCCCCTTGATCAAAATTATGAAGACTTTCAGCCAGGTGTGGTGGCTCACATCTGTAATCCTAGCATTCTGGGAGGCTGAGGCCGGTAGATAGCCTGAGCTTACAGGTTCGAGACCAGCCTAAGCCAGAGCAAGACCTCATCTCTAAAAACAGCCAGGCTCAGAATGGGTGACAATATTTGCAGGGTATGTCTCTGACAAAGGTTTAATAACCAGAATCCACAGAGAACTCAAACATATTAGCAAGAAAAGAACAAGTGATCCCATCTCAGCGTGGGCAAGGGACTTGAAGAGAAACTTCTCTGAAGAACACAGGCGCATGGCCTACAGACATATGAAAAAATGCTCATCATCCTTAATCATCAGAGAAATGCAAATCAAAACTACTTTGAGATATCATCTAACT
>NW_003852415.1:3556844-3591821 GCF_000181295.1 Otolemur garnettii
GGGAAAGGGGAGAGGGATGGGAGGGGATGGGGGAGGATGGGTAGAGGGAGGGCTATTGGTGGGATCATGTCTATGGTTTATCCTATGGGGGTACATGTGAGTCTTTCTAAATGTAGAATATAAATGTCTTAACACAATAACTAAGAAAATGACATGAAGGCTATGTTAGCCAGATGGATGAAAGTATTTCAAACTGTATATAGAAACAACACATTGTACCCCATGATAGTATTAATGTGCACAGCTATGGTTTCATTAAAAAAATAGCAAAGGAAAAAAAAAGAATGGAAGAAAAAGTATCCAATGTACTCAGCCCTACTGTGAAACTAATTTATAGCTTTCTTATGAAAGCTATAACCCAATTATAGCCTAAGAATATGGGGAAAGGGGAGAGTGAGGGGAGGGGAGGGGAGAGGATGAGTGGAGGGAGGGTATTTGGTGAACACACCTATGGTTCATCTTACAAAGGTTCATGTGAATCTTTCTAAATGTAAAATATAAATGTCTTAACACAATAACTAAGAGGATGCCACGAAGGCTATGTTAAACAGTTTGATGAAAGTATTTCAAATTGTATATAAAACCAGCACACTGTACCTCATGACTGCAAAAAAAACAAAAACAAAAACAAACAAACAAAAAAAACAAAGCAGCACTGTCCTGGGGATTAAAGGAAATAATACATGTGAAAGAAATTTGAAAACTAAAAATAAATAAATATAAATAAAAATAGCCAAGTGTTGTGCCGGGCTCCAGTAGTTACAGCTACTTGGGAGGCTGAAGCAAGAGAATCCCTTGAGCCCAAGAGTTTGAGGTTGCGATACCAAGGCACTCTACTGAGGGCAACAAAGTGAGACTCTGCCTGTTTCAAAAAAAATAAAATTATTTCAAGATAGTGAGAGCAAAACATTAAACCATTCCTTTTGAATGTGAGGTTCAGTGTGACTGCAAGGGTTCATACTCACAAAGCCAGTCCTGCCCAGCTCCCCAAAAGAGGCTCCCACCTGACCTGGGAAATCACATATACCAGACATAAGGTGAGTGTGATTTCCAGGGCTCCAAGGGCAAGCGCCTTCAGAAGCAAATCAGCCATTGACCTGGAGGCCCCACCACCACCACTCTCAGGTGCTCACAGTTCTTGCCTCTCATCATCTAGATCCAGGTGCCACCCAGAGCCCACAGCCCATGGAACACTTAGATAGGGAGAGGCAAATTACCTTTTGCAGGCTTGTCAATTCTAGCATCTCCTACGCCACCCATTCCTTGATCCTTGCTGGAGACAATTGCTTTCTTCATTTGACCAACATTCACTGAACATTTAGGTGCTCTGCTGAGGCTTCAGGACCAATACCAGTAATTTCCCTCTAGAATAGTCCTTGGCCCTTGCTGGGATCTCCATCATGTTTGCAAAGGTGGCAGAAGTGGCTGTCATATAGTGTCACCTGGTGCCATGCACTGAGCTGGGCAAACCTGCTCACACACATGATCTCACTGAATTCTCACCACAGCCTGGCAAGGTGGGTGTCACTGCTTCCTTGGGCCCAGGAGGAGGCTGAGGCTCTCAGAGTAATGTACACAAGGTTCCATAGCATTTAAGTATATAATCTACCCAATAGCACCATGAAATGGGTGCTGTTCTCATGCCTATATTCCTGGTAGGGAAATAAAGGGGCAGAGGGGTAAAGGTGGCATCAAAGCCCAGGTGGTCTAGGCCCTGAATCTATGCCCTTAACCACTACATACGTAAGAGAGGCCCTGCCTGGGCTCAAATCCTGGCATGCTTGCAATGCCACACATCAGCTGTGCAACCTTGGGCAAGCTACTTAACCTCTCTGTGCCTGAGTTCCCTCATCTGTGAAATGTAGACTATTATAGTAGGGCTGTTGTGTGGCCTGGGTGTGGCAGGTGCTTAGGATAGGGCCTGGAACATAGTGTACGGCAACCGTTATTAATAGTATTACTCTTGGGCCCCCTACGCTGCCTGTCCATTAATTACCATCCTCCTTCCAGAATATTTAATTTCTCCCTGACTAGCTTTCCCCCTAAACATGCTTTTGTCTCTCAACTTGCATCAAAGAAAGCTTTTCTACCTGTCCCCTGACTGTGGCTCTCTCCTTCCCTTCAGAGCCAAGACACTAGGACAACTGGGCTTTTCGGCTGTCTCCATGTCACCCACTGTCCCTGTCCCTTCACCACACTGCATCACAGCCTCTGCCTCCTCCCCTTCATTCTGCAGATACTTCCCTGGTTAAGGTCTCCCAGGAATCCCTGTTGCCTAATTCAATGGACACCATTCTGGCCTTATCTTCCTCCATCTCAGGCCAGCACCTGACCCTCTCCCTGACCCCAATCTGCAAATGTCTCCTCCTTAGACAGACAGGACCTCCTGTGATCTGTGGCCTGTGATCTCTTGCTGCTCATTCTCCTCCAGGCTCCTGCTGCTCCCTTAGCCCTGGAAGGGTGGGGCCGATCTGCTCATCTTCCTCTAGGGACCTCATTCAAACTCATACCTCCAGCTGCCACCCACAAGAAGGGCATCACCTCTCACCTCCTGCCCAGACCAGCCTGAGAGGCCAGGCTTGTGTGTCTACTGCTTACCTGTCACCCCTAACTGGAGGCCCATGGTACCTTCAGTCAGGGTCCACAGCAGATCTGGACCTCCTGGACCTCTTCCCCCAACCCTGCACATCCTACTACATCTCCTGGAGCCAGGCCCTCCTTTCCCTCTCTGTCTCACCCTCACCTGATCTATGGGCCCCTGCTCTCAATGGTTCTCAGTCTCTCCCAGCACCATTCCCCTCCTTATCCAGCCGCAAGGCCTCTGGCCTGCATTGCTGTAATCCAATCTCCTTCTCGCCTTCTCACTGATTTCCCAACCTTGGTTCTTCTTCCCCTCTGATCTCGTTCTCATGCCCTCACGCTGCTGCCAGAGAGAGCTTTTCTTTCTTTCTCTCTCTCTCTTTTTTTTTTTTTTTTGCAAAGTTTCACTTTGTTGCCCTTGGTAGAGTACCATGGCGTCATAGCTCATAGCAACCTCAAATACTTGGGCTCAAGCAATCCTTTTGCCCCAGCCTCCTGAGTAGCTGGGACAACAGGTGCCTGCTACAATGTCCAGCTGTTTTTAGACATGGGGGGGTCTCACTCTTGCTCAGGCTGGTCTTGAACTCCTCAGCTCAAGCAATCCACCTGCCTTGGCCTCCCCAGAGAGAGCTTTTCAAATGACAAAGTAGATCATGTCTCACAGCATCCCCCAAAGGTCCTTGTAACTAATCCCAAGCTCCCATTTTGTTTTTGTTTGAGACAGAGTCTCACTTTGTCACCCTCAGGAGAGTGCCACAGTGTCATAGCTTACAGCAACCTCAAACTCTTGGGCTCAAGCGATTCTCTTGCCTCAGCCTCCCAAGTAGCTGGGACTACAGGCACCCACCACAACACCTAGCTATTTTTTTAGTGGAGTTGTCATTGTTGTTCGGCAGGCCCAGGCCAGTTTGAACCCCCAGCCCCGGTGTATGTGTCTGGTGCCATCGCCACTGAGCTATAGGTGCCGAGCCTATAGGGCTATTTTTAGAGATGGGGTCTTGCTCAGGCTGGTTTCAAACCCATGAGCTCAGGCAATTCACCTCCCTCGGCCTCCCAGAGTGCTAGGATTACAGGTGTGAGCCACTGTAAGCCCTGGTGAGCCACCATAAGCCAACGTAACCTGGCCCCTTCTAAGAGGTTTTGAGAAGGGAAAGTTATGATGGGAAGATGACAAGAAGGAGAAATATTTTGGGCAGAAGCAGCATCCTCTGCTATCCTGGGGAACAGAAATGGGAACAGGACACGGGGACAGCCTGGGAAGGAGTTGTTTTGGGGGGGAGGGAACAGGGCGCTGGTAGGCTCTGATTCAGCTGGTCCAGAAGAGAAGGGCTGCTGGAAAGGCCCACCCTGCCCCAGTCTAGCTGACATCCCATTTCTGCCTCCCTGGGGGGCAAGGCTGAGGTCAGTTAGAAGTTACAGGCAAGGGGCTATCCCTGGGCCTGAGGAGGAGCTGCAGGGGCCCAGCCCTGCCTCTCTCAGCCCTAGTCCTAAGGCCCTTCGGGGGCAGCACCAACCTGGAGCCTCAAAAGTCACTTTCTGGCAAGAGATCTGGCCAGGTTGTTTATCCCCAGTGGGGTGGAAGACCCGGCAGGTGGCTCCTTCTTGGGCCTCCTGGGCTCTTCACCTTCTGTTCTACCCTGGGAAGCTCCTAACCTCAATCTCTCTCTTTTTCTTTCTCTCTTTCATCTCTGAAGCTACCCTGCCTCCAGAGGGACCCCATCAGAGTGGGCACATTGGCAACTCCCCAAGTTGTAGATCAGCTGCCACTAGCTCTGGTCCAAGCTGAGCAAGACACAGGGGGCCTCAGCTCTAGGCAGCTGAGTTGGGGGGGGACACAGAAGAAGGTGGTCACATGATCATCCAGGCTGAGACCCAGGGGCACAGAGTTAATTCCTTCATGTTCACGTGGTCCCACATTCCAGAGCTGCCTCTCCCAGGGTGCTGGCTGTCAGCATTGCTCCCAGAGCCCCCAGCCACCAAACCTGTTCTTAGAGGCAGCCAGACCCCTGGGGCTGCAGCAGCTCCAGAGGACTCAAGTGGTCACTCCTCCTCCCATCAAAAACACCAGGCCCTACTGGAAGGATTCCTACTGGTGAAGAGGGAGGTGAGGGAGCAAGTGAAACCAGGCAGGTGTGAACGACCTCCAGATGAGACAGGAGTGAGGCCAGTAAGAGTTATTTACTGCTGTGTCTCTGTTGCTTGTCTATAAAATGGAGCAATAATAGATCCTCCCATGGGTACTCTCCTCTCCTGTGAAAGGAGAATAATGGCCACAGTGGCCTCAAAGATTTGCCATGATAAAGGAGAAATTGTATATGACAATGCCTAACTCACTGTTACCTCCAAAGTTTACATTCGCTCATTTCTTTCTCTGGATCTTCTCTTTTCTAGTCTGTCACCTAGGGTTGCAATTCTGCCAGCTTCACGAACTGTCGTGGGTGGTGGGAGACACAGGGGAATGTGGTAATTGGCAAAGGAGGCTCTGGACACTGCAGGGGAATCCCTGACCTTGATGGCCACTGTCCCCCCTCTTCTATCCACTCCTTCTCGAGAACCCCCAGCCACATGCTACACTGGAGCTGAGAGAGCCCAACTCACCCCAAGGGTGTGTGTGCACTGGGTGTTGGCCAAGGACACACACACACACTCCCTTCCCAGGAGCCCTTAAAGAATACAAGCCGATCCTTGGCCGTGGTGGTTGGGGATCCAGCTGACCTTCAAGTGGGCACCCAGACCCAGACTGGGGCTGTCCCTGACCCAAGGCCAGCTGCTTGTCCTGGATGTTTCTTCTTCTCTTTAGTTTGCCCTAAGATCTACCCCCAAGGAGGTACGAATCATAGATCTGAGCTTCTCTGTGTACCTAACAGTGCAGAAAACATACACAAGATAACTGCCCTCGGTACTTTCCTTGGTGGAATGGGAAGGAGACCAACTGACTTTCCTGAGTATCTTTTCAAGCTCTTTGATTTTTGTTTTACCATATATATGTACCAACTTTTTAAAAATTGAAATACTCTATGCCTGGCATGGAAAGATGGAGGGCTTTGCTTGCTGTACCAAGGGATTTGGATTTTGTCCTGTAGGTGACAAGGAGCGAAGGGGGATTTCTTTTTTTTTTTTCTTTTTTTCTTTTTATTGCTGTAGATTCATTGAGGGTGCAAGAAACCAGGTTACACTGATTGCATTTGTTTTTGTTTATTTGTTTTTTTGGTTGTAGTTTTTGGCTGGGGCTGGGTTTGAACCCACCACATCTGGCATATGGGGCTGGTGCTCTACTCCTTGAGCCACAGGCGCCACCCCACTGATTGCATTTGTTAGGTAGAGTCCCTCTTACAATCCTGTCTTGCCCCTCAAAGGTGTGGCACACACCAAGATGCCACTACCCTCCCTCCTTCCCTCTCTCTGCTCTTCTTTTCTCCCACCCCACCCTCCTTGAAGGGGGATTTCTAAGCAAGGGTGTGACATGCTCAAATGTATAAAAGAATTAACTCTGCTACAGAGCCATAGCCTGAAATGGGTAGAGATCGGAGCCAATAGGAAATCCAATTGGGATTGGATTGGGACACTTGGGTGGTTGGGACACTTCTTTGCCCTTGAAAAGCCTAAACTAGGGACCCACAACTGTAGTTCTCATGTAAAGGTATGCTTTCCTGGACCCAGGGCCTAAGATGAAGTGGATACACATCTGTGACCCCCAAATAGGTGGGACAACCAAGCCAGGTCCACAAGTTAACTGTCCACCTAAAACAAGCAGGACTGTGAGGGAAAACGCTGGCTAGTGCGGCTAAGGCTCTCCATAGGAGCAAAAAATTGGAACTACCATCTGCTGCCTGCCCATCAAAGTTGTGACAGAGGTGGGCTTGCTCTTTAATTAAGTCAGAGGTAGGCAGCACCTCTGGGAGACTTCAGAACAGTCTTCGGGAGGCACCGGTAGCTCAAAGGAGTAGGGTGCCAGCCCCATATACTGGAGGTGGTGGGTTCAAACACAGCCCTGGCCAAAAACTGCAAAAAAAAAAAAAAGAAGAAGAACAGTCTTCTTCCAGAATTCCCGATGGGAAATACCGCTTGGACAGCACCACTGTGTGGTGGTGCCAGAACACCAAACCTTGGGCATGTGGGGTGGCGCTATACTCCTTGAGTCACAGGCGCCACCCTTGAGATAGCCTTGCTCACTGGCATTGACTCACACTGAGACTCGGGGAGATGTGGAGAGAGCTGAAGGATGGGGCTTATACCCTGAGGATCTGCAGGCCAGAAGTCTGAGGTTCTCCACTTGAAACAGCACTGGAGTCTGGGAAGAGTGAGGCTGTAGGCTAACCTGACCCTGAATGGCCTTGGGTCCTCTGCACTCAGTATGCACATCTGTAAAACAGGGACATCGCACTTTCTTCACACCCAGGGTGGCACAATGCACATGGAAGGGGCACACCACACAGCACTTGGCATGTCACTAGGCTCCTTCAGTTCCCTCTTTAGCAATGGAGAAGAGGTGGCCAGACAGGAGTGGGTGGCAGGGAGAGAACTGGGAAGCCCCAAGCTCACAGGAAGGAGGGAAGGATCCTGGGTCCCACTCTGCCTGCCCTTCTATGCAAGATGGTTGCTCCCTGTTGGTCTGGAGTCGCTAGCTTATCTGACTGTTATTAAACCTCCAGAACTTTCCAAACAGCAAAGGGGAGGTGGTTTGAAGATCCACAAATCAAAGGCTAAAGAACCATTCTGCCACTTCAGGCCCCCCTGACATTTATAGTCAGAAATCTAGAAATTTCTCTGAATATTTCCTTCTTCCAAAGATATAGATACAAGGGACAAATGCTTATTCCCAGTCCTCTGAGAATTAGTAACAACAGTGAACTTTATCCCACCAGGAACACAAGCTCCTTTGCTCACCTCATCATCACTCCTTCTCATAGAAAGTTTTAGTTAAGGCAAATGCCCTTAAATTAAAAAAAAAAAAAATGTCTATTTTAGCTGTTCCCCAACAAGGATCTAGCCCAGATTCTGCCACTGTGTGACCATAGGTAAGTTATTTTACCTTTCTGTGCCTTGGGGTCCTTATTACAAAGTAGATGGCCTAGAGGTGGGTTCTAACCTCAAGTTCCACGGTTGGGCTTTAGATCTCCATGAATACCTTTAAAAATTGAGTAACACTGGTTGTATCCCAGAAGGGCAGTGGGTGCTAGAGGGGTCATCTGTGCAGAGGACATTACAGTTGTACTATAGTCTTCTCTTTGTATTGTTTTTTATTTTTTTTGAGATAGAGTCTCACTTTGTCACCCTCAGTAGAGTGTCCTGGAGTCATAGCTCACAGCAACCTCAAACTCTTGGGCTCAAGCAATTCTCTTGTGTCAGTCTATGGACTAATGGGACTATAGGCGCCTGCCACAGCGCCCAGCTAACAGGTCTCCCACTTGTTCGGGCTGGTCTTGAACCTGTGAGCTCAGGCAATCCACCTGCCTCAGCTTTTTTTTTTTTTTTTTTTTTTGGAGGAGACATAATCTTACTCTGTTGCCCTGAGCCTAGCTTAGCTCACAGCAACCTCAAACTCCTGGGCTCAAGCAACCCTCCTACCTCAGGCCTGTGAGTAGCTGGGACTACAAACACCCACCACAATGCCTGGGTAATTTTTTCTAGTTTTGTAGAGATGGGATATCGCTTTTGCTTAGGCCGGTTTTGAACTCCTGAGCTTAAGAGATCCTCTGGCCTGGGCCTCCAGAGTGCTAAGATTACAGGTGTGAGCCACTGTGCCCTGCCCCTCTTTGTATCTTTCAAATTTCAAACCAAAAGAATGTATTCCTACTGGAAAAGAAAGACATAAAAATGTATACTTAAAAGGGGGATATATGTAAATCTATGTATACATGGACATCTTCACTTTCTTGGGGAGAAGCTGTAATTTTTATTTGATTTTTCCAGGTTTCTAAACCTAGAAAGGTTTAGAAAACATTTCACTAGATGACCTTAAGGGTCATTCCCAGTTCCAGTTTACTTGACTTTATACAGTATCAAAGAAAACAAAATGTGAATTTTGTTTTTAGTACACATCATAGATAGGCTGAATACACATGAAAATGCACCTTGAATCTGGTGTGCAGGACTTGCTATGGTGACTTGTCTTTACCAGTGTATCTCCTACGATGCTGCCTTCAGAGATCAAGGCCGAGAAATGATCCCCCTCAGCCTATTCTCTCAGAGGTGCTGAATTAAGTCCTTGGTGCCCTACCACACACCTGCTTAAGGAAACATTGGCTTAGATTCATAGCACAAATGATGTATATAAAGAAATACAATGTGGATTTTTAAATGTTGGCCCCTTTGGCTCTGAGGGGGTGAGAAGGATGGGAAATGGGCGGAGTGGGTGGGGGGAGATCCCAGGTGGAATAGAGATGAATGGACCTAGGCTCATTCAGAGACCCATAGGAATACTCTCATGGCAGAGGGGGAAAATGCTTCCTAGGCATGCAACATAGAAAGCTGGGAAAGGGGGACTCTAGCCAAGGGATCAAAGCAGGAATAGTTAAGGCAACCAGACTATCAGTGGAATGGGTCAGAATGAAGAGAAAGGTCACATAATTCAAAAAAAAAAAAAAAGAGAGAAAGAGGAGAGCCATTATTTAATAAATGGCCCCTAGCTATCTATCGTAAACTTTAATTAACTGCACCATTATAATTCACTTCCAGCCTGAGTTCCACCCTAACCTGCTCTCTCCCTCCCACTCCCTCCCTTCTCTCCCCAGGCCTCATCAAGTCAGGCTTCCTTAGTGAAACCAAACTGGCTGCCTTTGCCTGATGCCTCATTATTACAGCTACTGCTTTCTACTGTTCATAATAACAGAACAGGGAGAAACCACAGTGTTCTCAGCTCTTAATAACAGGCCCCCTCTCCTACCTATGTTCACTAGCAATCAAGGGCCTCATAATCCTAAAAGTTCCTGAACATAATACTACAGCAATGAAGACACAGTTGCAAGCTGGCAGAAGTGGATATGCACACCAAGTTGGATAACAGGGCAGACTCCCAGCTGGAGCCTCCACCCCACCACTCGGAGAGTCCACACCCAGACGGGTGATCCACATATCCAGATTCATGTGCACAGTTTAATGCTGTGGCTACACCCACTGGTCCTTCATTCAATGGTGGTTAAATTACACCTGTAACACTCTGTATTCTTAGGCTGCTGAGCTTTACTCATTTTGAGAGTATGTGGATTGAGAGTGGGAGTTGGGAGCATCTTAGAGGATCTTCCAGACGAAACATACTTGGTTTTTATTAATGAGCTTATGAGGAAAGCCAACCCAGACCTTTAAGTGAAACATGTGATTGGTAGCCAGGCGAGGATGGGTTTTAGAATTAACTCTTCCTACAGTCTGCTCTATGTTAGCACCAAGTTAATTACCCCTACGGATGAAAATAGGTTTCATGACTCATAAGCACCAATACAACACTTGGCAGCAGATGAAAATGCAAGGACACACTTGCAGGAAGCTGACAGGAGTATCTATTTTTATGTGAGGAGATTCTTAAAGAGGTGAGACAGGCACCTCCCATGTACCAGGATTAAGAGGCTGCAGCAGATTCATCAATATTGCCACTTATCCACACCCACAAATCCTCACACACACATATGTACAGAGCCCTGGTTTCCACCACCACTTCAATGCTGATGGTAGCAAAGCAACAAAGCAAGAAATTAAAAAGGTGTTATTACCAACAAGTCCCAACACCAACCCAACCTCCACACTGCTGTTCTGAGCTAACCGGTGATTTGTTTTTTCCCCAAACCCAAACGTGCCTACACCCATACCCATCTCCCTACCCTCCTGCTTCTTTGATGGGAACAGAGTGGGGGCAACAAGTTTCTTCACATATTCCCTCAGCCTTTGTGGGGACAGTCCAGGCCCTGTTTGCCCTGCCCAGGAATGGGGTGTGGCCAGGAGTGAATTTCAGATAGGATCGCTGGGTTTTGTTTTGCTTCTTTCCTCCTGTTTTCTCTTCTATTTGCCTCCCAGGAAAGCACAAGGTCCAAATCTGATTTGTCCCCACTTACCCCCACGGGGAGGGCTTGTGTGGTCTCAACCCACAGGACTCTCAGGTCCAAACGGCATTACAGTTCTCTGTCCCCATCGCCACACCTCCCCCAAAAGCTGCCCCAAAAGCTGATTAGATGATTGCATTTCTCCACCAGTTCAAATGGGTTTTATTTGGTGTTGTAAGTAACCTTTACTTCAGGAACTAGGTTTGAGGTTTCCCCCTCCCACTTCCTCATCCCTTGAAACCCTCTCAGCTCAACTCTGCATTTTGCCTTTAGAAATACCTACTAAAAAGACAGAAAAAATGTGTAATGAATGAAGTGAAAACTGCTTTTTCAAAGCATCAGCTGGAAGCTGCTAAAGACTCTCCAGGCTAAGTACTGGGTATTTGCTTCCCACTTGCCTCCACTGACCGCTGTCGGCTTTGTGACATTTTTGTATTAAATATGCAAACCTGATTTCTGCCCTATCGAGGAGGCAAAGCACCCTAGTTTTTTTTCCAAGACTTTTTTTTCCCCTCACTTGTCAAGTCACAGCTGTTCTGGGTTTCAGCATATACTCACCGCCACAGCCCAGGGCACCAAAAAGCATTCCTGACAATGCCATTTGCAGCTGGGCCCACATGGGGGGTGGGTGGGGGAAAAGATGCTGAAGAGTAAACAGAAAAGGCTTAGTCAGCAACTGTCACCTCCCCAGGAGGTGAATGTAAATAGCCTGGTGCGGAGGGGGAGGAGCAGCAGGGCAGCATACCGCCTTCCTCACTTGCTACTTCAAGAGGTTTCAAAGGCACTAGCATTTGCATACTTTACTGTACGTACAGTATTAGACGTAGGTAGGGTGCTCCTAAATTAGGAGTTGTGTGGCCTTAGCCCTAGAAAGACACACTTGCTGACTCGGGGCAGAATTAATATCAATTGAATTTATTACAAGTTACTAAGCTCCAAGGCACATTACAGTGTTCTGTTAACTACAGAAATGTATAAAGGACAAACAGAGCAGATTCTCCATGTCTAGCATTTCGCTCTACTGTTCAAAAGCATCCGTGCATCGACAAAGCAAAAACAAAACAACACGTGAAGATCCAACACATTCAGGTCAGTAGAAACAAACCAAACATTTTCCCCTCACAAACTTGCAACAAAACACCCCATTACCTCCCAACACCCCCCTTACCATTTTGCAAACAAAACAGGGAAACAAAACGGAACAGAACAAAATAAAGTGAAGACTTCAACACTTGGGGCGCTTTAGAAAGAAGCTTTCACCATTTTATAGCATTTTTTTTTTTTTTTTTTAGGCAGCAACACTGGCCTTGGCAAAAAGAAAAAAAGTCTTTTTCTTTTGTGTTTTTCCTCTCAGAATGCATAATAACATTTACAAAAATACACACCAGCAGCAGTTGTTGCTAAGGGCTATTAATTCTGTACCTAGGCAAACATTCTGCCACCAAATAAATGCTAACGAATATGATGCAAATGACCCATTATACTGTGAAACACTAACCAGCTTATCCTTCAAATGAAGAAGTTACATACCTGTTTCAAAATATAGAAACATACGACGAAAATAATGTCTATACATAAGACTAACTTTTTGCAGTTTGTTATATTCACAATTCTACATCTTGAGGGTGAGGGAAGGGACGTCGAGGCAGGTGGGGAAGGGGCCCTCTGAATTGGAGGAGTTGGTCTAGGGCAAAAGGAGGTGGCTGTCCTGTGGTTCAAGGGTCTCTCTCCTTTTTCACTTTAACATCCCCAGCTAAGATAGTCGCGATTTCG
Source organism: Otolemur garnettii (assembly GCF_000181295.1). Taxonomy (NCBI): domain Eukaryota; kingdom Metazoa; phylum Chordata; class Mammalia; order Primates; family Galagidae; genus Otolemur; species Otolemur garnettii. The sequence continues at coordinate 3,569,231 of NW_003852415.1, forward strand.
CCCTGCATGAAGGCCCAAGGTACATTCGACCCGACTAGGGGGCATTTCTCTCCGCTGGGGCAGTATACCTCGCCAGTGGCCCCCTGGGCCTTAATACTCTCTCTAGAGCAAGGGAAGCAGAATTTGTGGCTGGGGACGGATGGGCACTGAACGAAATGCGTATCCTCCAAACGTTCGTGGCAAATAGTACAGCAGAGGGGTCCGCTGTTGGCCATAGGGGAATCCGGAATGTTTTGGGGGTGCACTTGGTCCATGCCCGGGTGGGCACCAGGCGGCGGGGGAGCCACCTGTAAATTCAGGTCCCCATTACGTGATGCCAACCGGCGCTGCCCTGGCACTGAAGCCGGCGAGACTGGGCTGCTGCTGTTGCGCCGCGCGGACGCAGTGGTAGAGTGCACGGAATTGCCATCCTTAGGCGAATGCGCCGTGCCCAGAGTGTCTGCCACCGACATGAGGGCGGCCATAGGGGACGGACCGTTCTGGGGGGCCGACTCGGGTGGGGTGGTCCGGTTGGAATGGGGTCCCAGGGGTGGGGGTGGCGGGGGCGGACCGCCTGCCGCGTGCCCTGGCGGAGCAAAGGTCCCGGTCGACATGGTGAGCTTCAAAGCCTCGCTCTGGTTCGCCATCCACTGCTGCCTCTGTTCTTCGCCCAGCTTCAACGCGCCCTCGGCTGAGTCTGGGGGCTCTGGCGACGCCTTCCTCTTGCGCAGGCTGGCAGCTGCGCCCCGGCCTGAGGGCGCGGCAGGCGGCAGGGCTCCGGTCCCCGGGGGTGCGCTGGGGGCGCGGCTTAGACTCACCAGTGCCGTGGGCAGCATGGGGCAGCTGGCGTCCAGGTAGGGCTGGGGCAGCATGTCGGCGCCAGGCACGCCCTCCTTGAAGAAGCGCACGGCCTCAGGCAGCAGGTCCCCAAGTAGGCGCCAGTCCCCGGAGCCGTGCTTCTTTTCATACTCCAGGTATTTGAAGCCGGAGGAGAGGCCCCGGCCGAAGTCCTTCATACAGTCTTGGTACATCTGCTTGGCCACACCAGACGCGCTGGAGTACACGTTACCCGAGCCCGTGGGGTACTCAATGAACAGCTTCAGCTCGTAGTCCATGCCGGGCTTGGAGACAGCATCGAAGGCGAAGACGCGGCCCAGCAGCGAGTGGTCCTTCTTGAAACGCACCTCGTAGGGCGTGCAGCCGGCCAGCGTGAGCAGCGTGTCGCGGACCATCTTGGGCTTGTTGGCCCACTCCTCGGCGCGGTTGCGTAGGCTCTCGCTCAGCTCGGCCAGGGCCTCGGCATTGCGCTGCTTCTCCTTCAACTCGCGCTCCTGGTCGGTGCTCGACACGGAGCCGGGCCTCTTGCCACTAGCACCCACGCCCGCCTCTGCAACCGACGACGAGGTGGAAGACGACGCCGACGACGACGCGGTGGATACGCCCGGGGTGCCCCCGAGACAAGCGGGACCCCCGGGAGCCCCTGGGGGAGCAGGCGTTGGGGGCCCACGGCTGCTCAGCCCATGGGGTGGGGGTGGGGGCAACACAGCAGCGCTAGGCGGGCCGTTAAGTAGCGTCTGCGGCAGCAGGTTGGGGGGCACAGCGAGCTGGGGGGCTCCGCCACCTCCTGGGTTGGGCAATGCCGTCACCAGCCCACTATGCGTCCCACGCCGAGAGGCCACCGATGCCGCCGCTGAAGATGAGTTGGGGCTCTGGCGGTTCAGCTCTGGGGGTCCCTCTTCGGATGTTGGCTTAGGAAAGCCGTTTGGGCCCCCCAAGCCGTTGGGCAGCCGCGTGGCATGGCTGCCGGTTCCCAAGCTCACCGGCGGTGGGGGATAATCGAAGCGATTGCGCTGTTCCACGGCGGCGGCGGCGGCTGCAGCGGCAGCTGCGCTCAGGCCGTAGCGCTCCAGGCCAGACGGGGCCGCCAGCACCGCAGGCTTGCTGGCACCATCGACGTGGTTGAGCTGTTGTTGTTGTTGCTGCTGCTGCTGCTGCTGCTGTTGTGCGGCGGCCGCTGCCCCACCTGCGGCTGCCGCCGCTTCCTTAGCCGATAGAGCCACTGTCTTGACCCCGACGGGCGGCGGCGGCCCGGGGGAGCGGCCGTCCTGGAAGCAGCCGTGCGCCCGCTTTAGCTGGCGCGCGGTCTCGATCACAAACTCTATGCGATCGGCGCCCTCGTAGTTGACGCAACCGCGGCATACGGGTTCTGAGAAGTCCCAGATCATGGCCCAAGGCATGCGGGGCAGGTCGCACAGGTAGCAGGACTGTCTCCGGGACGAGGACACCTGCGCCGCGGACATGATGCCGGCCCTGGGGAAGGTGGGCCCCCACCCGGGCTGTCTCCGAGGCGCCTTCTCCTCCGGGAGTACTGGCCGGCTGGGTAGGGAGTCCGACTGCGGGGGAGGGAAGAGGGGGGGCGAGAAAGTTCTGCCCCAGGGGCTGGAGGGAGCGCGAGTCTCCACCGCCGGCACAGCGCCTCTCCGTGGGGGCTCCACCGCCGGGGTGGCGGACCGATTCAGCCCGCTCCTCGCCCCCACCTCCTACTGCGGTTGTCTCGTCGGGAGGGGAGCTCAGGCGCCTTCTTCCTGGTGTCGCGGACCCAGACTGGAAGCTCCGGGCCCGGGGGGAGGGGGCAAGTGTGCCCAGTTTTGGCCGCCGTTGCCTCTGGACCCCCTCCCCGAAGTGGCTGGTGCGTGGAACCTCGGAGGGGGGCTGTCTCTTCCTCTCCCCTGGGGCCCCCCTAGGAGCTGCGTCCTCTCCCCGACGGGCTTCCTGGGGCGAGAGTTAGAGGGTTCAGTGCCACCCGGTGCCCGGGTCCAATCTTGCTGAAGCCGCTGCTTTCCCAGAGGGCCGGGGGAGGGGTTGGCACTCGAGAGAGGACCCTTTCCCCTCCGCAGCGTCTGCTTTTCCGCTGGCGGCGGCTGGGTTTGCACGCCGGAGGGAGCTGCCGCGGCCACCGCTTCCAGGACGCAGGGGAGAAGAGGAGGGCACGCACGCAGGCTCCCGCCGCCTCCAGGCCTGGCGGGCGCCGGGGCCGCCACGACTGGAGGAGCTCACGTTGGCTGCAGGGCGCTCGCACGGCGCCTCGGCCCGGGTCGCATCCCTTCCCGCTCGTGCTTGCGCTCGCCTGGAATGTGGGGTTGTGATTGTTACTCTACGTTCCGGAGGCGCGTCTCGGCGCTCCTGCTCAGGCTGCGGCTCGCGCTGTCCCCGGCTTGGCCGCGCGGGATGCCGCCCGGGCGGAGCGCTGACGTCACCGCCATGCTCTGCACCACTTCACCCCCCTTTACACTTCCTCTGTGGAGCCCACTTGTTGCTCCGGAAAGGCGCATGCGCGGCAGGACGCCCAGATTCCTCCCAGCCGGCCCCTCCTGGTTGCCTCCGCCCTCTCCTCCCCTCCCCCCTCGTCGTGTGTGTACAACAGCTGAGGCCCGGCGAGCTAATGCTGGAGTCCAGGGCCAGGGGTGGAAATTAAACAGACGATGACCTTTCCTTTCCCTGCTCGCTCTCCCAAGTAACAACGTATTTAAGAACCACAAGCGTCGTTTCCGATCCTCGCTTCTTACCCCACCCCACCCCACCCCACCCCCAACCTTGGCAGTGAATTTAAATGTCCTGTTTCAGGATTTTTCCGCTGTGAATTTCATATAAGGTATTAACCATTTCCTCTGCGATCAACTCCTCTTTGCCCCCCCCCCGCATGGTTATTACATTTATTACCACCAGTGATGCCAAAGCACCTGCAAAATAAGCTGTTCTCCAATCTTCCAGAAACTGCCTTTTCAATTTGTTTTGTGCCCTGGTTTAGGAACCCCTGATTCCTAAAAGCGCGAAAAGAATTCAAGGTGAGCTTCCCTTTCCCCCAGCCTCACTCTACAAATTTTGGCTGAACCTCTAAAGAAGATATGAGCACCCGGAGGCCTTTAAGGAAAACAGTCAACTGGCTGCGCACAGCTGCAATTGAAGGCAGGGAAGGGGTGGTGCTGGAAAGGCCAAACAGGTGAGTGGTGTTTCCAGGGTTTGATAACAGACGGTATTGGCAGCATTTAGTAATACTGATATCTTTTGTAAAGCACAGCCGTAGTTCTCAAAGTCCCTGCTCACGTGCTGTGATCTCATTCCATAGTGCCCCAGAAGAATGAGCAAGCCATGATTTTTTTTCCCCTTGCAAGATCACTGCGCATCATTATTACTTACTGCAGAACAGATACGTTCTGAGGCCCAAAGCATTCAGGGCGGGTCCCACAGGTACCATTTCAATTGATTCTTCTAAATATTGGGTCTGCATTTTCCCACCTACCTCATGAAAATTGAGATAATCTCCGTGAAGACAGGAGGAGAAATCTCTATAGTGAGATTTTAGGTTCTGGAGTCTAGCCCAGTGGGTTGGAATTTACTCTCCATCACTTACTGGCTTTTCAACCTTGAACTAATTACTTATGTAACTTCTGTTTTCCATCTGTAAAATGGAATGATAGCTCCCAATTTATTAAGGACTTTTTGAGATCTCTTTTTTTCTTTCTTCTTTTTTTTGGGGGGGACAGAGTCTCAAGCTGTTGCCCTAGGTAAAGTGCCATGGCATCATAGCTCACAGCAACCTCCAACTCCGGCTCAGGCAATCCTATTGCCTCAGTTTTTCTATTTTTAGTAGAGACTGTCTCACTTTTGTTCAGGCTGGTCTCGAACTCGTGAGCTCAAGCAATCCACCTGCCTCTGCGTCCCAGAGTGCTAGGATTACAGGTGTGAGCCACTGTACCTGGGTGCTTTTTGAGATTTCAATCTGTTTCTTTTTTCTTTTTTTCTTTTTTTTTAGACAGAGCCTCAAGCTGTCACCCTGGGTAGAGTGCCGTGACATCACAGCTCACAGCAACCTCCAACTCCTGGGCTTAAGTGATTCTCCTGCCTCTGCCTCCCAAGTAGCTGGGACCACAGGTGCCCACCATAACGCCTGGCTATTTTTTTTGGTTGCAGCCATCGTTGTTGTTTGGTGGGCCCAGGCTGGATTCGAACCCACCACCTTAGGTGTATGTGGCTGGCGCCTTAGCCACATGAGCCACAGGCGCCGAGCCTCAATCTGTTTCTTGTTCAAATAGGTGGTAATAGTTACTAAACGTGCTGTGAGAAAAAGACCTAATATAGTAGATGGTTTACTTGCATCACCCTTAATATTATCTACATTATTAAGGGTCTATTATCTATATTATTAAACCCGTAATATTACCTATAAGGCAGAGTCTATTAACTCCATTTTACAGACTAGGAAAGTAAAGAGGCTTACATAACTTGCCCTCAGCCATTAGAGATAGACCTGGGATTTGAATCCAGTCTATCTAACCCCCTTTGAGAGGTGGGTTTGATGACCTTAGGCTCCTATGGGTGGTTTGGGGATGTTCAAAATTTCTGCAGCTCCCTCATTTGGTGTTACATACAGTCTTTTGTAAAGCACTATGCAAACAAATATACCTTCTTAACCAACTCCCAGCCTTCCCTTCCAAGCAGGTTCTTCCAGATATAGAAGTTGTGTAACTTAAATACACCATACAGCACATAGTGTCAGACTAACCGGAAGCCGTCTGTAAGTGTTGGTTATTATTTGTATTGATATTAGTGTTTTGCTGGTTGCTTAACATATGAAAATACTTTGTAAATTGCATAAAATGCAAGAACCATTATTCTTATCACTATTACTACTAATTGCAATAAAGTTCAGTTGAAACAACAATATTTATTTTTATTTTGACACTCCAAAATAAAATTTGACACTCCAGAACCTCTTTATCCTACACTTCCCAACACCCCAAATCTCCCACTCATTCTAGGGCACCAAGTGCAAAAGAAAGAGATTTTTATTTAGGATAGGAAGAAAGAGGGTAGGAAGAACCCTAGGGAGCTCCTCTTTCATCTTAATGCAGCCAGATTTCTGTTTTTGCAAACAGTGAGCTCACTGTGCACTCCAGAGCAATAATAAACTTTCCCTGGCCTTCTGGCTTGAAGCAGTGATTCCTCCGTAAAGATCTGCTCCAGGAGCATTGCCTCATTCTCATAGACTTCAGCCTTCCCCACACCATAGCTACCCTGGAGTGAGTCAAAACACCAGGCTGGAAAATGTCTTGAAATCCCACTAGCCCCAGGCTCTTTAGCTTTGGCTTGTCTCTTGGCCCATTTATTAATACTATTCAGCCCTTCCCTTTATTAAACCAAAAATACTGGGGAAATAGTAACTTAGCTACAACACTCTAGCCAGGCTGCTAGAGAAAGCAGGTTGAATTCCATGTCATAGTATTGTGTTTGGTATGCACACACATATGTCTCCATCTCCCTGTCTGTCTCTGTCGTCACTGTTACCAAAGGAGATATATGTTCACACATACATGCCGGTGTGCCTTCATACACACTGAATTAGAAATCAACGTGCTTTTAAACAGACTTCCATTACTGTCTCATACTTCTTTAATTTAAAAAGCACAGCTCTCCCCACCACCACCACCCAGCTCCCAAGAATCACCAAAATTTGTGGTGGGAAACTGCTTAACTGCTTGTCTGTGACGACCCTGTGGGTATATTTCGGAGATGGTAAGAGGCAGGAGGTCCAATGCTTGGGAATTGATTTCCCCCCCCCCCTCGAGATAACTCCCAGGCTACAATATCGTTGCCATGTTGGAAAGGAACTGACCCCGATTTAGGGCTAATGGTGGAGGGCGAGCTCTGTCCTCTGTTTGCGAGGTCTGGGAAACTAACATAGCAGGAAGGGCCGCGCTATCTTCCCAAAGTTCTTTCTTCTGTCTCTGTCTCCTCCCAGTTTGCCATCTGAAGTAGCATCCAGAGAATCCGGCTCTAAACTGGAGCAAACGGTCAGCTTTCCTGGCCTTTCCGGAGCGCCATTGCCCATAGGGGTGAGAAGGTTGCAAGGCGCCTACGCACTTGGAATGTCCTAGCAGTCTCACCCAGCCCCGCCCCCGCTGTTTTATGGCAGAGATGGGGCGGAGGAGGGGGTGGGTGCTCTTGGCCTGGCATCCCTGCAACCAGCTGGCTCGTCTTCGAGGAGGCCCGGGCTGAACCTAGCGTCACCCCGCTGCAACGGGCGCCGCCAAGCGCTCTGGAGAGAGAAAGGCCTTTTTTGGTAACACTCAGCCCTGCGGTAAGCAGTATCCAGTTCTTGGGCCTGCGAGAGCTGCCTCTGAGCAGTTGAAAACAAACGTCTGGATTGGGCCCTCCTCTCGCTTCTCCAGGACCCCGGATCCCCGGATCCCCGAGCGCCAGGACCCCCAAGGGCACAACTCATAAAAGGGCTGTGGAGGTTGGGGAATGGAGGCAACATGGTGATTTACACTTTTACTCCCGGGGCAGTTCCGTAGGGGAAGTGTTTACCTTTCCCTAAAGGATTAATCCTGGTATTTTTTTTTTAAGTATTAACTTAGGCCAGGGCTTAGGGTTACGCAAGAACCTCTCGAGCATGGAATCCCAGAACAACAGGATTCGCTGAGAAATCCCGGGGAGAGGAGCCTGCGTTGCCCGCTGGGACCTGCCCAGCCTGGGGCGCGCGGGCAGCTAGGCGCTCCGTGCAAAATCGAGTGGAAGGAAAAGAAGGGCGGTGTGGTGGTTGGCAGAGTGGTTGCAGCCGGTGATCAGGATCTGACTGCTTTCTTCCTGGAGGGGCGGAGAACAGGGAAGGGAAGAAAGACACGGGGAGTCGCGTCTGGTTCCTGCCTCCTCCCTGCTTCCTCTCTTTGCCAGCGTGCCAGGACACGGGGGAGACCAGTGCTGTTCTCAGCAAAAGCTAGTGTGGTTTTTTAGGTCCAAAAATAAAGGAACCCTGGAATGAGCCACCCAGAGACCAGGCCTAGAGGGGAAAAAAAGGGTAAGAGTCGGACAAGGGTGCTATTCACGGACGCAGTTGGATTAAAACAAATACACCCCAAAAAGAGGGTGGCAAGGAAGCCTTGGACAGCGAGAGTAGGCAAAGAGCCTGGCAGGATGGCTGTCAAGACCACAGGTGTACACACCCCACCCCACCCCAACCCTTCACCCCAGCGAGTACACTTCTGGGCCTCAGCTGGGAGCTGGAATGCCAGCCAGTTCCCACTGGCCCACACTAGAGGGGATTTCCACTGCCCAGCTAGGGAGACCATCGCCGCCAGCGCTTTCCTGCTGTGGCCACCCGAAGGCGGGGCCTCGGGGCGGGAAGCCCCTTCTTGTCCTCACCATTCATCAGTCAGATCTGGGACACTGGGAAAGCCATCACTTCTGTCCCTGGTTCAGGTGTATGGGCCAAGACCTTCAAATATGTTGACTTGCTTGAGCTCGGTTGTTCAACCTGTAATGCAGGAGAGAGGGAGAAAGGGAAGGCGCTTATCATTTGGGTACGTATTTACATCATATTGTTCAACTTGGACTTGGCTGACCCTAAATAGTTGTGACCTTGAACAAATCACTTGATCTTCGGCTTCATCTGTAAAATAGGGATGATTACACTGCCTCCTTTGCCTGTCTCATTGGTCTGTGAGGAAGACAATATTATAATGTACTTAATAAAATGTAAGAGAGTATTAAGAATATGACCAACATTTATCCAGGGTACCAAAGTGCATTCCCAGACATTTCACCAATCCCCACACCAAAGCTGTGAGGTAGGTGTTACTTTCATCAACCTCTTGTGTAGGTAAAGAAAGCAGATCTAGAGGTGGTCCAGAATTACTGGAAACCAGGCTCTCCAACTGTAAACCTGGCATTCTTTCTTTTATCCCACCAGTTGCCAGCTTTTCAGGGTCCCAAATACAAGAAAGTAAAACTTCTCTCATCACGGGATTTTATAGGTTAAAGTCCCAATCGATGCTAGAAATTAGCAGCACTGGTGATTTTGGAGTTAAAATCAATCACCATCCGGCTTTGGATCAAAATTGAGTAGCTATGTTTCTCTGGCATAACTCAAGACTTTTTTCTCTCTGGATTTTTTTTTTTTAATTTTCTTAAGACAGAGTCTTAACTCTTTTGTTTCGGGCTAGAGTGTCATGGCCTCAGCCTACCTTATAGCAATCTCAACTCCGGGCTTGAGTGATCTTCCTGCCTTAGCGTCCAGATCCAAAAGTCTTACCACACAGATAACAACCCTTTCTTCTCACCTAATTCCAGTCACACTGACTGTGTAGTTACCCAATATTGCCTATTCTGTATGTGGGCTAGGGGCAACTTGGTGACCATGGCAGGTTACTGCCATCAAAGCACTTTTAGCCTGGGAGAGGCTGACATTCAAACCTGACCTAGGCATCACTGGAGCTAGAAAGTCAGGGAACAAAAAGGCCTCCCAACACCTAGAGGACCACAGTGCTTTAACCTGAACTTCATTCTCTGGCCAAACCCCGCAGATCTAAACTTAATAGGTGCCTTGTGTGAAACTGTCCTAATTAACATTTTGTTTCAAAGGTGAATCTTGGCTACCAGATGGCCTGGTGGGTTTCCATTCCTTAGCTTCTTAACTTGCGCCCTTCCATTTGCCATTGTTTCAGTTATTAACTATTTATTTATTTTTTTGTTTTGTTTTTTTGCAGTTTTTGGCTGGGGCGGGGTTTGAACCCACCACCTCCGGTATATGGGGCTGGCACTCTACTCCTTTGAGCCACAGGGGCTGCTCCAACTATTTATTTAGAGAGCACTTTCTATCTTAGTGCTGATGAACCAAGCCAGATTCACTCCAGGCTAGAATCTAGAAGCTTCCATTTCCTCTTAGGTATCCTATTCCTGATGCAATAGCCCAAAAGTCATGGCAGACAGTGCTGCTTCAACATTCCCTCTAGCCACATGACTGACTTAGAGCAATCTACTTTCTCTGGACCTTTATGTCCTCATCTGTCAAGGTCCATATTAAAACCTATTTTCCCAATTTCAGGGGGTGTTGTGAAATTTTTTTTTTTTTTTTAAAGACAGGCTAAAGTGCCATGGCCTCAGACTAGCTCTCAGCAACCTGAAACTCCTGGGTTTAAGGGATCCTCCTGCCTCACCGCCTGAGTAGCTGGGACTATGGATGCCTATCACAACACTTGGCTAATTTTTTCTACTTTTAATAGAGATGGGTCTTGCTCTTATTCAGGCTGGTCTTGAATTCTTGAGTTCAAGTGATCTACTGGCCTTGGCCTCCCAGAGTGCTAGGATTACAGGCGTGAATCACTGCAACTGCCAGGCCTTGCTGTGAAATTCTGTATGTTAATGCCTAGGATTCTAGAAAGGGGAGCCACTGTCATGAATCTCTTTTTCCTGTGCTAAGCCCTCTCAGGTAAAACAGGTGGAAAGCCAGGCCTGAAGCTAAGCCATTCTCTTCACCTTGCCCTTGGAGGGAACCAGCTGGTATCTGTGTTTTTCTGCACTGACAAATAAGCAGTGACTTGCCACTAGACCTAAAAGCTGGGGCAAAACAATAGCAAGGTTAGGTGTGTTTTCTTCTGATCTCTGGAGAGACAAGGAATTCCCCTCCCCAAATCCCTGGTGGTAGCAGAGAAGCTCAAGAGCAGTTGGATTTATTTGGGGCTTTTACTTTTTTGTTTTGGCCAATTTGGGAAGAAAAGAGGCAATGACCTCTTCTTTAAAAAACAAAACTAGGCAGGAAGTGTGCTGGGCCTGAGTGGCAGGGACTAAGGGTGTAATTACACGTTTTTGTTCAGCATTTTCAAGTAATTAAATCCAAAGGAAAGTGAGCCTAGCCCAGGCTTCTTGGACCGGAGGCAGACAAGAATGTGTGTGTATGTGTGTGTGTTTTGTGTGCTGGGGTGGGGAGGAGAGGCAAGAAGTGAGAAATGGGTTTGCTTTTCAGGATGAGAAGAAGCAGGTTTCTCACCTTTATTAATATTTTTACATTGCTTTCCAAAAGGTAGCCGATTATTCATCTTTTTATTCGATGCCACTGTACTCTCCTTGGTGACGTTTCTCAGCCGTGCAGCAGCCTTCCAGGCACTGGTTTCCCTTTACAGGCAATTCTCCCCCTCCTCACTTTTTCATATTCCAGCTTTATGCCTGGTCACCCACACAGTAAACCCCCTGGAAAATCCACAGCCAGCTTTCTTGCTTAAGTCTGGACCCCAGCGACCTCAAACTCCGGGGTAACAGTCTCTCCTTTTGTTTTGAACAGCTTCTGGCTTTCCCTGTACTGCTTTAAAAAACAAAATAAAACAAAACAACAACAAAAAACCCACTGCTTACCACCACTGCTCTCACCCAGCCTTCCCTGCGGCTGCCTCAGTTTCCCTTCACGATAAACAGTCTCTGCGCATACAAGCGCACCTGGTCTGCAAAGCCCAGAGTGTTCGGACTCTGGAGGCCTGCAAACTCCTCTTTCCTCCCCTCCCTTCTTCTCCACCTCCGGAGCCCTAGGTGTCCCTCTGATGTTCTTAGACGTTTTGAACTGGCAGCAAGAAAGGATTCACTGCTCACATTCTTAGGGCAAGAAACCTGACCCACCCCCAAACCATGGGCCCTAAAGAAGCTATACTTGCATTTTTCCAGGAGGGCTGGCCTCTGCTCAGCCACTACCTTCACTCTTATTTCTCCTCCCCTCCCACTCCCATCATGCCTGCAAATTACACCCCACCGCCACCATCACCACCAGCCCCCTTCACCTACTCTTCCCAAGAACAAATTGTTTATCAGAATGGGCAGCTAAGAAACCTCCTGTTTCTGGCCTCTGCTTGAGATTCATCACACTTGGGAATTGCACAAAATTTGATGATGTTGGGGCAGGGTGAGGTGTGTGTGGAGGGAGGTGCAGATGGTGGGTGCTTAAAAGGAAGGACCGATAAATTTGATACTTGGCAAGGTGATCAAATCGGGGCTACCACTATCTCTCCTTTCCTTTATTTTAGTGAGTCAGAGCAGAGGACTGAAATGTTATTTCATTCCCAATCTCTGCCCCCACCCCCACATTCTCCTCCTCTAGGTCTGCACATTTGATGCTTTAATAGCACTGACTGGCTTTTAATTCTCATTAACATTCTCAGCTGGTGTGTGTGTGTGTGTGTGTGTGTGTGCTGGGGCCTGGCAAGACACACTCAATTCGGACTGCCTGACAAATCCCTGCTTTTCATCCTTCTCTTTGAAATGACATCAAGACGGACTGGGGGGGGGGCGGTGAAGAGAGAAGGCATGGAAAAAAGGGAGGGAGGGGGAAGTAATTTATGTGCTTTTCTAAGGCAGCTAGTAAAATTCCTAAGGGAGAACAAATGCCAAAATTGACTGTCTTGGTGTATTTTAGACCTGATCGTCTGGGTGAATCATGTCAGGGCTTTGCACTGGACCTGCACCCTGGAAACTCAGAACAGGCACATAAAATATCCCTGTGGCTGGGTGGTGCCCTTCTGAAGGAAGCAGGAGATGGGTATTCGTTCTTTCCAGATTCCTCTCCATCAGGATTTTTTCACCTAATTCATTGCAAGATGGATTTTTTTTTAATTGGCACAGATAAAGGAAAGCCGAGGATAGAAAACTCCCCATAAAACATGGCCCCCAAAAGGAAGTACAAAACTCATTTGATGCAAGAGCTATCTTTACCCTGGATTTTCTCCCCCTTGCATTACAACTCTGCAGACATCAGGTTAGCAAAAGGTAATAAATAGTCCTTGCACAGCAGGGTCTGAACTAGTGAAAACAGTTTACTGAAATTAATGGGCCTCGCCTGAACCAAAACCTCCACTTTGGAATTAATGCCAGACATAGTTTTCCTGAACTCTATCCAACTGCCTAAGTGGCAGACAATTTTCATTCTATTTGTACTGGAAAGTAAAGCCCGAGCCCTTGATCTCAGTGTAGATTTTCATTAAAAAAAAAAAAAATCAGCCCAGTGAATACTATGCCAATTTACATTTTCTGCCCCTAGAAGCTCTTGTGCTTTAGGCTGTGCACGACGGTCAGAAGTTATCTGGTAAACTTTCCATTGAAAACTCCCTCCCCATCGGTGGCCTTAGAGCTTTCACCACCCCTTGAATCTGAGAGATTCAAGGAAAGCTCCAGAAACTGGCTCAGCTCTCAGTAACCATCCCCTTCCCCAAACCTCTTCGAAAGGCTGGATCTGAACAACGCTGCCTGCAAGACCTCCATTCCCCACCCTAAATGCAGCTCCAAACCATTCAACCGAAACCCACTCCTCCTCTCCCAGTACTTTGGGCAGCTACGGTTGTGGAGCTGCTTTCATTTTTAATTTTATTAATGTATTTTTATGGCAGAAAGGCGCACACACCACACGCGTTCACACCCTATGGCTGTGGGGTTAAGGCAGGTACAGCGGAGCCCCGGTGCCCTGTCTGTCAGTGTCTGACCCCAACCTGCACCCCACCCCCACCCCATTATTAATAAAAGCCCAGGCGTGGGCAGCCGGCGTTCTGGTTTTCATTGTACAGTCTACACTGGTGACACAGGACATGTGGAAAATTTTGAGAGCACTGCGGTGAATAGTGTGGAGGGGGAGCAAGGCGAGGGGGAGGGGACGAGTTACTTTTTAGCTTCCGCTAAGTACTTGGCAGCTCGCCAGGCCCGGAGGATTCTGGGAAGAGAAAACCTCCCCAGTATAAACTGCCAGCTTTAAGCAGCCCTGACAGTTCTTCTCCTTCCAAACTTGGCAGCCGTTCAAAGTGCTCTTTCATTTGAAATGCTGGAAGCCTGCCATGTGCAATGCAGATTTGCTGTGCCTGTGCGCAGAAGGAACTGATAAATGCCGTTGCAGTTGCCATGGGGACAGGAGGCTATCAGAATGGCCTTGTGATCCGCAGCCTCTCGGCGCGGCAGGCTCTCGCTCTCCCCCTCCCGCCCCTCCTCTTTCTAGTCAGTGAGATGGTGAAATAAATGTTCTGGAAAAAGGTTAACCCTCCCCGCTCTGGCTCCGAAGCTGAGACAAGGTTATCCTACCTTTAAGCACCTTCCTGCCCTTTTGCGCCTTTACTGGGAACACAGTCTCAGCCGGGGCCTGGTGGGGGAGGGGGAGTCACCCCTCCCCTCCCCCTCCCTCCTCCCCTCGCCCCGCCCTTCTTCCTGCTCCCTGGGGGTTTTCGCAAAGCTGTGTTTTTAATAGAGCTTTTCAGCAAGCCCAAGTGTAAGTCTTTGAGTCATCAAAACCCGGATGTAAACACAGCGGCCCTACATTCTGCACAGTTTGCGTGTATTTTATCTTTTTAATAATATTTAGCTGGCAACTTAAAACTGCAAGGATGCCAGGTATTTTAGCCAGTCACTTACATCATGCAGCCTCCATCTTAGGGAGAGAGGCTGCGTGTCCTTCCTGTGTTGTCTAGTTGCCTGCTCCCCACCTGAGACTGCAGGAAATCTGGGTCTTTCTGAAGGCATTTTATTGCGGCACAGGAAACTGAATCCCTCAGAAACGTTAGCTTGAAAATGAACGCGACATCAACTTGGGCAACAAAGATAGAGGATATGTCCCTGTCTGAGACAAGACACCGGGTGAACCAAGGTGAAACAGATCTGGCATTTACGCTGTGATTTCAGGTGACTGCATGAGGGTGCGCCACACTGGATCACGGCCCCCCTTTTGCACAAACTACTATTTGAAACACGTTGTGATTTAATGTACAGAAACAAAATAGTACATTCAGATTTGGTATATTTTCAGGCCTATAATGCCAACTCTCCGGGTGGCCTCTTTAATGGGGAAAAAATGAAATACTCCACTCCAGCCAAGGCCTATGGAAACCAAAGAGGTTTAGCGATTTATTTACATTGGGGGTAAAAAAGGTGAGCACTATTCCTTCTCAGTTCACTATTTCCTGAAGGTTTCCTGAACCTAAAACTTCGTTAACATCCCAGGAAGGGAATGTATTTTTCCTGTGGTTTTCAATATTTTCTGCTAAATATATTTCAGCACACTGTTTATCTAGGGTTTCAGTTTTCAGACATTTATGTACTTTTAACACCTTGAGGTGTTCCTCTGAAAAATGGTGTATGTTAATTAAAGAGGACTTTATGTGCTGGACTTTAAGGCAGTGGGGATTTCTGTTTGGATTTCTCTGTGTTTCAGCCAGAGATACAAGTCAGAGGGCTGTTTGGTTTGTGAAGCTCATTTGACAAAATGGACGCTACATGTTAAGCGCTCACACAAACCCTTGAACACCACAGAATGTTAAACCAAATGAAGTTGTTTCTTCCAAAGTGCATGGCTAACATGGAGGCCGGGACAGGAGAAAGACCGAAAATCCCCCCCAAGTTCCTGGGGTTTAGCTGCAGTTTCTTTGAACCTGCCTCCTCACTGAGTGGGTGCTCATAATTGTCATGACAGATCTGGCCAGAGCAACATATTCTGTCTCACAAGAATGTCCCGATTCCAGACTAGCCCCTTCCAAATAAATTAATCAATACAAGCCATCTGCTTCACCTTGCCAGCAGGCCCAGAGCTGAAGGGTTAGCTAAAAATGTGATTTTTAGGAGTAGTTGGCCCTTGAGACATTTCGAGATTGGTTTCGGCATGGAATTAAACTAGAGTTGGAGGCAGAAATCAGGTGATTCAGAAAGCACCTCCCCCCTTCCCCAGACAGTCCAGGCAGCTGGGTTTTTGGCTCTCACAGCTGCTAAGCTTTGGCAAGCCAAAAGCATATTTCGTGGTGGTGATTCCTTTCCCAGGTTGACGGACATGTTTCTGTACTGAGCACAAGGCATGTTTCCTGACTGTGCGTGAATCAGAGGCTGCGTTTTTAATCCAGGACTTCTGGTGACAGTTTTAAGCTGAAAGAACAAAGCATAACATGCCCCTGTCATTAAGGTCCAGAAATAAAGAATCTATTCTAAATACCTGCCACCTTTAACTCAGATATATTTATGTTTTAATCATGTTAAGAGTAGTCAACTGCCCCCAAAGGCAATGGATGCCAATGTTCATGTTTGAGATGTTATCCTTTCTCTCACTCACTGGCCCTTGTGATGTCAGCTTTGGTGAGAAGATTTACAAAAACCATTTTGGACCCTTGAGTGTCTGCCCTGATCAAAGCAAGTGTGATTCCAAATAGGCTTGGCATTATCCGTGTTCTCCCCTACTATAGAAGGGATGATAGCAGAGGGGAGTCCATGGTGTGGCCCCCCTCTACACCAGGGCTTGGAAAACAAGCTTCCCAGAAATCCATGGATTAGGAAGGCCTGTTGTGGGCCAGTTCAGGAGCAGCAGGGGGAACAACTCCCTTTTGTTTTGTTGTCTAGCATGTGACCAGAATGCTGCCAGCTAATTTTAACCCCACCAGAGTACTGCTGGAAAGGAAAGGAAAAAAAAAAAAACTATCTTGCATCTGGAGAGAGAAATGCTGTGGGCTGGATAAAAGCTTTTTCAGCCTGTGTTCCTTCCTGTTTCAGTTTCCAAACTTGAAATATCGGTAACCTGAAAAATGATGAGTTTCACCAAATTCCTGGATGTTGTGCAAGAGGACAATGAGTCTATTTCGGGTGCTGTGAGTGTGTCTAGCACAGCCCCTGGAAGCCATTGTCTTCAGGAGGGAGAATGCTCTGGGGTTTCCTGGTGCTTTCCTCGTCAGATCTCAAAGCCCCAAGGGGTGGTGTTGAGGGGTAATGGCTCCGGGAACCCTCCATGGTAACCATGTAGGCTGCACTCTGCAAAGACTGGCTGAAAAGTGGGTGATTAGGCCAGTAAAGGAGGTGGCAGTGGCGGTGGTGGCCCTGGAGGTGTTAAAAGGTGGGCGATGGGGGGTATCTGAAGTGGGCCAATAGAAGCAGGAAGAAGTAGGGAGAGAGAGGCTTTCATTATAGCTGGGCAACAGGGGTAAAAGGCTACCACCTCTGCTACTAACTTCAATATTTGAATTAATGGAGGATGATGTGGAGTTTCCCACCCTGGAGAGTGGCTTCTCAAAGCCTACCCGTGATGGTTGGTTAATTGTTGCTATCTGGCTGGCTAGCAGTTGATGCTAGTGAGAAGGTACAGAATCTCACGAAATTAAATGGTTCAACTAAGACAGCATGTAGCCAAGTGGCTGCTCCTGGCTGTTCTAGAACTAGGTAGTGAGATAGCTTGTCATTAACATGAGTGTCCATGATATGGTCCCAGAAGATAAAGTTAATGCTGCAGTACTCCCTATAACCTCAAACAGGAGAGCATGGTGGCAGTCGTTCTGACAGCTGCTGAAGGCTTCAGCTGCCCAAGAGCCATTTGCTCAGCTTTGCCCTGTCTGGCCAATTTTTATGTATTTAAAGGATCCTCATTGGTCTCCAAAGCCCCCATTTCCATCTGAATCCTCAGGCAAAGACACCATGTTTGGAAGGGCAGGGAACCCCATCTTCTGCCTCTAAATGGCTGCTGTAACTTGCCAGCAATAGTCAAGATCAGTTGGCAAATTCCTAAATTAAGGTTCTGTTTACTCTGTTGTTCCAAAGGCTTGTTTTGAACAAGATGTTGTGCTTTAATTAAAAAAGATGAGAGATCATGAGTAAGGGAAAATATTTTTGAATCTTCACCAATGTGTTTGAATTTCATTTCTTAACATTTCACAGTAGGAGAGTCAGGCTGGCCGTCACTTTTATCTGTAAAGCCACTCAGAGTGTTTTATTTTCTGTAAGTTAACAGCTGGCTATTCTGCACAGTAGAATGATAAAGGGAACCCTGAGTCAAGAATTTGTTCCTTTGCTTCTCTGTTTACAGATTTTAGCCAGCCTTCAGCTGTCATTAAGATATATCCCTCATTTACCTTTCTAGCCAGAGGATTCCTAAATATTTCATAATAGCTCCACAGCTGGAATGCAGCTGCTTGGAGTGGAGCAAACATAACTCCTGAGAGGTCAGCCGGGTGAGGGAGGGCAGGGAATCTTGGAAGGTTGGGAAAGTCCTTCTAAAGCCAGAGCTGAGGAATGAGTGGGGCCTCTGGTGTGAAGACTTTCCAGATGGTGGAAAGAAGGGTAAGTTTTTGCCCTCTGGGTAGATGCCAAAAAAATCGCTTTGGGGAGGCCAACTATTTTTAAATTGCCTTTAAAGAAAACAGCACAAATGTTTAAATTGACCTGAAAAACCCCTCCATTTTCCTTTTCCTACAATCCAAGTCTGTTCCCTTGCATATTAATCAACAGGAGCATTTGCCCACGCTTCTCCCCTCCCTCACCTCTTTTTTTATTATTATTATCTTTGGTTCAGGAAACTTTTGGAAGCTTTCCCAGGCTGGAGCTATAGAATGTTTCCAGGAAAATGCATAAGGAGTGTCTGTGTTTTGAGTTTCTCTGGAGGGGATTGAACATGTTTTTGAGAGAGACTGAGCTGGGGCAACCAGGTCTTGTGCAAGAGTCCAGCCAAGCAAGTGGGCAGAGGGTGCAGGAAAGATCTGTGACCGTCTGAAAATGCTGAAACCAAGGTGTGGTCGAGAGATCTGCCTGTTCCCCGCCTCTTTCAGCATTTTATTATCGCAGCTGCCATGATGTCAGTCTGTGAGCCGAATCACCCTGTCTCTAGGAGATGTGCTGAGAACAGCTGGGTGCCAGGGTCTGAACTTCATTCATTCTCAAGTTAGCAGCACTTGTAATTTCTGCCAGAAGAATATTCCAAGATATAGATGGAGAAGTGCAGGGAGTCAGTACTTACGCAGCAGGCAGGAACCCCACCCAGGCACGGAGTGCAATGGACAAAAAGTATCTTTGGGCTGTCGTGGCCAAGGGTGTTGCCAGCCGCCCAGCCCAGAGGCCTGGGAGCCCAGGAGCACACACAAAGCTGCATGCATGCTTGTTTCAGAAACAGACACAAAACCAGAAAGCAATCGAGGAAGTGTACATACCAAGACCACTCAAGACCAAAGGACAATGGGGACCCTCAGGACCCATCACTGAGGCATAGATGTTACTCTTAAAAGTTGTTTCCTAGAAATACACTCCATTCAGATTGGTTCATGGGCAAAGGAGACAGAAATAGCTCCATGGGGCAGCGCCTGTGGCTCAAAGGGGTAGGGCACCGGCCCCATATGCTGGAGGTGGCGGGTTCAAACCCAGCCCCGGCCAAAAAACTGCAAAAAAAGAAAGAAACAAAGAAAGAAATAGCTCCATGAGGAGGCCGCCCTGGGGAGGATAGAGCTGCCAGCCACTCTCCAGTGGGGAGGCTAGCCCACCCTCTGTGGCTGGGAGGACCTCTGGAGAGGAGGGAATAATCAGAGGCTTGTGGGTCTGGAAACTACAGTTCTCCATTCTCCTTGCCACATTAGTTTGCAATCCCTTAACGAGTAACACTGTCAGGGTTCCGGCAGTAAAATTTTCTCTTTCCACCCAGGGACACACACATTCCAGAAAGCATCTCCCCACAGCAGGTTCAGAAGATGCTTAACAGTGCAGACTTTGGAATATTAATAGCAATGATGACAGGCACAGCTGACATGTGTCCAGCACCTCTTGTGTGTTGGTTATGGTGCTGTTTTTATGCATTATCTCTTCTAATCCACACTTTAAAAAGTGGCTTCAGTTACTCCTCATTTTATAGATGAAAACCTAACGCTCAGAGAGGCTAAACAACTTGTCTGAGGAGACACAGCTAGTTAGTAGTGGCCAAAGTGAAGTTTGAACTCAGGAATTTCCTGGCTCTGGAGTCCTCAACAGACAGATCTGGGTTCATGAGACTGTGTGACCTATGCCAAGTCTGTACCTCCAGATTTTCTTATCTGTTTTTACTCATTAAACACATCAAATATTGGCAATTTCATATATAACAATTTGTTTATTATTATTATTATTTGAGACACAGTCTCACTTTGTCACCCTGGAGTTGAGTGCCATGATAGCAGCCTAGCTTATAGCAACCTCAAAATCTTGGGCTCAAGCACTCCTCCTGCCTCAGCCTCCCCATAGCTGGGACTACAGGCACTCACCACAACACCTGGCTAATTTTTCTTTTTTTACTTAATTTTATTTATTTATTTAGACAGAATCTTACTTTGTTGCCTTGGTAGAGTGCCATGGCATCACAGCAACCTCAAAATCTTGGGCTCAAATGATCCTCTTGCCTTAGCCTCCCAAGTAGCTGGGACTGGGACTATAGGCACCTGCTACAATGCTCGGCTATTCTTAGAGATAGGGTCTTGCTGTTGCTCAGGCTGGTCTCTGACTCCTAAGCTTAAGCAATTCACCCACCTTGGCCTCCCAGAATGCTAGGATTACAGGTGTGAGCCAGTATGCCCAACCCCATATACAGGGTGCCAATAAAGTTTGTGTGCAATTTACTATGTTAAACTATTTTAAATTGCACACAAACTTTATGTCCATCCTGTATAATAATTTAGTCTATACCATCCTTACAAGATAGTTGTAAGAATTAAATAAGATGATGCTTTCAGAGTACTTAGCAGAATGCCTAGAATATGTAGTAGGCACTCAAGGGATGTTAGCTTTTTTTTTTGAGACAGAGCCTCAAGCTATCACCCTGGGTAGAGTGCTGTGGCTTCACAGCTCACAGCAACCTCCAACTCCTGGGCTCAAGCGAGTCTCCTGCCTCAGCCTCCCAAGTAGCTGGGACCACAGGTGCCCGCCACAATGCCCGGCTATTTTTTGGTTACAGCCATCATTGTTGTTTGGCAGGTCCTGGCTGGATTCGAACCCACCACCTTAGGTGTATGTGGCTGGCGCCTTAGCCACTTGAGCCACAGGCGCTGAGCTGGGATGCTAGCTTTTAATGGTAATCTCAGAGTCAGTGTGTTTGTTCAGCATAGACATGTTCATTAAGTTTTTCATCATCTTCTCAAACTCTTGGAAATCCCACATATCCCTGTGCAGATGTACTGAATTCTGTCCAGGTACAGCCGAACCTGGTTGGGGAGAACCCCTTCTTGTTCTTGCTCTGTGACTTCTCTCACCTTATGCAGGAATCCACACATCTTAAGCATGTGCATCTGCACCTAAATCAATAAATCTTCCTTTCTACATTGCCCGCTCTTATTCACTTCAATTCATTATGGTGTTCTAAGTTTTCAAAATTATTCAAGAGGGGCAGCGCCTGTAGCTCAGTGGATAGGGCATTGGCCACATACACCGAGGCTGGTGGGTTCAAACCTGGCCCGGGCCAGCTAAACAACAATGACAACTGCAACAACAAAAAAATAGCCAGGTGTTGTGGCGGGTACCTGTAATCCCAGCTACTTGGGAGACTGAAGCAAGAGAATCCCTTAAGCCCAAGAGTTTGAGGTTGCCATAAGCTGGATGCCATGGCACTCTACCCTGGGCAATAGCTTGAGACTCTATCTCAAAAAAAAAAAAAAAATCATTCAAGAAGTAGTCACTTTACTTTCCTGCTTAAAAATCTTCCAGGCGCCTTAGAGGATCAAGACAAACTCCTTAGCGTGGAACACAAGGCCCCTGGGAAATCGCCTCCAATTCCCCTTTCTGCTGCTTCCTCCTCTTCGATTATTTTCTGGCCACATTAAGTTTCTCCTGTTCTTTGAACACAGTATGAATTTTCAGGTCCTATGTCTTGCAGGGCTCTTTTCTCTGCCTAGAAAGAATGTTTTCCTATTCATTCGTCTTTGAGCAAACTTCTATCCATGCTTCAAAACCCAGCTTAGTTTCTATCTTTCTTGTGAAACTGCTGTCCAGTATTTCCCAGCTCTGTGCTTCCTTGACAATCTGCATATGTCATACAGAGCTTTGGTCATCTGTTCACACAACTTCCTCACTGGGGACTCCCTGAAGTTCGAGGCTGGGGATTACCATCTATCCCCAAAGTCACCTAGAAGGCCCTGAATAAATTCTAGTCAAATAAACATAACTGAATGTAAATTTTTATGTAATTTTATTTTCAGTAAAATAATATATGAGTTTATGTTTATGTGTACTACTTATGCCCTTCTTGTCCCAGCAAAAATTTAGAACATCCTACTCACAAATAGAGATAGAAGAATGGGGGCTGAGCATGGTGGCTCACACCTATACTCCTAGCACTCTGGGAGGCCAGGGTGGATGAATTGCTTAAGCTTAGGAGTGAGAGACCAGTCTGAGCAAGAGTGAGACCCCATCTCTAAAACCTAGCTGGGCATTGTGGCGGGCACCTGTAGTCCAAGCTACTTGGGAGGCTGAGACAAGAGGTTCACTTGAGCCTAAGAGTTTGAAGTTGCTGTGAGTTGTGACGCCACGGGACTCTACTGAGGGTGACATAGTGTAACTATCTGAAAAAAAAAAAAAAGAGAGAGAGAGATAGAGAGATATATAAGAATGCTTGGCACATCTTACAATAGAAAGAGAGGGGACTTTGGAGTTGAACAGTTCTGATGGGGTTCAAATCCTGACTTGGCTTCTTACCCTCTCTTTAAATCATCACTTTGTCTTGGCCTCAGTTTTCTCATCTGTAAAAATAGAGATAATGATAATTACTTGAAATGGCAAGGTCGGGCATGGATCGTCATGCCTATAATCCCAGCACTATGGGAGACTGAGACGAGTGGATTGTCTGAGCTCATGAGTTCGAGACTAGCTCGAGCTAGAGCAAGAGCCCATCTCTAAAATATAGCTGGGTGTTGTGGTGGGTGCCTGTAGTCCCAGCTACTCAGGAGGCTGATGCAAGAAAATCACTTGAGCCCAAGAGTCTGAGGCTGCTGTGAGCTATGATGCCACAGCACTCTACCAGGAATGACAAAGTGAGACTCTGTCTCAAAAAAAAAAAAAAAAGAAAAAAAGA
>NW_003852415.1:3592066-3616055 GCF_000181295.1 Otolemur garnettii
GGGGGGGGATCCAAATTGGTCTAAAGTAATCTTTGTATCCTGTTCTTATCAGTGATCTATTTGGGATAGATCTGTGACCCAGTTCTGGTCAATAGATGTGGAATGGGAGGGTGGTTGTTTTAGGAAATAGTTCTTTAATCTTAAAACATGAGAGAAAGAAACATTTGTCCCTTTTGTAGCTGGATATATATCTGCAGTGATGGCTGGGGCTACAGCAGCTATCTTGCTGTGATGAAGGCAGCTACCCAGAGAACTAATATAACACACTAAAGATGATAGAATGGAAGGAAACTGGAAAGAATGTTAGTCTGGGGCACTTTAACATCAGCAGCTGGACTACCCTGTCCTGGAGGCACCTACCTCTGAACTATTCCCTGAGTCATCGATTCTTTCACTGGTCGATGAGGGATATCTGGTTCAATCTAGTAGACACAAGGTTGCTGTGACTTGCAGCAAAAAGCATCCTAAAAGAGCAATTGTTTATAAAGTGCTACATTACAGTACCTGGCACATTGTAGGATCTTAAAGATTGAAGACTTTTCTTTTTTTCTGAGACAAAGTCTCACTAAGTCACCCTAGGTAGAGTGCCGTAGTGTCACAGCTCACAGCAACCTCAAACTCTTGGGTCACACAATTCTTCTGCCTCAGCCTCCTGAGTAGCTAGGACTAAAACGCCTGGCTATTTTTTGGTTGCAGTTATCATTATTGTTTAGCAGGCCTGGGCCAGTCTCGAACCTGCCAGCTTCAGTGTATGTGGTCAGCACCCAATTCACTGAGCTGTGGGCGCCGAGCCTGAAGACTTTTCTGTTGAGATGTTCTGAGGTGAAGGCACAAAGACTATGATGAGTGGTTCGGAGAACACAGATGATAAAGTTAGAACACAGATGATAAAGTTTAGAGCAGTTTCGAGGTGGGTGGGTGCTGGAGTGATGACAGAGATGACAATGATAATGAAATTCAAACATTATGTTAGCAAGTGCCCTGATGGGGCTTCGTGGGGTTGGAACAATGCTCCTTTTTCACTCCTCATGCCTTTTCTCACTCGGGTCAGGGTTAACATGGCATGGGCTTTTCTACTTGTGGGTGGCCACTGTTGTACCATCGGGGTGGTCCCTGACTACCCTGGGGCATGGAAACCCTACTCTAGGATGAAGGCTAGAGTAAAATTTGTAGCTCCAGGAGGAGCCGGCATTTGGAAACAGAACTGTCATACCATGCAACACAAATCAGGGCCTGTGACTTGACAAAACAGACAAAGCCTGTCCTCTCCCAGAGTACTCAGAGAAGCCCAGCAGACCTTGGCAGCTCGGGGAGCTCTGCCTTTTGGGGCCCCTGGGCTGGGCAGCCTGCCTGGCTTCTGGCCGACTGACCAGGCCACAGAGTTTTGCTCCATGCCAGCCCTACAGCCTTTCCGAACCTTGTTCCAAGAGAGCTCAACCACACCAGTGTCTGCCAGACTCATGTCCACCCAGCCGTGTGGGCGGCCCTGGCAGCAAGGGATGGGGCAGGGTTTGTGCAAGGACACTGTGGCACCCACAGCAGGGTGTGGGAGAGGTGGTGGCTCACTTTAGGGCCCAGCCAGGAGGGAACCTGGACATGGATGCAGAAGCCACAGCCTCAAGGCTACCTCAGCTGCCTTTTCAAAGGCTGCCTTCACCATAGAAGCCTATTCCGGGCCCTCCTTTCCTACCTGCCCCTCCCCTGCCCAGCCAAGTTGGGCACAGCCCTGCTTGTAGGCCCCGATACTCACTTCTATATACCAAATCTTTATTGACAATACATTTTGCAAGATGCCATATTCCTGCTAGCTGCTGGAGGAGGGGTAACAGATACAAAGACAGAGATTAGAAAGGACCTCAAAATGGCGTTTAAATTTCTGCTCGCCTCAGAACCCTCCCTACGCCCCCCCCAAAGCTCAAGTATTTAAGAAAGAAAAAAAAAGTAAGACTGCTGTGATGGAATCTGAGGCAGGAATAGGGCCCTGTCTGCTCCACCCTGAGGCAGACCCCACGGACAGAATCCAAAAAACCCTGAGCTGGATCAGAGGGAAAACCAGAGAGGTGATATGACCTCTCTTAAGTAACACTGCAAGTTCAAGGCCCAGGCAGGTTCAAATTCAGGTCCAGTGCTCTGTCCATGGCACTGCCCTACCCCTGGGCACTTGTTTCAGAGATCAGCTGGGGAGATGAGGCCAGCTGACCAGGAATAAAACACATGCGCACAGACTGAGAACAAGTGGTTCTAACTCAGAGAAGGTTCCATGGAAGTGGGGCTGGGCCTAAGAAAGCAAGGGCAGGATTTGCCATAGAGCCTGGCAGGGGTGGTGGGAATTAGGTATAGGGAAGGAAGCAATTCCAGGCCCGGGAGAGCAAGAACTGCTATTGCCTGAAAAGAAATCGGCAATCCAATTCCACGTTCTAGTCCTGGCTCTGCAGTGACAAGCCAAGGGTCCCTGGGCCAGTGGTCCCCCTCTCTGGCTTGTTTCCTTGCATGCAAAAGTGGAAGGGTGGGCTAGCTAATATTTCTGTGACTGCTGTGAAGTCTTTTCTCCCACAGGCTGGCCCTCACCTCCCTGCAACCCCAATGTCACCTCCCAGGTCACTCCAGTGTGTGCCAGGTGGTTGGAATTGACACTGGGAGGGCACAGCAGGGAGCTGGCAGGCCCACTCTGCACAGGTGCCTGCCCAGAGCGTTGGGGAACTGTGACAGGCCACAAGGTGGCAGGAACTAGGCAGAACTGGGGCAGGAACTATCCCTCGTCTGAGAAGTGTTCCTTCCACCAGACCTCTCTGGAAGCCCACCACCTGGGGGAAAAAAGGCCAGGCCTTGAGGATAGGAGGGCCAAGTCCCTTAATAGCCACAGCCTCAGAGTTCTTATTTGTAAAATAGGTAAAAAATAGTACCATAGTAGCCTCATCTGTAAAGTTGATGATAGCAGCAACTCGGGTGATTATGTGAGATAATGTGTGGTCAGCGCCTAGCACAGTGCCTGGCATAGGTCCCACACATCCCAGAGGGCTGCCTGCTGGGGTAAGTGCAGGGTGAAGCCTGGGGACAGGTTTCTGCCTACCACCACCAACAGAGAACAGGAAAACTGAAGTGGGCCAGGGAAGTAATGTGTGTGCGCCCCCTGCTGGCGGGGAGCAGAGGTCCTGCCTGTCTGCTGGCGGCCTTTGGGTGGTGCATGTTAAAGCCTGCTACTACTGCCCCTGGGACCCAACATTCACAGAGCACCCGCTGGGCTTTTGCAGGAATGCAAAATGAATGACAGGTAAACCAGGTTTGGTGATTAGACTACATGTGGGTTCAAGCCAAGAGACTACTATTGTCGGTGTGAATGTGCCTTCATTCAACAGAAATGGTCTGTGTCGGGACACGAACAAACGTCCTGGCATCTTGGACTTGTAGTGATCGTGGACAGAGCACATAATCGCGCTGAGCTTTGGGTGTTCCTTTGTAACAAGGAAGACTTCACTATTCCTCACCCTCAAATAAGAAGGTGGAGACCTTGGGTGTGGATCTCAAGTTTGCTGTCATTTGTGAGGAAGATACAAGTCACCATCAACAGCCATCTCTTCTCAAGGTAAACCTCATCCCCTTGAATCTGGAGCTGGCTTTCATTTGGCTTATTCAAAAGGTGCCCTGTGATGCTAATCTCCCAGGTTTTCTCATCTGCCATGAACCTCAGCAGAACCCCTCCCCAGGTTCTGCTCCAGGGCAGTGATGGAGCCCTAACCTCCAACTAGAAGTCATCTGTGTGGATATGCAAGGACCGTGCGTGCAAATACTCTGTAAGTTGCCACACTGCACATTCCAGGCAACACATGGAGATTTCTCCTTGAATTAATGGACAGGTTAGCCTCACAGTGTCAGCCTGGTGGGGACCATTTGCCTGCCTGGATCCTTGATCCCTCCCAGAACACTGGGAAAATCCTTCTCAGTTGGTAGGGCTTCAAGGGCTTGAAGATGATAGGAAATATATTGTCAATGATTTTTTTTTTATTAACACCTACTTGTGCTACCATAATCAACAAATTTCTACTCCCAGTGGCCTTTACTACACACATATACATGTACACACACACACACACACACACACACACACACAGCAGAGATGAGAGTTGTAAGCTAATCAATCAGTGCTAGGGGAATGAGGCCAGGCACAGTGGCTCACACCTGTAATCCTCTGGGAGGCTGAGGCCAGTAGATTGTCTGAGCTCAGGAGTTCAAGACCAGTCTGAGCAATAGTGAGATCCCATCTCTACTAAAAAAAACAGAAAAAATTAGGTGTGTGTTGTCGTGGGTGCCTATAGTCCCAGCTGTTCCAGAGGCTGAAGCAGGAGAATCACTTTATTCAAGACTTTGAGTTCACTGTGAGCTAGGCTGAGGCCATGGCACTCTAGCCTGGGCAACAGAGTGAGACTTTGTCTGGAAAATAAATAAATAAATATTAGAGGAATGTTCTAAAACTCATCAAAACCCAACTTGGCAAAGCATGGTGCTTCATGCCTGGAATCCTAGCACTCTGGGAGGCCAAGGGGGTGGATTGCCTGAGCTTAGGAGTTCAAGACCAGCTTGAGCAGAGTGAGACCCCCATCTCTACTAAAAATAGAAAAACTAGAGAGCCATTGTGGCTGGTGCCTGCAGTCCTAGCTACTTGGGAGGCTGAGGCAAGAGGATTGCTTGAGCCCAGGAATTTGAGGTTGCTGTGAGCTGGGATGCCACGGCATTCTATCCAGGCCTACAGAGTGAGACTTTATCTAAAAAAAGAAAAAAAGAAACAAAAAGATCCTGGGTGGATTGCCTGAGCTCAGGAGTTTAAGATCAGCTTGAATAAGAATAAGACCCTGTCTCTACTAAAAATAGAAAAACTAGCCAGGTGCCTGTAGTCCCAGCTACTTGGGAGGCTAAGGTAAGAAGCGCTTTTGAGACCAAGAGTTTGAGTTTGCAGTGAGCTGTGGTGAATCCATGGCACTCTGCCCAGGGTGACAGAGTGAAACTCTTGTTTAAAACAAAACAAAACAAAAACATAAACAAAAAAACCCACAACCCAAGTTGGATCTAGTTTTATTTTTTGAAGATTTCAGTACTATCGTGTCACACTTTGTGTGTATATGTGTGTGTGTGTGCATTTGTGCTTTTATATTCATTCATGTGGCAAACTTGTATTGGGCCAGGTATTGGGGCTATAACAGTAAACAAAAAGACACAGACACAAATCCCTGGAGATGATATCCTAATGTGTGTGTATGCGTGGAGTGGAGGACAGAAAACTAAATAAGCAAGCAACATAAACATGATGTTGGAGGTAATAGTGCTATGGAGAAAATCAAAACAGGAGAAGGGGTTTGAGTGTCTCAGGATGGAGAGATTTTAAATGGGGTGGTCGGGGAAGGCCTCAATGAGAAGGCGATATTTAAGTAAAGCCCAAAAGAGGATAAGAGAGTGAGCCAGGTAGCTACTTGGTAGAAGGTTCGAGGCAGAGGAAATGGCAAGTGTGAAGACCCTAAGGCATGTGTGTGCCTGGTGGGCAGAGGCAGTCCTGGCAGGAACAAGAAGAAAGGAATAGGACATTTGGGCACAGAAGGAACGGGGTGGGCCAGGAGGTGTTGGGCTGTGGGATCTATTATGGGAACACTGGTGCTTCCTCTGAGCGAGGTGGGAGCATTCCAGGGCTTTGAGCAGCCGAGTGACACCATCTGTCCTGAGCTGGAACCAGATCACTGTGCAGGGAGCAAGGGTGGCAAAGCATGAGGACCAGGCTATTAAAGGGTTTCAGGCAAAGAGATGGGGCTGGACCAGGGTGGTAGTGGCAAAGTTGGTGAGAAGGGATCCTCCTCTGATGTACTCTGAAGGAGAGCTGGTGGGGTGAGTTAAGTGAGAAGACATCCATTTTGATTTCTGTAGGTACTTCTCTGGCATATTTTGTTATTGGTCCCTAAGGTATGTAAGGAGAAGGAGTAGTGTTCATATAACATACAGCAACAAATTACGGTGTACACTGCAAGGCCCCGTCCAGCTCCTGAGGGGAGAACTGTCACACCTTACAGTGAGAATGGCGATGATAGTACTTGCTTTGAAGGCATGATGTGCACCAATACAGTAGCCCCTTACCCAGGGACCACTCAACGAAAGAGAGAAACCATATTCACAATATTTTTATAACAACATGCCATAACTGTTCTATTTTATTGTCAATTACTATTATTAATCTCTCTCTCTCTTTCTCTTTTTTTTTTTTTGAGACAGAGTCTATGTTGCCCTTGGTAGAGTTCCATGGCATCACAGCTCATAGCAACCTCAAACTTTTGGGCTTAAGAGAACTCTTGCCTCAGCCTCCCAAGTAGCTGGGACTACAGGTACCCACCACAACACCCAGCTATATATATATATTTGTTGTTGTTGCAGTTGTCATTGTTGTTTAGCAGGCCCAGGCTGGGTTTGAACCCGCCAGCCCCGGTGTATGTGGCTGGCACCCTAATCACTGACTTATGGATGCCGAGCCTATTATTAATCTCTTATTGTGCCTAATTTATAAACTAAACTGTGTCATAAGTATACAGGTATAGGAAAAATGTGTATATAGGGTTCAGTAATAATCTATGGTTTCAGGCATCCACTGGGGGTCTTAGAATCTATCTCCCATGGATAGAGGGGGTCTACTTTACCTGCAGAACACTTAAAAGATTCCTTGGACTCAAAAAAGAAAAGCTATTTTTATTAATAAACTATGGTCAAGAGTCCCCCAAACCCTTTTCTGATCAATATAGCTAATTTTAGCTTTTAAAGTTCTGAAACTAAAACCCATTTTGTAAGCCAGCCATAGCAAACCTCTATTTAGACTTATGGTGGGGAGAGGCTAATCAGGGTAGACTTCCTGGAGAAGGAGGTTGGCAGACTTCCTTAATTTTCAGGTGAAGAAACCAAGGCTCAGAGACAGTAAATAACTTGCCTAAGGTCAGAAGGCTAGAGAAAGAGTTACATCTATGTTTGCCTGGCTCAGAAGCCACTGCTGTTAGCCAGGGAACTGCCACAGTGACAAGCTATTCCCACTGGAGGAGAATGATAGCTGTTTTTCTGAGGACCTGGGACAACATGGTCTGAATGGCCATTGAGTGGTCAATGCAGAAGACAGGTATGGAAACCTTGGCACTGTTTAGCTAATAGTCATAGATTCTTAGTGGAGCATGAGCAGGGTGCCAGACCCCAGGTATGGGGTTTTAGATATACGATCTCATTTAACTCATTTTTTCAGCCCTAGGAAACCAAGGCCTAATGAGGTTATTGGTCTCACCTGTGATTATAAGAACTGTGAGACGAACCCAAGTGTTTTAATTATCTATTGCTTCATCACATTTGACTTCAAAAATTAATGGCTTAAAAGATTGACATTATTTCTCATGATTTTGGGAGTCGGGAATTTGGGCAGGGCTGGGCTGGGTGGTTCATCTGTTCTGTGTGGCATTAGGTAGGGTCACTCAGCTGCATTTAGCTGGTGGCTGGACTGGGAGGGAAGGACCATGAAGACTTCTCTTATAGGTCTGGCTCCTCAGTGCTCCTCTGTATGGCCTCCCACGTGGCCAGCATGGTGGTTTAAGGGTAGTTGGATTTCATACGTGACAGCTGGCTTTCAAGGGAATGAAAACAGAAGCTGCCAGGCTCCTTAGGAGGTAGCCCTGGAGTTGGCACAGTGTCTCTTCCACCTCCTCTGCTGGCCAAGGGAAGTCACCAGATCATCCCAGATTCAGAAGGAGGGAAAAATAGATTTTGCCTTGTGATGGTTAGAGAAGTGTGTGCATACTGGAATGGCAGGAGATGCTTGTGGCCACGTGGGAGACTAACACCATCCAGGCCTCCTCACTGCCAGCCTTTCACCCATGCCCACTGCCTAATCTCAGGAAGCTCTGTTTCCATGGACTTGCTGAAGCCTGCTAGGCCCCCACCACATGCACATGACCATGTTTTGTCTTGCTTGGCTGTTCTGCCTAATGACTCCTTCATGCTCTGTACCTGGCTTCCCAAGTAGTTGTCTGATCTTGTCTCTTTGGAGGCAGGCATGATTTTTACCTACTTCCTGAGGCCTCTGCACCTGAGTTAGCCTGAGCGGGGCTTGTTCTCAGGAACCTGAAAGAACCTAACATGATTTGCAGGCACTCAACCACCTGAACTGAGGCAAGGTCTGAATCAGCTTTGCAGACCCAGCACTGGGCCTGTCCCAGAAGAAAAGCCCTGTAAATAGGACTTCTTGGCACCAAAGTCCACATGTGCTTGGACTTTGAACAAAGAAAGAAAGGGTCTTTACAGGACCAGCAGTAGTGGCATCACCTGGGAGGGTGTTTAGGAAAGTAGATCCCTTCCTTACCCTCCACCACAATAAACAGAACTTATATTTTAAAGTGATTCATATGCGTGTTAAAGTTCAAGATAAGTAAATTTAGGAGTTCCCAAGGTAAAGAGATCGGGAATGGGTTAGGAAGACAGATGCCAGCTGAGCTCACCTGAAATACCTACATTAGAACCTTCATAGTTGACCACCTCCTTAAGTTGACCTAATTTTCATAGACTAGACATGCAGCACATGTACTAAGGCCTAGTTCCTTATGTTGACTGCCTCCATATGTTGACCAGTTCGTTACAGTGCCTTGGATACTTAACTTACAGAGGTTCTACTATAATTAGAAAATGGGTCTTTTAAAAACCCAGAGCCCAGCATGTCCCCATGATCAATTAAGTACAAATCTCTGGAGGCCTAGCCCAGGTATTGGAATTTTCTAAAAGTTCCTCTGGGGATTTAAATGTGCTGTCAGGATTGAGAACCACTGGGTTAGGGTATTAATTAGTTCTTAAAGTATGGTTTTTCTGCATCCAAATAGCATGGGACACTTATTAAATATATAGATTCCTGGGCTCCATGCTCAATTTTTTTGAGCCTAAATCTCCTTGGGTGGGGTCCAGGAATCTACATTTTAAACCATCTCTCAGGTGGTTTGAATGTGCACTGTGGTTGGAAGCCGTTGATTTAGTCATGAATAAGCAATGGCAATGGCAATGATGTTTTTAATGCTACGAATAATGTGCAAAAACTACAAAAATAGATAAGTAAAAATAGGAAACAACAAAAAAAAATCACCAAACTCCTACTGCCTACAGACAACTGGAGGTCCCCCTAGTCACCCAAGCCGGAGAAGGAAAGCAGTATTTCTCCCCCACCAGAGAATCTACCACCCGTGGCAGGGGTCGGCTATGATTTGGGCTCTGTTCTGCTGGCAGGGTGGAACCTGTCATCTGGCCTGGACAGAATTATTGCCTCAAATTACATGGTTGATTATCAATTACTTGTGTCCATGTGAGAGCATGTGTGTGTGTGAGCATAAGTGTCTTTGCAAATCATTAAGGGTCGTAATTCTGGATTATCGTTGATTAACGAGAGGGAGGCCTGGTACCTCCAGCAGCCGGGATGGCAGTCCTGCAATTATGTCCCAGCTGATCAGTAATTGCGCATCACAAGATGATTTCTCTCTCGGCTGCCTCACCCCAGCCTCTCCTGACAGCTCTACAATTAGCACCATTGCTCATTCCCCTCCCAGCCCAGGCTGAGCTCAGGGCCTGCTTTCCAGCAAGGGGATGCTGTGGGGCTGGCTTTAAAGACCATCACCTGAGCAGAGTGGAGTTAGTGTGGGGCAGTGGCAGAAGCACGATGGCAGGGGCGTGGCATTGGCTTGAGCCCCAGCTTCCTGATGACGGGTGCTGCCTGTGGTGCTTTATCACTCTGCTTCCCAGCAAGCCTGGGAAGTGCTGTCTTGCTCCCTGCCCCAACCCCACTGCACGGGCAGAGAAACTGAGACCCAGAGAAGGAAAATAGCTAATTAGGAAAAAAATCCAAAAATAAGAATTCAGAGCAGTATGGCAGTGTACGTCTAAGTCCACAGCACTCTGGAGAAAGCAGAGCTGTAGGAGTTCCTGACCATTACTCCTGTCCTTGGGAGGCTGTTAGGTTTCCACTGGTTGTCTCAGTTTCCCTGAAGGACACCAGATTTTATCCTCCAGAGATTTCAAACAGCCATACAAAGCTCCCCAGGGAAGTGCACTAGGAATGTGCAAACGGATGTCCTTCCCCCCTGGAGTGTGGCCACAAGCTTCCTAACTGTTCTCTCCACTTCCAGGCTGGGCCTCCATATACTCTCTGCCTTCTACCCGCAGAACAAACTCCCCATTGCAGTCAGCCCAGGTCCTCAGTTCTTCTTTCTTTCTCCACCCTACACAACCTCTGCCCCAGCCTGCCTGGTCTAACACAGATCCCACCATGCTCATCTCCTGTCCTTTGCTCAGTCTGATCCATCTACATAGATTCCACCCCACCTTCCTCTCCTCCCACCTTCTTTTCACTTGGAGCACACAACCTGGGGGTGGCATCCATACACGTGCTCCCTCTTGGGCTCCATCCCTGAGCAGTCAGGGAATCTGACCACCCCCATCCCCCTCCCGGGAACCAGCAGATCCAGAAACAGAAACTTCAGCTACTGTTTTAGAGGGGTGTGAAAGGATGGGGAAGGCGGGGCTGTTCCGGAAACCTGCCACATAAAAGCCTCTCCTGTGGCTGTAAAGCCACCAGGCGGCTTGTTTCTGAGCCTTGCAGCTGTCTTGGCCATTTTCATTTTTATCTACTTAGGGTGGTCAGCGGGTCATGGCAAGCAGGAGACTCAATGCTAATGACTCTGGCTCCACGTGGCGACCATTCAGGAAAAAGCTGCAATGTTCTCTCTGCCACATTAATCAGAGAAACACATCAAGGGCTGTTGCGTGGAGACAGCTTTCCTCGCAGTACCTGCCCTGCATACTAATCACCACCCCCTCCTGGAGGTGAGTCAGCTCCATGCCAGGCTGGCAGTGGGGAGGGAAGGCCAGAAACACCAACTCCATCCATGTGGGAGTAGCCAGAGGAGCAGGAGCCAGCCCACCCCCCAACACACTGTGTGCTGCTATCATCCAGGCCCTGGGGTGGGGGAGGCTGGCACATTCTGGGAAAGTCAATACAAACCTAAACCTGGGCTACTCCCTTTTGTCTGTATCTTACCCAAGTCTACCAATGGGAACTCTCCAGAAGCTGATCCCTGGACAAAGTCTGATTAAAGCAAGAGGAACCGCCTTGCCAGGCCCTTGGATAGCAGTAAGACATCACCTTAGGTAGTACCTAGAAGCACTCTGGGCAGACTGGCTCATTTAATCCTCATACAACCCTCTAACTGTTTATGAGCACTATTACTATTCCCATTTTGCAGATGAATGAGGCGGCACACTAGGTTAGGTAATCAACCTAAGTGAGTAGCAACCAGCTAGGTTTAAGCCCAGAGTCTGGCTCCAATTGCCCTCTCCCCTAGTGCACACAGAGTGGTGTGGGCCAGTACTGACCACAGGAAAGCCCCTGAATGTCTTTTGCACGTATTAATTCATTCATTTGCCCACTCATTCATTCATTCATGCGGCAACTATCTGCTGAGCACATACCACACACTGGACTAGGTAGGCACCAGGGAGACAACATAGACAAAATACACACAGGCTTCAGAGAGAGACTGACAGAATTTAACATTTCACAAATTTATAGTCAGTGGCATGAAGAAGCACTGGGTCCCAAGAAAATATCTAGTGGGGGGACCTCCTTTATCTGGAGAGGTCAAAGCTAAATTAAGAAATACACATATCTTGGGCAGCGCCTGTGGCTCAGTGAGTAGGGCGCTGGCCCCATATACCAAGGGTGGTGGGTTTGAAATGGGCCCCAGCCAAACTGCAACCAAAAAAAAGAAAAGAAAAGAAAAGAAATACACATATAGTGGCTCTCAAAGTGTGATTCCCAGTCTAGCATCAACTTCACCAAGGAACTTATTAGAAATGCAGATTCTTGGAACCCCAGACCTACTGAATCTGGAACTTTGGGGATGAGGCCAAGAAGAAGTCCTTCAGGGGCTTCTGATGCATGCTCAAGTTTGAGAGCAGCTGGCTTATGCAAAGGCCCTGTGGTGGGCAGGTGCAGGCACATTAGAGTGACTGGGTGGGGGTGGCTGGAGGTGAGCTGGACAGGGGCTGGGTTACAGGGGCCTTGTAGGCACACAGAACAGCTCAGCAATGCATCATCTTCCGTCATTGGGAGGCCCAATCACAGGGTCCTCTGCCCTCAGAACCTCAAGGAGTAGCATAGCCTCAAGAATTCAGCCTAGCCATGATAAGAGGACCCTAGAAGCCCCTGGTCACCTGATCTTGACAATGTTTTGATTTCCAGGAAGCACTGGTCAGGCAACTTCCTCCATTACTGGGGAAGTGCTTTAGTCCTCAATGTCTAGAAAGGAATACAGGAGGAAAAGTCTTATCTTTAAGAAGCATTTGCAAAGGGCCTGAGGGGCCAGTTTCCCTGGGATCAATGCTATCAAGGAAGATGATTTGCTAAGCAAAGGGTGGTTTCTACCCACTCAGAAGGCAACCCGGAAACACACACACACACACATTCATGCAAGACTCTGGGACAGTCCAAGGCAGGTATGGCCCCACTGAGGCGAGCCAGCTGGTGTGGGCAATGTGAGCCACTGAAGCCAGGTTCATCACGGGGAAGAACTGGCTGCTGGTTCCCTAGCTATGCCTGGATGGGCTGGGTGTGGCTGTACCTGCATGCTGGAGGGTGTTAGTCCAGGAATAAATCAAGGTTGGTGACAACCAAGCGCAGAGACAAGTGGCATTTATGAGGTACCTACTGTGTGGAGGGACACCATATGAGGCCCTGTCACACGTTTTAGCTCTGTCTTAGCACTCCCAGTTTTGCAGATCTCTCCTTCCATCATTTGGTCTACAAATGCAGATTGAGTGTTTGTTCAGGCTTGGTGCATCAAGAGTTGGTGGTGAGCAGGAGAGCTGTGGTCTCATCCTCAGAGGCAACCTAATGAGGAAGACAGAGAAATACAAAAGGACTAGAAAAGGACCTATTAAGAGTTTTTGAGGGGCCCACTGTGAGGGTTCTGAGTGTTACTCTGTCAAGAAGGGCTACTCAAGGCTGGTTGAGATGGCTCATACCTGTGGTCCCAGCTACTCAAGAGGCTGAAGGAGGAAGATTGCTTGAGACCAGGAGTTTGAGGTTACAGTGAGCTATGATGACACCCCCTGTATTCTAGCCCTGTCTACAGAGGGAGACCCTGTCTCAAAAGAGAATAGAAGAGGAAAAAAGAATAACATCGTTTTTTAAGGGTCTCTCACAGAGAGAAGGAAACCAAGAGAAACCGCAATCAGCCTGTGATATTCACATTGGCTTTGCCCACAGTTGCTATTAAACATGGTACAGGCGTCCTCAAACTACGGCCTGCCTAGGACATTTATCCGGCCTGTCCTGCTTAGCAGCCAACTCTTCCCAGGGCCCACAGTCCGGCCCTCCAGTGGTCTGAGGGACAGTGAACTGGCCCCCTGTTTAAAAAGTTTGAGGACCCCTGGTAGAACCTGCCAGAGGCTGAGCACATCCCGTGAGCCAGCCATTATGTGGTATCTCCACCTGTCTCATTTCCTCCTCTTCCCAGCTGACCCACCTCTCCATAAGGCTTTTCACAAGATAATCAGAGTCCTGAAAACCTAAAGGGAAAGTGGCCCATGGGTGTTGAAGGCCACAGGCTTTGGGAAAAAGTATGGGGCAACCCCCCCAAGCTTTTCAAAAGCCCTGCCTGTCACGTCCCTTCCTGGTCTCCACCACCACCCCAACTGGCACATGAACTTGCTCTTCCCCCATCCCACTCTGAGAAAAGCACCATATGGCAGTTTCATCAGGCCCACGGCCTGGCTTCCTTCCAGCCCACTGATTTCTTCCCAGCCATGGGTCTACTGAATAATCCATCCCTTCATGAAGAAACTCAGGGGAGGAAAACGACAACATCTCCCCCCGGGCGCTAACCAGGGCTGGGGCAGTGGTCTGATTATGTGTGCCCTGCTGTCGTCATTCCCACTTTACAGGTGACAAAACTGAGACACAGAGATGTTCAGAGATGTTCTCAAGGTCACATGGTTAGGAATGGCGGAGCTGGGATTGGAGCCCTGTTAACCCTCAGACTTTGCTGATTCGCTGTCCTAGAAGCCCCAATCTTGGCTAAAAGATGTTGGCAGGAAGGGCTGAGAGCTTAGACAGGGGTCCTGCAGATGCAGCTGGGGGTGTTAGACAAAGCAAGGCCAACAAGTCCGTGAGGCAGGCAATGCCTGTGTGATCCTGACTTACACGAGCAGGATCTGAGCCTCCCTCTGTGAAGAAAAGCCACTGCCAGCAGGAAAGGGTAAAGGACAGGGAGGCAGGGGGGACCCTGGAGGTAGCCCTCAGGAACCCCTGGGACCTAGTCCTCCCTGAGGCTGCCCTTGCCCAGCTTAGGGCCTTAACACTGCCCCTTCCACACCTAGGATCCCCCAGTAACCTCTCCACACTGGCACTATGGAGAGCTTTGCCAGGATCATGGTCCCTTGATGGCAGTGGCAATCTTGGAGCACTTAACACCCAGAGCAGGGAGGCCTTTGTAGTCCCTGAAGGCAACAAACACCTTGAGCCTGGTCTCCCTGCCAGCCCGGGTTTGCTTTTGCACCAGCAGGATCTTCAAAACCTCATCCTTGAGAGATGCCCCCAGGAAAAAGTCAATGACTTCAGACTCCTGGGTGGGCAGGGAGAAGGAATGGATTTCCTCCAGGGATTTGAGCTTCATGTCCTTGACCAGGTGGCCCAGCTTGGTGATGGGCATCCTCTCCTTGTCCTCAGCCTTGCCTTTGGGAGCTCTGCAGCCTCCGCCCCTGGTGGGACCATGACTATGATCCTGGCCTGGAATGCCACTGCCAAAGCCTCCATGGAAGCTGCCATAGCCACCCGTTCCAGGGACTCTGGGGCTTCTGGGCCCTCCTGCTGCACTGGTTCCATGCACTATTTGGTGTTTTCTTGGAGAAAAAGCCCTCATTCTTTTTTTTTTTTAACTTCCACATAACATTCCATGTACAGATATAACACAATTGATCCCACCACTGCCCTCCCATTCCCACCCTCACTCAGCATCTCATTGTCCACCTCTAGGGAGCATGAGTAAAGGGTATTGTGGTCTGATCAAGTCCAGGGGTTGCCCTCCACACTCAGAATGGCAGCTCCACCTGATGAACAGATAAGGTGTTTCCAATTTTTAATCACACAAACAACTCTGCACCAAGCATGCTCATCCACGCCTCTTTTTGCACGTGTGTGAATGGTTCCTTAGGCATTGACACTTCAAGCTGGAACTGGTGAGCAAAAATGCATGCATCCTACATTGAGGGGGGGAGGCCTGCTATGCTGTGGGAAGGTGGCTTGGGGCTCCTGTACCTGCTAAGCCTTCGCTGAACCAGCCTGCTTCACATACATCCATCACGTAGCTGCTGGCTGGGCCGCTGCTTCCAGGAAATCGATTGCAAAGACTGGCGATTGTCAGTGGCTCACACACTGGAGGCCATCCAGGGAGTAGATTAAATGGTATGAGAAAATCGTAGGGGCTTGAGACTGCTTGTAATGGAGACCCCCTGGGTGACCTTTCTGGAGAAGTTAAAAGAACACTGGCAGACACATTCTCACTTTCACTCACCCATCCCCCAGTCCACCTGCCAAGAGCACAGCCCCTCCACCCTTGGAGGAGCTAAGCTGCATTAGCAGGCCCAGCCCCCAATGTGAGGCCTTGTCCAGGGCTCACGTGTCCTATGTGCATGTGGCCAGTGGGGGCACCTGCTACCCAGCAGAGTGGGCCAGGTTGACCCTATCAGGCCTTAGCTGCTCAAAGTCACTAAGCTCCCTTATCCTGCTGCCTGCTGGAAAGGCCATGTGGCAGTCAGATGGGGTCCTCTGTGACCCCTCTCCACCTGCTTCCCAGCCAGCTGATCCCAAACCTCTTTCCTGCTTATGCACAAACACAGGTACAGATGTCACTGCCTCGGGTCTTATCTAGTTGTGACCCCTGCTCTGTACCCCCAGGAGTGAGGGCCTCTTCAAGCGCACCCTGGAAGAAAGAATTATAATGTAGACAATTAAACATGTCTCTTAACCAGGAAGGTGACCAGAGCCTTTCCCTGGTTTCAAAGCAGGCCCATAAACCCTACCCATCTACTTCTCATTAGGATTATCCTCCAGCACACCCACCCCAAATTTCTTCCTCTCTGGACCTCTAGCCATTCATCCCTAGTTGGCACTGAAGACAAAACTCAGCCATAGCCATGATGAACTTGGGGAAACATGTTCATTTTCTTTTTGAGACAAATTCTCACTCTGTTGCCCAGGCTAGAGTGCCGTGATGTCAGCCTAGCTCACAGCAACCTCACACTCCTGAGCTCAAGCAATCCCCCTGGATCAGCCTCACAAGTAGCTGGCACTACAGGCCCCTGCAAGATCACCCAGCTAAAGTTTCTATTTTTAATCGAGATGCTGTCTTTTTCTCAGGCTAGTCTCGAACTCATGAGCTTAAGTGATCCTCCCACCTCAGCCGCCCAGAGTGCTGGGTTACAGGTGTAAGCCATTGTGCCCAGCCTACACATTCATTTTCTATATGCAGCTGTCTCTCACCTCTTCCAGCCAACTTACCTGGTAATGATAAAAACAACTCTAGCAACCACAGATTGGGCAGTGTATGAGAAAATTGTAGGGGCTCAATGTATATTATCCTACCCGATTTCCACAAACTCTATGAGATAGGTACCACTACTATTACAGTGGAGAAATGGAGGCTCAGGGAGGTTAGGTGACTTGATCAGGTTACACAGCTGGTAAGTGCCAGAGCCAGGGTTGGAAGCCAGGTTGTCAGACTCCAGAGTCTGTGAGCTAACCATCATGATATCGGCCCCCACTTCACATACTTCCCTCTTCTGGGTTGTCCCAAAGACCAGGTTGAGCTGGCCAATTTCCCAGGCTGCCTCTCATGGAGTCTGTGGGCTTCTGGCAAGGAGACCCTCACACCTCCTCCCACCCTTTTCTAGATCCTCTCACTTCCTCTGTAGCAGACCCAGCCTTACTCTGGGCCAGCAAAGCCACTCTGCCTTCCCGGGCCCTATTTTAACAGTCACCTTCTCTGGCTGTCAGGGCCCAGCTAGCTCAGCCCGAGCACCACAGGACCTCTCTGGACAGCACCTCCCTATGTCTGCCCAGGTGAGGTTGTATTTCCTTTCTTCTGGCCTGTTGCCTAGAAGGGAAGGCTGGGGCGGGGGAGGCTGGCAGGCCCACATTTCAGAGGGCCTTGCTGCCCTCATGTGGCATGAAACTATAGCTACTGCTACAGCCTTCCCCTTCCCTCCCGCCTGCTGCCGAGGCTCCACCAGGGGAGGAAGAGTGAAGGTGAAGGAGGAGGAAAGGGAAGAGCAAGGGTAGGAGCAGAAAAGTGAGAGAAATCAGAAATACAGGGATAGGGAAGGATGTGAGAGGAAGGTCAGGGCCTTCTGCATTACCTGGAACATAGCCACAATAACAACAATAACCAACCAATAATAATACTAACAATAATTTCAAAGGCAGCCATCCCAGCACTTTGTATAGCTCACAGATTCTCTCATTTAATCCTTCCACTTACATCAACGTGATTGGTAGCTATATTTAGTTTTATAGGTGATGCTCTGAGGCTCAATCATTTGTTTGAATGTCCTAGCTGGTAGGTGACAGAGCTGGGATCAGTGCTGGCCCAGAACCATACCACAGTGCTCCACTGACTGAGCTGATCCCCCCCATGTCCCCTGATGCCCAGCTGCCAGGATTTTAAATCACTAGGCATCTGTGCCCTCCCCTCCATATGGCTTTACCCTCTGGTCCTCTCCTCTGCCCCCTTTTTCCAAGGTTCAAGGGGGCAAGGTCATCCCAAGGATTGCTAGGATCATGGTCTTGCTAGTCGCCAAGCTTCCCCAGGTGCCCAAGGACGAACATCCAGCCCTAAACTTGAGTGTTGGTACACAGGCCACTTTTGCCCCTGAGTTGAGGGAAGTAGAATGACAAGAGAAATTACTAATCACCAGACAGGAACACAGTGGCAATAACATCAGTGAAGGTGAAGTATATTTATCTGTTGGCCTGAAAAGATGTCCTAGTATATTGTTCCGTTTTTCTAAAACAGCAAGTTATAAAGCTATAAAGTAAGAAAACATTTTACTAGTGAAACAAAAGTATTCTGTTTCTAAGCATAGAAAACGGATATTTGCCAAGACATTAACAGATGATTTTTGTTGTCTTCTCTTGGCTTATCTGTTCTTTATCTTTTTAAATGAACATTGATTATTCACAGATTTTATTTTATTTTATTTTTTGAGACAGCGTCTCATTAAGTCACCCTGGATAGAGTGCCATGGCATCACAGCTCACAGCAACCTCAAACTCCTGGGCTCGAGCGATTCACTTGCCTCAGCCCCCCGATTAGCTGGGACTACAGGCACCCACCACAATGCCTGGCTATTTTTTTTTGCAGTTTTTGGCCAGGGCTGGGTTTGAGCCCGCCACCTTTGGCATACTCCTTTGAGCCACAGGCAGTGCCCTGCCTGGCTATTTTTTAGAGATGGGGGTCTAGCTCTTGCTCAGGCTGGTCTTGAACTCATGAACTCTAGGAATCCACCCACCTTGGCTTCCCAGAGGGCTAGGATTACAGGCGTGAGCCACCATGCCCAGCCCTATGATTATTCACAGATTTTAAAAAGCAATAAAAATAGACCATTCCTGGCTCGGCGCCTGTGGCTCAAGCGGCTAAGGCATCCGCCACATACACCTAAGGTGGCGGGTTCGAATCCCCAGCCCGGGCCCGCCAAACAACAATGATGGCTGCAACCAAAAAATGGCCGGGCGTTGTGGCGGGCGCCTGTAGTCCCAGCTACTTGGGAGGCTGAGGCAGGAGACTCGCTTGAGCCCAGGAGTTGGAGGTTGCTGTGAGCTGTAATGCCATGGCACTCTATCCAGGGGGATAGCTTGAAGCTCCGTCTCAAAAAAAAAAAAAAAAAAAAAGACCATTCCCAAACTGACTGTACTTCTTCCTGTTCTTGTCTCTACCCTCAAAAGCTCTCGAAGCAACAAAAAAATAACAGTGCTGCATGTCCGGACCTTCCCTTCTCCTTCCAGTCACTTCACAACCCAGTTGGGTGGAGAATGTCCCTACCTGAGTTGCCCTGACTAATGGAAGGAGTGAGGCCTGCACCTTGGGGCCCCCTTCTCTGGTCTTGAGGTCCTTATACTTTAGAGGAGATGCTGGAGCTTCCTCCCTGTAATGCTTGTTCCCAGAGGTGACTTCCGGAGGCCAAGAGCTCTAACGATAGATCAGTCCTGGGGCAGGTGGCACAGTGTGGGATCCCCTCTCTGCTGCTGAGGATGTCAGGGGCAACATCTTGGCAAAA
Organism: Otolemur garnettii; assembly: GCF_000181295.1. Classification (NCBI taxonomy): domain Eukaryota; kingdom Metazoa; phylum Chordata; class Mammalia; order Primates; family Galagidae; genus Otolemur; species Otolemur garnettii. The sequence goes on from NW_003852415.1 coordinate 3,611,435, forward strand.
CCAAGAGGGGAAAGAAATCACAAAAGTTCCTCATCATCTGTGAAAGAAAAAGCAGGGCCTCAGGACTGGGCTGTGCTGGCCCCTTCTGGAAGGCTCTGAGGAACCCAGAAAGGAGATGGGAACTGGGTCCATCAGAGATAGCACCTCACCCTCATTACACCTGTCCCTCCCAGGGCCAGGTGAGGCAACAGAGGCACAGAAAGCACACGTCCATCGTACAGCACGTGGGCCTTAGTTTCTTGTGTCTCTGGGGCTTAAAGTGGTGTCCTGGATAGATAAATTAGTATGACTTGGCAGTGTCCTCTCTTTCCCATGTCATGTGCTGCCTGGACTCCCAGATGGCCAATGCCCTGGGGCAATAGAGACTCCTCTACTCGGGAGGGCAGCTAGGCTCAATCATTCTCAGAGCAGAGCTGGCTAGTTTAATGACAAAAGTTGCTAACTCCATCCTACCTACTTTTAAAATAGCGGTCATCAGAGAGATGGCCCAGGGACCCTGTAAACCTGGGACTTGGGGAAGGGAGCAGAGGGCCTTTAGTGTCACCAGCCCCCTTTTCAAATCACACTTCCTGAGGTGGCCGTTCCCAGAGACCTAGAAACAAGAGATCCAGCTGGTCCGGTGGCTCACACCCGTAATCCTAACCCTCTGGGAGGCCAAGGTGAGTGGATTGCCTGAGCTCAGTTCAAGACCAGCTTGAGCAAGAGCAAGACCCCATCTCTCCTAAAAACAGAAAAACTAGAGGGCCATTGTAGCAGGTGCCTGTAGTCTCAGCCACTTGGGAGGCTGAGTCAAGAGGATGGCTTGAGCCCAGGAATTTGAGGTTGCTGTGTGCCATGATGCCACAGCACTCTATTCAGGGCTACATAGTGAGACTTTATCTCAAAAAAGAAAAGAAAAAAGGAACAAAAGCAGGAGGCGCCTGTGGCTTAGTGAATAGGGCGTCGGACCCATATACCGAGGGTGGCGGGTTCAAACCCGGCCCCAGCCAGACTGCAAAAAAAAAAAAAAAAAGGAACAAAAGATCCTACCCTTGCTAAGCTTCCTTGAGGCAGGAGAGATGTGGAGGTTGGAGGAAGGAGACCCTGGCATTCTGCCCGCTGTGTGCCTAGCCACCGGGGTTACTTTGGATGAGTCATTTCTTCCTATACCCACCGCTTCTACTGACACGACATGATGGTGTAGAGAAGGGTTCCAAACGATGTGGCTGAAGAATGTTCAGCCCCCATACCAGCTCTGCCATGAATGGGAATCTGGTAGTGAATTCCACATCCTGGTTATCCTGTTTTGGCTGCAGTTTCTGGAAGTATGATTGACAGCGACATCCTGTGGACACAGTGGGTAACTACATCAGCTTGGATGGAAGCCACAGGGTGACATCCAACTTCCCTTCTTAGGCTGCCAGAAGCTGATTGCAATTAATCATACTCATGACCTTACATAGGGAGCTGTCTTGGAGCTAGAAAACAAACCCCAAAACTCACAGAACAACCTTTCAGCCACAGATTTCCCTGTCACCAACCTCCAGCTCTACCCCTGTTCTGTTTAAATTTGTCCCTTTGTGAATATTGGCCTCATACAAAAGTTCAGCAGCCCTGAAGGGAAAGTAAAAATATTAATAGCATAAAAAAATAATAATCCATCTACTTTTGTCATGAGTTTCACAGGCATCATTTCATTTACTCTTCCAACATTCCAAGGAGGTACAGGCTCTTCCCCTCCCCACAACTTTCAGACAAGGGATTTGAGACTTGTTGCAGAAGGGGAAACTGGGTTTCAAACCTGGGCAATCAGGCATCAGACTCTGTCTTAGTCTCTTTTGTGTTGCTATAACAGAAATCCCGAGACTGGGTAATTTATAAAGGAAATAGGTTTATTTAGTACATGTTCTGCAGGCTGGGAAAGTCAAGAAACAGCCCTAGCAACTGGTTGGCCTCTGATAACATGTCAGGGAGGTGGGGAAGGGGGCAGAGAGTGAACCAACGCAAAGCGGGGAAAACCTGAGGGGCAGTTTCCTGGCTTTGTAGCAGCTCACTGTCTCTTAGGAACTGATCCATACCTGGGAACTAATTCAGTCCTGCCAGAGTGAGAATTCTCTCCAATCATGAATGATACCATACCATTCATGACGGATCCACTCTCACAACCCAGACACCTCCCACTGGGCCCCACCTCCCACCACCGCCTTGAGGATCAAATTGCAACATGAGTTTTGGTGGGGACAAAGCACATCCAAACCACAGAAGACTCCATTCTGTTTAATCAGCACTGTAAGCAACCTCACTCTTCCAGTGTCTGCCTCCATCGTAATCCCTCCAAGGATGGAGAAAAGCCTACTTCCTGAGGCAGTGGCTTGGATTCCCCAGACAGAGGATCCCTGAGTCATCCTCTAGGGCAGTAAGGGGTGATGAATAGGAGGACCTTTAGTGTTCCACAGGCCTGGGCAGGAGTCCCAGCTTGGTCCCTCATGACCATTAGCTCTATAACCTGGGCTTGTTTTCCTGGACTGCCAAGTGTGGATCCCCTTGCCTTGAGACAGCATTGTGAAAATTACAGAAGTCACTTGCTGCTGAGTAGATGTTCAAGAAATAGTGGCTATTCTTCTCTGCAAGACGTGCAATTTGACCTTGGGAGAGGACAGCCAGGTAGATCTCAGTAGGTGGGAAATTCTGACCAACCCATTACTAGGAAGGCTGAAGATTCAGATGGAGATGAAGGTCAGCCTTCTCACCATGAGGCTTTTGATGTTTCAGAGTGGCCTGCTCATATGTCAGGGTTCAAAAGATGGCCAAAGGGAGTTACTTAGCCAACATGGCCAGGAAGAAACAAGATCCCAGAAATTTGGGCCCCAACTTTCCATCGAGACATTATTATCCAAAGGACAGTGTCCCAACAGGATTCAAGTTCATGCCTCCAGGTATTTTCAGAGACTGTGGTACCATGAGCTCAAGAAGCACAAATTCAAGATCGGGGTGGAGTGTCTGGATCATGGTTTCAGCTTTATTTCCCACTGTTCTTTTGGACCCTTGAATTTGGTTCTCTTCTTGCCTCTTCAGGGTTATCCATGAAGGCTTCTCTTCTTAGTGCCTCAGTGCTTCTCTTTTCCCACCTATGCAAATAGAAGTCCTTCTTTGCCCACATCTGTCTATTAGCAGATATACCATATACCATCACAGCCACTGGTCATGAACAGGACTGTTCACATTAATAACCTCAGCCCCTAACACAGCATCTGACACATGAGGGATGGTGCTCACTGGTGAATGAATAATTGGGACCGCTCACTACAAATGGCAGTGGAGCCTACTGCTGGAAACATCCCCACAGAAGCTGGCACTGGGGCCTCTAACCATTCCAAGTGATATGTAAGAATTAGAAAGTAGAACTCTTCCAATTCCGGGTTATACTGAGGCCCCAGTATGAAAGATATAACTATTATCTATTGTAGCATAACAGAGTACATAAAAACTTAGTAGTTTAAAAAATAATAAATGCTTATTTTCTCCTAGTTTTTCTTGGTCAGGAACTGGGAAATGACTTAGTGGGTGTTCTAACTAAGGTTCCAGTCAAAATTTCAGCTAGGAATGCAGTCATCCGAAGGCTTGACTAGGGCTGGAGGATCTGCTGTTAAGGTGGCACATTCACATGTCTGGCAAAGTGGTTCTGGCTGCTGTTGGTGGCCTCAGTTCCTTGCCACGTAAACTGCTCCACAGGTCTGCTTAACTAGCATCAAGACAGGGCAGAGTGATTGATTCCAGAAAGAACAAGAAGGCAGCTCCAATAACTGTAGTAGACTCCTAGGGCTGCTTTAACAAAGTATCCCAAACAAGATGATAAAAAGAAAAAAAAAAAAAAACAGAAAGAGAGGAGAAGGAGGAGGGATTGGTGTACGCTCAACTGACAGGCACAATGTAGGGGTATATGGCACACCTCCTGGGGGAGAGGCACAACTACAACAGTTAGGACTTGACCTAACTGACCCAAACAATGTAGCCTAATTGTTTGGACCCTCCTATTAATCTGAAAAAAAAAATTGAAAACCCTAGATAAGAAAATGACACAAAGGCTATGTTAACCAGCTTGATGAAAATATTTCAAATTGTATATAAAAAAGGCACACTATACCCCATGACAGTATCAATGTACACAACTATGATCTAATAAAAAAAAAAAAAAAGATAAGAAAACCTTAGAAATTGACTCATAGTTCGGGAGACCAGAAGTCTAAAATTAAGTTGTTGGGTGCGCCTGTGGCTCAGTGAGTAGGGCGCCGGTCCCATATACCAAGGGTGGCGGTTTCGAACCCAGCCCCAGCGAAACCGCAATAAAAAAATAGCTGGGCGTTGCGGACGGCACCTGTAGTCCCAGCTACTTGGGAGGCTGAGGCAAGAGAATCACCTAAGCCCAAGAGCCAGAGGCTGCTGTGAGCTGTGATGCCACAGCACTCTACTAAGGGCGACAAAGTAAGACTCTGTCTCTAAAAAAAAAAGGAGTAAGGCGCCAGCCCCATATGCTGGAAGTGGAAGTTTCAAACCCCAGCCCCAGCCCAAAACTGCAAAAAAAAAAAATAATAAAAATAATAATAATAAAATTAAGTTGTCAGCATAGCCATGCTCCCTCCAA
>NW_003852415.1:3616158-3617441 GCF_000181295.1 Otolemur garnettii
GCTCAAGTGAGTCTCCTGCCTCCGCCTCCCAAGTAGCTGGGACTACAGGTGCCTGCCACAATGCCTGGCTATTTTTTGGTTGCAGCCAAAAAATTGTTGTTTGGTGGGCCCAAGCTGGATTTGAACCCACCACCTTAGGTGTATGTGGCTGGTGCCTTAGCCACTTGAGCCACAGGTGCCAAGCCTTAATCTATCTTTTAGTGGGGACACAATTCAACCCACAATAATCACCTAGCCTCAGAAGATGTACAACATTTCTGTAATAGCAAGGGGTTACAAGGGTGGGAGAGATACAGTGATGTGAATACCAGGAGGTGCTGATAACCGGGGACAAGCTGGAGGCTACCACACCACCAGATAGCAAACTCAGAATGAGACAAAGGTGCAGTATTTACAAAGGAAATGTTGGAGAACTAGTTGCATAGCACTTGGGGTTCTTGGCTTATGAAGAATACAAAAAGGGGGCGGCACCTGTGGCTCCAGGAGTGGGGCACTGGCCCCATATACCGAGGGTGGTAGGTTCAAACCTGGACCCGGCCAAAATTGCAAACAAACAAACAAACAAAAAGAATACAAAAAGGAGGCTGGGTGCGGTGGCTCACTCCTGTAATCCTAGCACTCTGGGAGGCCGAGGTCGAGGGATTGCCTGAGCTCACAAGTTTGAGACCAGCCTGAGCAAAAAGCAAGACCCGCGTCTCTACTAAAAATAGAAAAACTGAGGCAAGAGGATTGCTTGAGCCCAAGAGTTGGAGGTTGCTATAAGCTATGACATCATACCACTTTACCCAGGGTGACAGCTTGAGACTCTGTCTAAAAAAAAAAAAGGTCAGAGTGAGGAGAATGGGGAGGGGATGAAATAGAAATCTTTACTGAAGGCAAAGCTATGCTATACACTCCACCCAAGGCAGCATCACTCTATCTCAAGCCTAGTGATGGGGACTTCCATTGAGCCACTCAGAGCTGTGGGCCCCCCTGGGCTGCTGTCAAGAGAAGAAGCTGCCCTGGGTACTAGGCCAGGGACTGTGTAAGTGCTGTCCATGGGCCAGATGTGGATCATATGTGGACCATGGGGGGGGGGCAAAAGTGGGGCCATTTGAAGTCCTCTAGACTTTGCCCTAGAAGGGCACAGCAATCACTGCAGGAAGAACTTTTGGGGTGGGTGGTGGTGCTGCTAGATTCCTAGGGCCTGAAGAGGGAGCCACGGCTCGGCGCCTATAGCTCAACCGGCTAAGGCGCCAGCCACGTACACCTAAGGTGGCGGGTTCGAATCCCCAGCCTGGACC
>NW_003852415.1:3617666-3631272 GCF_000181295.1 Otolemur garnettii
AGAGGGAGCCACAAGTCATTACCTGGAATGAAGATGCAGAATAGGGAACCTCAGAAGACATGCTCAGAGGTGGGAGCGTCAAACCAGGGAACCCTCAAAGAAGAGCTTTCGCCGTTTGCCAGGCCCAGAGAGCTGACAATCATATTGCCAAATGAGAATTGCCCTATTTTCCTGCTCCCCGTTCTTTACCCTGCATCCCTCCGACTACTTAGGCTCTGACAGACCAGCAAGTCAGCTGGGTGGGGTAGGGTTCAGGTGAGAGAATAGACAAAAGCCCCTCATGCTCCAGTCCCTGGAGGATGGCAGCCCCTAGCTGCACCTCTTAACTAGGGCAGCGGGATGATTTCTCTTTGAAGGAAGATGAAAAGTGTCATTTAATTTCTTTGACCAGATGTGCATTAAATCTCTAACCAACAGTGGATTTGGGGACATAAAATGACCATATCTAAGTGTGACCAGAAGATGCAGGGGTTCAACTGAGCTGTCATCCAGGGCAAGAGGAAACACTTGCCTTGCTGCATAATTCACATGGACAGAGAGTGACAGGAAAATCAAGTTTCATTTTGATTATGTCCTACATTCGAGGGATTATCTCACTGAACTCAGGCTTGGTCAAGGGACATTGAGCTTAGTATTTCCTACCCCTCCCCCTGCCCACAGCAGGGCCTTGACCCATGGGGAGGTTCCAGAAGAAGATCCCCTCTCAGCTTTTGTCCAGAATTGAAGAATGTTTACTATTTTTTCCTTCCTATCTATCTGGAAATGACACAGAGAACAACAACAACAAGAACAAAAGAACTCCTTGTCCCAGCGCAAACACGCCCACACCCTACGAACTCTTCACCCGGTCCTGGCCTGACTTCACCCGGAGAAGGGCCTTCCTGGGAGGATATAGCTGCCCTGGGAACAAAAGCTGTTTTCTGAAAGCTCTGTGGGAATTACTAAGTAGAGGAGACGTCTGGGCAAAGACAGGAGAGACCAAGGGGAGAGGAGAGGGGACGTCTGTTAAACCGAAAAATTCCCCAGGAATGACTTGTGGTCTGATCAGTCTGTTACATGTCTTATAATAAAAAACCCTGGTGACCTCTGAGTCACCCCTCACTCACTGGCCTTGCACCAACCCTGGGACTAGCTCTTTCCTTTTTTACCAGTTAGGCTTTGTATAGAACGGTACCTAGAGGAGGTTCCCAGACCAGCTAAGAGCTGGGACTGTAGCAGGTCCAGGGTCTGCAGAGCACACGCCTGTAATCAGACACCTACCACACAGGTGCCAGCTCCCAGCAAAGACTCCACCGAGCAAAGGTGAGGGAATGCAAGCCCAGAGGTATATGGAGAATTCCAGGGGCATTCCATGGTAGGGGCTTGGGCATAGCATAGAGGCTTCAGGGAGTAGAGCCCCTGATTCTCTATATTAGTGGTTCTCAACCTGTGGGTCATGACCCCTTTTGTAACAATGAAAATATATCGCAGCATTAGGAAAGTTGAGAACCACAGCTCTATATGATATCAGCCCAAAGCATGTATCAGGCTGATAATGACAGTGACATTTCAGGACCTAAACAAGCCTGGTTTTTCATAGTCTGTGAGACAGAGGATTTCTAACAGTCATTATGCCTCTCTCTTTAAGGATTTTGAATGCTAGGCCCTAAATTAAAACTCCCTGTCCCCAAGACCACCTGTTTCTCTTGCTGTCCCCACCCCTGGTGCCCCAGCAGCAGTCACAATCCTCCATGAGGCAATGGCAGCACTGTCAGTTTCCTCAAGCTGCTTAATAGCAGCTAAATTGTGAACAAGTTGATATCACCGCCTGCAGCCAATACACCAAGGAGTCTCAGAGTGTAGCCTTCCCTGGTGAGAACACAGCTATTTCAGGGGTCCTCATGCTCTCTGAGCAGGTAACTACAGACTTTCTGAGCTCCATGTGTAGGGTGACCAGATTTTTACATTTGTAAAGTGGGACAACATGGCGGGGAGGGGGGTTGGGGGGGCAGGGCAGGGCCTGACAACAATGCAAACTTTGATAAGCAGTTCTCCATAATCACTTCTCAACAATTTTTTGTTATTATTACAGTTTAACATTATAAAATTAACAAAAATAATATAAAACTCATATTCTGGAGAAATAGCCACATGGCCACCAAAAACCATATATTCCCTTCCTGTTCTTCCCCCTGTTTGTGCATTCTTTCCAAAAATCAGGACTTTTTTAAAACACCGCAGGACGTGGGACAAATTGTTAAAAAGCGGGACGTCTGGTCACCCTATCCATGTGGGGTTAGCAGGATGCTATGGTCTACATGTTGGTGTCTCCCCAATACTCACATGTTGAAACCTAATCCCTAATGTATGAGTATCAAGAGGTGGAAGGTGGCCTTTGGGAAGGATTAAGACTCTCATAAAAAGAGGCCTGAAGGAGCGTGTTGGCCCCTCCTACTATTTGAGGACATACAGAAAACTCCACCTATGAGCAATGAATCCTTACCAAACACCAAAGTTGCTGGTGCCTTGATCTTGGATTTCCTAGCCCCCAGAATTGTGAATAATAAATCTCTTTTGTTTATAAATTACCTAGGCTAAAGTATTTGATTATAGCAGCCCAAACACACTAAGGCACAGGGCACTAATGGCATTTGGGGTGGATAATTCTTAATGGGGGGAGCTGTTATGTTGTGGGATGTTTGAGGCTAAAGCTACACATTATAATGCTAATGAAAGAGGAAGACAGAGAATAGAACCCAATGCTGGAAGACACCTCTGCTGATTCTCCACATCTCCTAGGGAGAGTCACTCTGCATATTCCTGCATATCTATAGGCAGGTACAGAAGCTCCATCTTCAAAGAGATGTTTCTCAGAACCAATCTCCTGAAGGAGCACATTGAGGCGAACTGCCATGTCTTGAGCAAGGGGAACTTATCTCCTACAAATCCACAGGATGCCAGTAGCACCTCCTACTCTCCTCTTTACCCTGTGACAGTCAAAACTACTCCCAGACATTTCCAAATGTCCCCGAAGAGCAAAATCACCCCTGGTTGAGAAAAATGGTCAAGTAGCAGTTCCTACTAAGTTACCAGACTGCTAAGGAGATCCAGGGTTGAGCTGGACCACACGTATTCCGAGGGAATTTGCATTCCAAGACCATTCCAAGTCTATGTGGCCTTTGTACCAGTCATTACTCCCTTGGTTGCATAAGTGACAGAAAATTTACCTCTAAATCACTTAAAATTGTGTGAAAGGATGCTGTCTCATGTAGCTGAGAAGACCAGGGATTAGGTACAGTGCTGACTCAGGCCAAGCTTGATGCAGGGACTCAAACAACATCACCAGGATTTGATTTTATTTTTACCTCCTGTTCCTGTTCTTTTCCATGCTGTTGGGGTAAGATGGCTGACAGCAATCCAGTCCTATTTCTTCCTAGGTGTAAGGTTTGTGGAGGAAAAATCCTTGAAGTGCTTTTCTTTCTGGAGTCCCAGAAAAAGTCTCATTACACTTTCTTGGCTCAGACTTGAACATGGATCTACCACTGAGCAAAACACCATGACCTGGGAATGCGATGGTCTAATTGATCAGGTTGTAATCACACAACCATCACTGGAACTAGAAGTGACGTCAACTCTGCCAGCAGGACATTGTGGATGGGAAAGTAGAGATCCCTAAGAGGAAACTCACGGCACAACCACCAGAAGTTAGGTGAAAGGATTCTGGATGACAAAAAGCAATACTAGGTGAAAGGATTCTGGATGACAAAGAGCAATACTAGGTGAAAGGATTCTAGATGACAAAAAGCAATAGCTACCACAGTCTTTGTACAAAAAGCAGCTTATCCTTAAATTATTAAGGTGAGAACTATAAGGAAGACTTTGCCAAGTGGCAGTACAAAGCCTGTGCCATGATTGTCCAAGTCAACCTCCAGGTGACAAACAAGAACTCTCTCAGGCATCTCCAAGACAAACTATTAACCAAAACATTTCATTCAAATGGGTCCCTAAAATGGAGACTACCAGAGTTTCACTAAGATTTTTTCCCCTTTCTTCCATAGTAACATATTTCTTGTTGGGTCCATAGCTTCCCTGCTTGGGATGTCATTTCCCAACCTTCCTTGCAGTTAGGAGTGACCATGTAACTAAGTTTGCACTATCTGGGCAGAAGAGATAAGCATACCTAGGGCTTACGACAGTGGCTGTGCCTCATTCACACTCTTTCTCCTTCCCTTGATCAAGCTTGAGACCGAGCTTTGCCATGCAAGTGAAAATGATGCCCTAGGGGATGACAGAGGAAGATGCAGAGAACCTGAATCCCTGAGTGATCACATGGAGCAGAGCCTCCTGACAGCGTGAAATGAGTACCTCAACTGAGAAAGAAATTGTATTTTCTAAGCCACTAAATTATTGCATTTCCTCTATTCTAAGATCCAAGAGATCCATATTCTAATACTTCTGAATCCATAGTGCCATTTGCCAGGCAGTGGTCATCATTGTCTACCCTTAAGGTATGCCAGACCCCAGGAAAATTTTTTTTTTTTTTTTTTTTTGAGACAGAGCCTCAAGCTGTCACACTGGGTAGAGTGCCATGGCACTACAGCTCACAGCAACCTCCAACTCCTGGGCTCAAGCGAGTCTCCTGCCTCCGCCTCCCAAGTAGCTGGGACCACAGGCGCCCGCCACAACGCCCGGCTATTTTTTGGTTGCAGCCATCATTGTTGTTTGGCGGGTCCGGGCTGGGGATTCGAACCCGCCACCTTAGGTGTACGTGGCTGGCGCCTTAGCCGGTTGAGCTATAGGTGCCGAGCCAGGAAAATATTTTTTTGTGTGTGTGGAACTCCTATCTATATAAACAAATTAATTTTTTTTTTTTTTTTGAGACAGAGTCTTACTGTGTCACACTGGGTAGAGTGCTATGGTGTCATCAAAGCTCATAGCAACCTTCAGCTCTTGGGCTCAAGCAATCCTCTTGTCTCAGCCTCCTGAGTAGCTGGGACTATATGTTCCTGCCACAATGCTCAGATATTTTTTCTATTTTTTGGCAGAGATGGGGTCTTGTTCTTGCTCAGGCTGGTCTTGGAACTCCTGAGCTCAAGCAATCCACATGCCTCGGCCTCCCAGACTGCTAGGATTATAGGCATGAGCCATCATGCCCAGCCAACAAATTAATTTAAAATGAACTTATTGCACAATTCATAGATCCTTATGAGGCACAGAGATTTATCACTAAAGATTTAGAATAATGGGTAAAGAGCTGCTTTGTATTCTCTTGTTTACTGTGCAATCAGTGGCCAGGTACCATTTCTTCCTGGTTTGATCTAGAAACCATCTCTGCATAATTTCCTCTCTCTCACCATGAGAAAACAATAGCAACTTATCATTATGTTGGCTAAATACTGGGCCAATAATATTGCTTTTTAAAGAACACAACGACAATGTTCTAATTCAGATTTTACTTGCCTTCATTGCATAGTATTGTTTGATGTTTACTGAGGCTTTGTCTCTGTTAGTGTTCCACAAAGATTACATATTGTGCAGAAGTCAGGTTTTGTGTTCTTTTAACAGCGATCCTATGTGTGTCTGTCCCAGATACTTTTTGGGCCAAACCTAATGTTGGAAGATATTTAAACAAGTAGCAATCATAATAAAACACTTTGGTTTTGGCTTGGCACCCGTAGCCATTGGTTATGGTGACGGCCACATACACTGGGGCTGGCAGGTTCGAACCCAGCCCAGGTCTGCTAAACAACAATGACAAGTACAACAACAACAACAAAATAGCCTGGCATTGTGTCAGGTGCCTGTAGTCTCAGCTACTTGGGAGGCTGAGGCAAGAGAATCACTTAAGCCCAAGAGTTTGGGGTTGCTATGAACTCTGATTGCACGGCACTCTACTGAGGGAGACATAGTGAGACTCTGTCTCAAAAAACCAAACCAAACCAAAACACTTTGGTTTTGAACTTAGAATATACTTCCACCACAAAAGTCAGTTTCTTCTTTTTTTTTTTGAGACAGAGCCTCAAGCTTTCCCCCTGAGTAGAGTGCTGTGGCATCACAGCTCACAGCAACCTCCAACTCCTGGGCTCAAGTGAGTCTCCTGCCTCAGCCTCCCAAGTAGCTGGGACCACAGGTGCCCGCCACAACACCTGGCTGTTTTTTGGTTGCAGCCATCATTGTTGTTTGGCAGGCCCGGGCTGGATTCAAACCCGCCACCTTAGGTGTATGTGGCTGGCGCCTTAGCCACTTGAGCCACAGGCGCCAAGCCCAAAAGCCAGTTTCTATAGTTTCAAGGTGTAAAGTGAGTTGTTGACTTGTTTTCCAGGCCTTGGGCAGGTCTCAGTGCTTTTTAGGTCACCGTTCTGAATTGCTGAAGAGTCTTGTATTCCAGTCATGGGAATGCACCTGGGGGTAGGCATCAGGGAAGAGGAGGATGGAAGATCCTAGAAGCAGAGGACTCTTAGGAAGAGTGCCAAGAGCACAAGTGGCCAGCCTGGGGGGAATGGGAGGGTGACAGGACTCCCTTTCCCCCCTGGACCAAGACTTTCACTCTGGGGACTGCCTCAAGACTATGACGAAGGGGGCGAGCACAGGAATGATGAATAAGTGAGCATAGGCTGCAAGATGTGCAGAGACAAATACTATACAGAAACAACAAAAGGGACAAGGTTCTGAGTGGGAAATGGTAGACAGTGGGACAAGATCCTATACCAATAGGACATGTATCTCAAAGTCAATCTAAGGCCAATCCTTAAAGACAATAAAAGCCACTGAGCACAAGGGCTCATGCCTGTAATCCTAGCACTCTGGGAGGCCGAGGCTGATGGACTGCTTGAGCTCAGGAGTTCAAGACCAGCCTGAGCAAAAGGGAAACCTGGTCTCTACTAAAATAGTAAAACTAGCCAGGAATTGTGGCAGCTGCCTGTTGTCCCAGGTACCTGGGAGGCTGAGGCAAGAAGATCTCTTGAGCCCAAGAGTTTGAGGTTGCTGTGATCTGTGATGATGCCACTCTACCCAGGGCACAGAATGAGACTCTGTCTGAAAAAAAAGACAATAAAAGCCAATCCATCTACTATTACAACTCTAATCACCACTCAGGACAAATAGCCTCAAAGCCCCCATGAATCAACCCAGCGTTTGGAAGGCAGAGAGGGAACCCAGACATGGAGCTTTCTTTGTTGCTGGCATTGGGTTGGGTTGTTGGGGGAGACCAGTCATGCCACAAAACATCTTTTCACGCCAACATCATGGCCATTTAGTAACACAGGCTGGACTTTCCAAGTATATGACACAATACGGCATTCGTTTTTGTGTGTGTGTGCCAGTTGTAAATGGGCTCCATGTATAGGCAGCGATCTGCTTATCAGGGTTTAAGCAATTCTGGTGTTTGTCACTTCCTGCATATGCAGGATCCTTCTGGCAAGATCAAGAAAGTGCCAGAATCAAAATTTTATGAACTTTTTTTTTTTTTTTTTTTTTTTTTGAGACAGAGCCTCAAGCTGTCCTCCTGGGTAGAGTGCCGTGGCATTACAGCTCACAGCAACCTCCAACTCCTGGGCTCAAGCGAGTCTCCTGCCTCCGCCTCCCAAGTAACTGGGACCACAGGCGCCCGCCACAATGCCTGGCCATTTTTTGGTTGCAGCCATCATTGTTGTTTGGCAGGCCCGGGCTAGGGATTCGAACCCGCCACCTTAGGTGTACGTGGCTGGCGCCTTAGCCGGTTGAGCTATAGGCGCTGAGCCCAGAATCAAAATTTTAAAAAAGAGGGTCTGTGGCTTAGAGAAAATCCAAGAGATAATAGTAAAAGACTCTTTTAAGATGTGTTACATCATCCATGCTCTTGGCACGAAGGCTGTTATTTATTGTCGGGGAAAACACAGTAATGATTCTGAAATGAAAAATGGTTTTAGTCATAAGCAGCGGCTCACACCTATAATCCTAGCACTCTGGGAGGTAGGGGCGGGCGGATCACTCGAGTTCAGGAATTTGAGACCAGCCTGAGCAAGAGCAAGACCCCATGTCTACTAAAAATAGAAAAACTAGCCAGATGTAGTGGTGCGGGCTCCCAGTTACTTGGGAGGCTGAGGCAAGAGGATGGCTCAAGCCTCAGAGTTTGAGATTGCTGTGAGCTACGAAACCACAGCCTTCTATCTAGGGCAACAGAGTGAGACTCGGTCTCAAAAAAAATAAAAAAAGAAAAAAGGAAAGAAAAATAATTCTGGAGAGTTGGGCTCTGAATGTAGAAGGGCATTTTGGTGCTTGCTGTCACTGAACACAACACACCTGTATTTATCACATCCATCTTCCCAGTCTCTCTGGGTCTAGGCCGGGCCTCACCAGACAGGGTTGTTTCCACTATGCCCTACAACAGGGTAGTAAGTCAGGGTAGCTTCTCTCAGTTCCAGGGCCCTCATTTAGGTGGCGTGATGTGTGGGCACAGAGCTACCTCTGAGAAAGACTCCATCAGCCTAGAGACAGCCACTAGGCTGTCACTGGGGTGACTAAGCTGCTATGATTTCTTCCAGCTCGCCTTTAGAGAATAACACTTTATAATTTGTAAAGCATCTACATCATCTCATCCACTCTCATAATTCTGGAAAGGAGGCAGACAGTATCATCACTATTTTATTTTATTTCTATTTCAATAGATTTAAGGGGTACAATGGTTTTTGGTTACAAGGATGAATTGTAGAATGGTGAGGGAGGCGCCTGTGGCTCAGTGAGTAAGGCGCCGGCCCCATATACCGAGGGTGGCGGGTTCAAACCCAGCCCCGGCCAAACTGCAACACAAAATAGCCGGGCGTTGTGGCGGGCGCCTGTAGTCCCAGCTACTTGGGAGGCTGAGGCAGAAGAATTGCCTAAGCCCAGGAGTTGGAGGTTGCAGGAGCGACTCCGCTGCACTCTACCGAGGGCGAAAAAGTGAGACTCTGTCTCTACAAAAAAAGAAAAAAAAAATTGTAGAATGGTGAAATTGGGCCTTTCTGGGTGCCTGTCACTTGCGCAGTGCCCATTATACCCAATAGGTGATTTTGCATCCTTTACTCCATTTCCCATCCCCCCCGCCTTCTGTGTCTTCAGTGTCCTTTATCCCACTCCATATGCCCTTCTGTACCCATGGCTTAGCTCCCACTTACAAGTGAAAACATGAGTATTTGGATTTCTGACTTACTTCACTTAGGATAATGCCCTCCAGTTTCATCCAAGTTGCTGCAAAAGACATTATTTCACACTTTTTAATGGCCAAGAAGTATTCCATGAAACATAGCTAGATAGATAGACATATAGATATAGGTACCACATATTCCTTGTCAAGTCATTGGTTGATAAGCACTTAGGTTCACTCCACTTCTTTGCAGTTGTGAACTGAGCTGTGATAAGTGAAGGCAGGCATCACTTCATTTCAGATATGAGAAGTATTTTTAAGAGGTAAAGAGACTTTCTCAGGTGATCCTGGCTTATAAGTGGCATAGCCTGGATTTAACTTAAATCTTTATTTTATTTTTTTTTGACATATAGTCTCACTATGTCACTCTGGGTAGAGTACTCTGGCATCACAGCTCACAGCAACCTCTAACTCTTGGGCTTAAGAGATTCTCTTGACTCAGCCTCCTAAGTAGCTGGGACTACAGGCACCCACCACTAGCCGGGCATATTTTTGTTGTTGTTGTTGTTGTTGTCACTGTTGTTTGGCAGGCCCGGGCTGAATTCGAACCCGCCAGCTCTGGGGTATGTGGCTGGCGCCCTAGCTGCTGAGCCTAACTAAAATCTTTAATGCCACACCCTAAGCTCAGTTCATCATACTATGAAGTCTACTTTTAGGGCAATTCTGTTTCTATCTTTGTCATTTGCATTATCTGGATTGAAATAGTTTTGTAAGAGGGGTTTCTTTGGGGGCGGTGGACAGTGGATGTTTCTTAGAGTCTACAGAGAAAATTCTCGTAGAGCAAGAATTCTGTTTGACAGCTCGGTGCCTGTAGCTCAGCAGCTAGGGCGCCAGCCACATACACCAGAGCTGGCGGGTTCGAATCCAGGCTGGGCCTGCTAAACAACTACAACAACCAAACAGCCAGGTGTTGTGGTGGGCACCTGCAGTCCCAGCTACTTGGGAGGCTGAGGCAAGAGAATCACTTAAGCCCAAGAGTTTGAGGTTGCTGTGAGCTGTGATGCCATAGCACTCTATCCAGGGCAGTAGCTTGAAGACTCTATCTCAAAAAAAAAAAAGAAAAAAGAACTCTCTTTGACAACATGCTATTAAATTTTAGATTCTAACCACTTCTAATTTCTAACCTGGCATTCTCATAGATTGCCCATGAGATGGGAGCTTTCCTGCTTTATATTCCTTCGGGAAAGAAGAGATTGACTTTATTTTCAAGTTATAAGAGAAATCCCCCAAACCCCTGGGTTTAGGAATTATGGGATGAAGTTTACAGAACACCACTAACCTTCTCACTCTCCCTCACAAATATCAGTAACTATTTGCATCAGCTGACACACCTATGCTGTATTATTTTTAAGTGAGAGAGTCGTGTGTTTTATTGGTTTGTGGGAGTTATTTTGTTTGCATGCAGAGTTCTTAGGGAGAAAGATAAGAGTAATGGAAGGAACTGGTGAGCTGTTCTCCTCCATCCTGGCTTGAGAGACTCAAATCCAGCCCAACTGAGGGGAGAGTTAGGGTGAGAAATGGAAAGAGGAGTAACCACGTAAGACTTGGACCAGCTAAATACATAAACAGCTTTGCTTCAACACACAGATAAAGTCCAGCCAATCACTGAGAATGTCCCCACCACGTCATCCCACCCTCACCTCTCACCTGCTTAGAGTGGATCCAGGAGAGAAGGGAGAGAGGGCCACACCCAGCAGGGCAACAGGTGTACAAGAACACCAACACTGATGAGGGGCCCCCTTTCCAGGGGCTGATGAATAGCAGACCTCAGTGGGGAGGCTGAAGTGGAAGAACACAGCAGACTAGCCCATGAACTCATGGGAGATGTTCAGGTGCCTCCAGAAATAACTGAGGAAGATTTGGCAGGCGTAGGGGACGAGTAGTAAATTCTGCAGACATCAGTAAGGGCTCAGAGCTAATGAAATATAGGCCTGGATGTCAGTATGACTCTCTCGGCACCCACAGGCTGATGAAGTCTTGTAGCGGCGTGTTGTGAGACGCTGCACTTTATTCTCCTCTTCTATACGTTATTCAATTTTGAAAATTCTGTCTTCAATGAAGATGCCGTGGAAAATGCTTGCAATGCAGCCTCCTTCTGGGTGCAATCTGGGCAGGCCCCATAGCTGATTGCCATGCCTTCCCCCACCCTTCTAGGGAAGGCCCTTGCAGGGAGGAATCTCTCAGAAACTGTTCATAGGGCCGCAGTTGGAAAAGCCCAGCTGCAGGGTTTGGGGGTGGGAGGAAAATAGTTTTCTCATGTTTGGGGGGAGAACCAGATATGACTTGTAAAGGCTTCCGAGTGACTGACATACTAAGCAAAGATTTTTGTTATTTCAACTAAATTTGAAATGAGAGGAAATACGGCATACACTGCAGCATAAAGCCTTTAGATTAGAACAGTAAAGGATTTCCCAACATCAAAGGGCAACAGATGTCTGCTCTAGGTCCATTTTTTAAGGGTAAACAGAGAGGCCTCCCTTGTTGGCTAACCTCCAGATCCAGTTTAAGTGGCTATCTTCATATTTTTTCTTGAGCTCCCACCCTTTACCTAAATAAATCTTCGTGTCACCACTTTTTTTTTTACAGCACTTATAAAACCATTCTGTGAATTTCTCAGGCATGGAGCCTGAGTCTTATGCTAATCCTTAGGCAATACACAGTACACAGGAAATGTGGATTTGACCGTAAGTTGAAAACTGCCTGGAGATGAGAATATGCTGGTACTCATTACAGCAATATGTGTCAGCACTTTTTTGAGCTTCATCTGTGGAATGGGGCCACAGGAGCTACATAGGAATTGTTAGAAGGATGAAAGGAGGAAGCACAGGAAAATGTCTATACAATGTCTGTCTTGTCTCCTTCCTTCTGACACTGAGTTGGGATGTAAAGGTCCCCTCCTGGGAAGACAGGAGGTCTGAATGATTTCTTGAGGGATCTAAGGGAACTTAGATGGTGGAGAAAAAAATCAAGAGTCCCTGTGTCTTGCACAGGGACTGGGAAGGCAAGCAGAGAATCCAGTGTGCTAGCCACAGGTGGTGGGGAATTTTGATGCTGTGGTACAACCATCTATAAAGCTTCCTCTTTTCTTTGTAGAGCCCCAATACAGTGCACCCACAAGAAGCATCTAATGAATGTGTGCTACTGGTATCAGGAAATGTTACCCCATGCTCTGTCTCCTTCCTGAAGATGAAGATAATGCCAAACTAATTAATCAGACAAGTTAACTCATGGGAAAGAGGCTAATCAAATCCTAGGCCAGGCGTCCTCAAACTGCGGCCCATGGGCCACATGTGGCCCACTGGGTGTTTTTGCCGCCGCTGCCTGTCCTGCTTAGCAGCTGACTCGTCCAGGGCCCGCAGTCCAGCCCTCCAATGGTCTGAGGGACAGCGAACTGGCCCCCTGTTTAAAAAGTTTGAGGACCCCTGTCCTAGGCTCTGTCTAGCAACCATCTCCCCAGTGGAAAAGATGTTAGCTCAAGTAATAATAGAATTCCCTAATGCAAGAAATGGGACATGCCCAGGCAGTCCCACTGCTGCAAATTAGACAAAGAAAGGCCAAGAGGCACCAGGCGCATGGCTCACACGTGTAATCCCAGCACTCTGGAAGGTCAAGGAAGGAGGATCTTTTAAGCTAAGGAGTTTGAGACCAACCTGAGCAAGAGCAAGACTCTGTTTCTACTAAACAGAAAAAATTAGCCAGGCATTGTGGCAGGGGCCTGCAGTCTCAGCTGCTTGGGAGGCTGAGGCAGGAGAATAGCCTGAGCCCAGGAATTTGAAGTTGCGGTGAGCTATGATCATGCCACTGTATGCTAGCCCGGGGCTACAGAGTGAGACTCCATCTCAAAAATGAAAACAACAAAAAAAAAAGAGGGCAAGGGCTATAGTTGGGTTATAGCTTTCATATGAAAGCTATAAATTGGTTTCATAGTAGGGCTGAGTACATTGGAAGAAAATGAGGTGAAAGCTATGTTAACCAGTTTGATGAAAATATTTCAAATGGTATATAAAGCCAGCACATTGTACCCCATGATTGCATTAATGTACACAGCTATGATTTAAAAAAAAAAAAAAAAAAAGAAGGCAAGGGGCTTGTTTTGAACTGAAATGTGTAAAATAGAGGCTGAGTAGCCCCTGGCAGCAATTATGCAGAAAGACTGCAGTACAGACACAGGGCTGCACCAACCCATCTGACGGCATCATCCGCAGTGTCATATTCCAACAAGAGCAGTTTAAGAGCTGCTAATTACTTGAATTCTAATAGGAGCCATGTCTTAAAAGTGATTACACATTTTGATTACAGCTCTTTGAACTGATTGCAGCAGTAAGCTATAGAAGCAGGAATCTAAATAAAATCAAAAAATTATTTGATCAAACACAAAGAAACTCTTCCAAATACAAATTCTTTTATTTTACATATGATAGTAATCTGTTTATCATATGTAAATGATTTACACATCTTTTTTTTTTT
>NW_003852415.1:3631707-3633116 GCF_000181295.1 Otolemur garnettii
GTCACAGCTCACAGCAACCTCCAACTCTTGGGCTTAAGTGATTCTCTTGCCTCAGCTTCCCAAGTAGCTGGAACTATAGGCACTCCCCACAACACTTGGCTATTTTGGTTGTTGTTGTTGTTGTAGTTGTCGTTGTTGTTTGGCAGGCTGGGGCCGGGTTTGAACCCACTTGCCCCAACATATGTGACCGGCACCCCACCTGCTGAGCTACAGGCTCCAAGCCAATCCTTATCATTTCTTACAGTGTCTAGGATGGTGTCTGGCACCCGGAAGATGCGTACTGAAATGAATATAATTGAAGCAATTGTTATATTAATGATTTGATCATAGAATTGTCATTTCCCCCATCAATTTCTATCACCCAATACATGTCTAGGTTTTTTTATTTCAAATTATTATGGGAGTATATGTGATTTGATTATATAGTCCAACTTGTAGCTATGTCCTTCACCCAGGAATTATGCAATATACTCATGCAATGCACCCATGAGGTTATACAGTTGTCATTTGTTATGATAATGAACTACTGTAGAATGAACACTCGGGAAAAGAAATATGAAAAACCATTTTACTAGTCCCAAATCCAGAAAAACATACCTATTTTTCTAGAAACCCAGATGAAATATGCAAATACATTCTTGAAAGGAAAGCCAACCACTCTACATTACACAACACAGACCATGTTGATTTTGCTGTGCAAGTTGCTAGGCAACCACTTGGTAATTCCCCATGCAACAGAGATGAACCTGTCGTTTGCTTTCTTGTCTGTGACATGAAGAGACAACAGGTAAAGGACAGCCAAGAACACTTGCAGTGCCTGATGACACAATCACTTCTGCTGAAGTATGATGACACTGGAGAAAATCCCCATGCCCTGTCAGAAACTGCTGGAGAGTTTCATTAAACTATTAGCACAACACATTGCAGTGAATTTTTGTAAATCCTGTGGGTTCAGTTATCTCTGTCCACAAAGCAGGAGACCAAAGCACTGTAGTTCTGCATGTGGATGGCTGTTAATTCAATAAGGACTCCAAATCAGTATGTCCCATGACTCCAGCTGGGATGAGACTAAAGCAGCATTCTAAGTTGTTTTTTCTTTCTTTTTTTTGAGACAGACTCCCTCTGAAGCCTTGGCTAGAATGCCATGGTGTCATGGCTCACAGCAACCTCAAACTCCTGGGCTCAAGAGATCCTCTTGCCTCAGACTCCCAAGTAGCTGGACTACAGGTGTGAGCCACTACACCCAGCTAATTTTTCCATTTTTTAGTAGTGATGAGGTCTCACTTTTGCTCAGGCTATCCACTGGCTTCCCAGAGTGCTAGGATTACGGGGGCATGAGGGATTGCATCCAGCCTAAGCCTTTTAAGTCTTAAAGAGAATACTCACCATCTCACACCTAAGTTCTGGAC
>NW_003852415.1:3633215-3650772 GCF_000181295.1 Otolemur garnettii
TTTTTTTTTTTGAGACAGAGTCTCACTTTGTCGCCCTCAGTAGAGTGCCATAGCATCACAGCTCACAGCAATCTGAAACTCTTGGGCTTAAGTGATTCTTGTCTCCGCCTCCCAAGTAGCTAGGATTAGAGGTGCCCGCCACAATGCCCAGCTATTTTTTGTTGCAGTTGTCATTGCTATTTTAGCTGGCCAGGGCCGGGTTCGAACCTGCCACCTTCCATATACGGGGCTGGCGCCCAACCACTGAGCCACAGGCGTCGCCCAACCACACTATTTTTACACTGTAGGAAAACGCTGTTAGTAATTTGTTTGCAAGTGATTTCCAAGACACCACAGACCAGGAGTGTCCAACCTGCCCGCCATGGGCTACATGCTGATTTTGTGAAGACCTTTTTTTATCTGTGATGTTAGATATCACAAAAAGTATGCATGGATCTTATTTTGGCTAATCAGCTTTATTAAGTGTGTGTGTTTAATGTGCGGCCCAAAGGCAACTCTTATTCTGCCAATGTGCAGTGGAGAAAAAAAAAAGGTTGGACAGTGTAGGCAAATGAGCTGCCTTATAAAGACACCATTCCACTGTAGGTATTGACACTGCTGTCTTTAAAATGGTAAAAACATGATAAAGCACTGAAGAAAAATTGAGAAATTTCTAAAAGCTTCCCTAACACTAAGCAAGAAAAGAGAACTTTAAAATCCCACATCAAATTTGGAAAGCTAAGTGGGCTCATCTTTTTCACTTGAATTTTTGAAAGGATCCCCCATTTAAAATAGAATATAGGCTCAGTGCCTGTGGTTCAAGTGGCTAAGGCGCCAGCCACATACACCTAAGGTGGCGAGTTCGAATCCAGCCCGGACCCATCAAACAACAATGACGGCTGCAACCAAAAAATAGCCAGGTGTTGTGGCAGGCACCTGTGGTCCCAGCTACTTGGGAGGCTGAGGCAGGAGACTTGCTTGAGCCCAGGAATTGGAGGTTGCTGTGAGCAGTGAAGCCATGGCACTCTACCCAGGAGGACAGCTTGAGGCTCTGTCTCAAAAAAAAAAAGAAAAAGAAAAAAGAATATATACCCCATTCCTACCCTAAATATCAGGCTAAGACCCTCTAAGTCTTAGACTCTGAGATCAGGTAATCAGTTGGGGAGAAAGCAGATTCTGAATTGAGATTATCAATCAGGTAGTTTTGACACACTGGGCATGGCTTCAATCCATCATCTGGTGCCTGTTTATCCAACCTGGTGTGATGCTGACTTAAACAAGCCCAGCCGGACAACCCTGAGGACCAGGCCTGTCTCCCTGGGGCTGGAGAGGAGTGCTGGTGTGCAAAGTTCTTGGGCATGTCTCTGCAAAGTATAGCCACTACCTCAGTCATCTCTACTAACTACCAGGTTTTGTCAGCTTCCTCATGGAATTCCAAACAGAGTCAGCCATGAGCCAAATCAAATGTTATAGAAGATTCAAGGGCATTCTTGAGAAAATATCAGAATAGAAATGTTTCTCCTCTTTTCATGTTAAGAAAAACAAGAGAGGCTTTAGATATGAACAAGGAGAAAAATCTGTGGGCGTTAGCAGCTCTCTTCATTCCCCCTTTCCCCACCCCAGTGGCCACACACAGTTGTGTGCAGAAGGCCCAGGGGTGAGAAAGGGCAGAGCATGGCAGGGAACTGACTAAATGAGAGTACCAGTGTGCCCTTGCAGCTGTGGCTCTGGAAGCTACTCACTCCGCTACTTGGTGGTGTCTTTTCTTTCTCTGGAGTCCCGTCAGTGATGTTTGAGCCCACTGTTAAATGTTCCAGAAGGTTGGGTCCCACTGATAGCAAGTTAGTTGAACAACTACCATGTAGGATTTGCTTTATGGGAGAAAACCATTAGGTATAAAGCCAGCCCTTAAGGAGCTTAGATTCCAGTGGGGGAGACAGACAGGTATTCAAGAAAATACAATGCAAAACAGTCTAAATCAAACTACAAGAGACTAAACGTGCTCAGTTTTGTGAATAGTTAATTTCTGTGTGGCAGCTACTCCTGATTTTGAACTTTGAAGCCAGCTTCCTCTTACTGGCCCCAATTCCATTTGGCTTTCTGCTATGGCGGTTCTCGTTCCCTGACTTGTCAAGCCCATGCAGGTAAACCCAGCTGGGATCTGAAGGCTGTTTATGGAAGGGAGGGAAGTCTATGAGGCAAGGTATGAAGCCCAAGGAGAAGCTACAAGCCAAAACTCAAATGGTGCTACACAAAGAGGCAAGTGAACAGCTTTCTGGGTGAGTTTAAATCAAAGATTTCATATTCAGTGGGGGGGAGAAGACACTTTTATTGTCCACTAAAAGATTCTAGACAGGGGAGTCTAACAGCTTCTAAATAGTTTGGGAAGATGGGTGGATACCTGCACCATGTGCAAACTGAAAAGAAAAAGACAGCTTGCTGGAGTTGTTTTCTGCAAGGTGTGCCCGTATGGTGCCCAGCCTCCATTCCTGGTACCTTCCCACACAAGTGCCCAGTGCTTCTGGGTTCCCACTGGCCTCCTTAGCACGGCAAGAAAAGGTATGGTATTATCCATTTCCACTGTAGCACAGAGGCTACTGAGCAAAGTGGCTATAAGCGAGGACTCTGGAATTCAAATCCTGGCTCCACCACTTACTACTAGCGACCTTGACAAGTGACATGGCCTCTGAATCTTAAGTTTCTTGCTCTATAAAAGGAAAATAATGATACTACACCCATCTCATAAGACCATGGGAGGATTAAATGAATAAATCTGGCCAAGTCACTTAAGACTGTATCTGGCAGACAGTAAGTTCTCTGTGTTAGTTATGAAATAATTTGTCTTGGGTTCCTGAGTATTTGGGCGTCAAGCAATTATATTTACTAGAATTTCAGGTACCAGCAAGAAGATGAAGATCCATTTGGGAGGGATTTCCATTGGCCTCTAAAATCAAATCTATCTCTATATATTAATATTAGCCTGACTATAGCCTTTTAGTATTCCTGTCCTTCCAGATACTCCCTAAGAATATAAGCCAAGAACCAGCCTGGCCAGTGGAGGCCTTGTCACCTTACTGCTAAGGGAAAACAGGTCATACATCCCTCTATCGTTGGCCTGTGACTGACTCTGCCACCTGGGACCTGTACAGGCTGGAGCTCCTCACTGACCCATGACTCTGAAACTCTGGAGCATACATACACTTAACACCCCATAAAATACTCTTTATATAAAGTCTATGAAGGGGTCAGCACCAATAATGCTAGATGCTAGATTTAAACTAGAGAATAACTATTTCACAGATGGCCAAACTGAGGCTTAAGAAAATGAAATCAATGGTACCCAAATATCAGTGCAAGAACTGATGTCAGTCCTTACAGTAAGGCTTTTAACAGTCCTCAGCAAAACTGGAAAAATAAGAATGCAGTAAGTTTTTCGTAAAGCTGAAACCGATTTTTAAATTGTGAGATTACATCTTATCTTCCTTCCTGTGTATATGGGAAGGATGGTGAAATGCCCCCTTTTATAAAATGATATTGATAGGAGCTAGGATTTGAAATGACATCTTTTGAATACTTCTATTGTTTCCTATTACACCATTTTAATTGCTTTTAAATAAATTTAAAATGACAATTTCAAATTCAATTTTATTCATTTATTTTATTTATTTTATTTTTTTTTGAGACAGAGCCTCAAGTTGTTCCCCTGGGCAGAGTGCTGTGGCATCACAGCTGAACAGCAACCTCCAACTCCTGGGATCAAGCGAGTCTCCTGCCTTCGCCTCCCAAGTAGCTGGGACCACAGGCGCCTGCCACAATGCCTGGCTATTTTTTGTTGCAGCCATGATTGTTGTTTGGCGGGCCCAGGCTGGATTCAAACCCACCACCTTAGTTGTATGAGGCTGGCGCCTTAGCCACTTGAGCCACAGGCACCAAGCCCATTTATTTTTTCAAGACAAAGTCTTGCTCTGTCACCCGGGCTGGACTGCCATATCCTCAGCCTCGCTCACAGCAACCTCAAACTCCTGAGTTCAAGTGGTCCTCTTGCCTCAGCCTTCTGAGTGGCTGGGACTACAGGTGCCTGCCACAATGTCCACCAAAAATTTTTTTTTTTTTTTAGTAGAGATGGGGTCTCGCTCTTGCTCAAGCTGACCTCAAACTCCTGAGATCAAGGAATCTGCTCACTTCTGTGTCCCAGAGTGTGAATCACCATGTCCAGTCTAAATTTAGTTTTAGATCTTAAAATATCTGTTAAACAATTATATTTGTTTTACAGTACATAATTTTACATATCTTCAAATAAAACTCTTCAAGGTATTCTATGCAGGATTAAAAGCTCAAATCCTCACATGGACAGAGCAGGTAATAATGAAGAAGAGAGTAGAACGGAAAAAGAAACATTTATAAATCCCTAAATGGAGCATTTAAGGGGAGCACGTCTCCCCCTGCTGGCAGTGGTTGTGACAAAATGAGTCTTGACCCACAATGGTACTTCAGAGGACTCCAATTGGAAAGGACCCTACAGAAAGAAGAAACAGTGCTTCAAAACCCACTTTCCAGCATAGGGACCTTACCCTAACCAAGAATAAAGAGAGTAAAAATGAAAGAACTCGTGATACTAGGAAACTGTTAGCAGAAACGCTGATTTGCAAACACTGGAAAATTAACAAGAAAATTTTTTTATGGTAGTTTTAGGTATACAAAAATATGCACTATTGTCATGAATTACTTATTCTATACATCTAACTATATAGAACCATACAGTGGTCATAAAAATAAGGCCTATTATTAAATTGGCCTGATTCATTTGGTTCCATTACAAAACTTGTTTTTGAAGTTCAAATTATTCAAACAGTACTCATGTACTCAGTACTGTCTGCTCATGATCTAGGTAAAATCAGGGAAGTTTCACTTATTTGCCCCTTTGTAGGACCATGATAAGGCTGTCCCTCATGCTTTTATTTCGTTCTTTTTTGTCTGGTGTTTTTTGATGCTTTCACCCACTTCCATTATTATAAATCTAACTTTATCCTTCTTAATGTTTTATCTGCTGGTCTCTTCTTCCTCCAACCACAAACAAAACCCAGATTGATTTTTTTTTTTTTTTTTGGAAACAGAGTCTTACTTTGTTGTCCTTGACAGTAGAGTGCCATGGCATCACAGCTCACAGCAACCTCAAACTCCAGGGCTCAAGCAATCCTCTTACCTCAGCTTCCCAAGTAGCTGGCACTACAGGCATCCACCACAATGCCTGGCTATTTTTAGAGATGAGGTCTTGCTCTGGCTCAGGCAGGTCTAGAACCTGTGATCTCAGGCAACCCACCCACCTCAGCCTCCCAGAGTGCTGGGATTACAGGCGAGAGCCACTAAGCCTGGCCAAAAAGATTTCATTAATTAGGTCTTGTTCAGAAGCTTCTGGTATTTACCCCATTCTCTCCCATACGGCTTATTTGAGTATGTTTTATTTCCTATATCTGAAGGCAGAGACTGTTTTATTTTACTTCAAAAAGGGGTAATTAGGCTGAGATGATGGATATGCTAATTACATCACTATGCACCAGGAATATGTACAACTGTCGATTAAAAAAATAAAATTTAGTTTTAAAAAAAGAAGACAAACTGAGCCCAGTGGCTAATACCTGTAATCCCAGCACTCTAGGAGGCCAAGGGGGGGTGGAGTTCTTGGGAGTCGGGAGACCAGCATGACCAAGAGCCAGACCCTGTCTCTAAAAAAAGAACTAGCCAGGCTTTATGGGTGCCTGTAGTCCCAGCTACATGGGAGGCTGAGGCAGGAGGATCACTTGAACCCCAGAGTTTGAGGTTGCTGTGAGCTATGACACGACAGCACTCTACCCTACAGAGTGAGACTCCTTCTCAAAAAAATAAAGAAAATCCCAGCTCCCTACCCCTCCGCAGAGGCAATATGGCTTCAGAAGTAAAAGCTGGGGCTTAGTTGCGTTCCCATGAGCAAAAACTCTTTATAATACTGTGTCATAAATTTGTATGGGAACGATAAGAGAGTGGATGTAAAGCTTCCAGGCTCGCAACTATGTAATAACTATTTTTTTTTATTCTCTCCAGTCCCCAAACAAAAGCCTCACATGTTGTAGGCATTCAATCATTGCTAGTAGAGCTTATCTAGTAAGTACACTTGTACCCAGTAATACATTAGAATTATCTGTTTCTGGAGGACTAAGGTGATTAACCATGATTTAGTAGCGCTTGAAAATGCTTGGATTAGCAATATAAAACAATTCCACATCATCTAGATCAACGCTGGCCAATATAACCTTCTGCGAGGCTGTTAATGTGCTATAATCCGCCTCGTCCAATGATTATTGGGCTCCAGAAATGTGCCTAGTACAACTGACAAAGTAAAATTTTCACATAATTTCAATGAGTTACAGCGCAGCTCCAAAATCTGCCTCACCCTGTCAGCAATCTTTAAACTCTGAGAGCTCGGGTCCTCTTTTTCACCCCCCCAAAATAATTCCTTATTTTGTTGTTTTGTTTTTTTGAGACAGAGTCTCCCTATGTGGCCCTTGGTAGAGTGCCGTGCCGTCACAGCTCACAGCAACCTCCAACTCCTGGGCTTAAGTGATTCTCTTGCCTCAGCCTCCCATTGTAGCTGGGACTACAGGCACCTGCCATAACGCCCGTCTCAAAGAATTCTTTAATCTAAGTAACTCTCACTCATTTAATGCTTCACAACTTTGACTCAAGCCCAACCCCCTTTTTCCTTTCGCTGTTACACGTGTCCTCACAGTGAAACTTCACAAAGAGCTGACCTGAGAAAAATCTCGAGAAGTTGCCCGGGACACAGTGAGTCAAACATCAAGTGACATGTAATCATCCAACTAAAATAACTCATTGCGTCTCTGCCTCTAGAGGCAGAGTCCGGAGGGTGGACCCGAACGCAAAAAAAACCTTGCGAAAGGCTTAGCAAAAACGCCGGGAGGCTGAGAGCGCTCCCGTCACGCGGACACCGCGCCGGGGACTCGCGTGCAGGCCCAACGTCACCCGTCCCGCCCCCACCCGTCACCGCGCCGCGCCAGCGAACACCACGAGAGTACTTCCCCCGCGCCCCCCAGAGAATCCCGCCCACCCCGCCTGCTCGAAACCCCGCCCCGAAACCGTGCCCGAGCCGCTCATTGCTCAGGGCACCGCGTACAAAATGGCGGCTGGGCCCTCAGGAACCAACCATAGAGACGTCCGCCCTCCGCGACAGCGCGCGCCTCCTAGCGACCGCCCCGCCCCGCCCCGGCCTCGCCTTCCGGCGGGGGCGGAGGAACGGTAAGTCTCCAAGGGCCAGTCTAGGAAAACGGCGGGCAGTCTCCATGGTGCTGAGTCGTCCGAGTCTGGTCACGTGGGTGGTGAAAGCCGTCTGAAGGCGGGGGGTGGGGGGAGGAAGGGGCGGGAAGCGGGGGGCTGATAGCGAGAGGCCGGGCGACGACGGGTTGTCATGGAGTCGTGGGGCTGGGCTGGCGCATGCGCCACCTGACCCACGGGCTTGGTCGTGGAGCGGCGACCCCGGCCTTAGGTGAGAAAGGGAGGGCTGGCCCCGCGGGGAGGGCAATTGGGCACGGAGCGTGGGAAAGGAGGTGGGAGCAGCGAAGAGAGGGAAGGGGAGCGAAGTAGGAAGAAAGACAACCGGGACTTTAGGAGGACTGGGGACAAATGGTGGGAAAAGGGGGCGGTGTGTCCCTCCCTGTTTAGTTGGTGTTGCCGTGAGAGGCGGGGTCTGCGTGGGAGAGGGAATCGCGGGTGAGGAGGAGGCTTCTCTGAGGAGCAAGTGGGGTGACTCTGTTAGGGCAGGTGGGCCCTGGTCCAGCCCTGGGGCTAACAGCCAGCCCGGCGTCCGGCAGTGGAGAGAGCGGTGAGCAGAGGGCCAGGGGATGGGCAGGTGAGTGGGCAGAACTGGATAAGGGTCTGGAGACCCTAACAGGGCCTGGGGCACAGGTGTGCTTTTTTCAGAGACTTGCTTTTACCCACTTTGCTGGTTATTCTGGGCGGCCGCTTGCTAGGCTTGAAGCCTAGGGTAGTGGTTTGAGGGAGAGAGTGGGCACTGCCACGTAGGGAGTTACTAGTTAATGGGTGGGTTGTGGGGAGCTCTGATCCGGGCACAGGCCGGAGCCAGGCTCCCTGTTATTGCACAAGTTCTGGCAGTAGGCACTGCCTGGACGTTTGCCCTGGAAGCTGGTGGCATGCCAGTCACAGCACAGTACTAGGGTCTGCCCAGTTCTGCCCTGCTGAACTGGCAGGTTGGTGGATGCCTAGAGGGTGCACATGCTGTCTGGCACAGATGCAACGTGGGTTGGTGTGAATGGGTAGGTGGGCACTGTTACTGCGAACTCTTTGCAGCAGGGGATCTGAGAAAGTTCCCTAATCTGATCTCCTCTCTGAAAGGTGCAGATGGAGAGAGCCATACCTGGTCCCAAACATAGAAAATTGGATAGAATTGAGTTTCAGGTTCTGTGACAAGAATTTTCAGCCAAGTTGGAGAATGGGAATGAATGTGAAAGGGAGGATGAGTATTAGAGATTTAGGTAGATGGGGTTTTTCCACTGCTGAAGTAACACAGTCTCTCTGAATGGTGTTTCTGAATATGCAAACCCAAAGAAAATAACTTCAGAAAGAGCCTAGCAACATGTTTATAATTCTAACAGGAATTACTCATGGTTTTCTTTCTGTGGCCTTATCACTTCATTGTATTGAAGCTTCTGCTTGGGCTTTCACCTAACACCTTTGTCCAGGCATGCATGGTATACACGTGACACATTTTAAAGGGAACTTGAGCTCTCAGGAAACTTGCCAAGAATCTATAAAAGGAGAGATCTGAAAGCAGCATTTCAGATTCTTTCCTTGTAACCCTTGGATCTCCTTTTTATCGTAAGTGCAGATCTCCACAGAGATTGTTTGTGATTAGACTGACCTTTAATTTGGGTAGTGGATTTGTCCCTGAGGTTTCATCTTAGCGTAAGGAATAGGTTAGGTATCCGTTTTCTGCATGGGATCAGATCTGGAGGTTAGATCTTGCGGTGACCATGGTGTTTGGAAATATAGAATCTTGACCTTCAAGCTGTTCAGGTATTTCTGTGACAGCCAAGCTGCTAGAGCTGTCAGGGAGACTCAGCAGGACAGAGATTTGCTGGAATTTGTTATTCTGTTGAATACCTCACATGTTCATTGTTAGGGGCTGAGGTTGCAAAGATGAAAAACAACCCATGTGGTTGAGACAAACAAATAATTAGACTCTAATGTAAGAAGTGCAAAAATAGAAGTAAGAGCCAAGGGCTTTGGAGCACTTGCTAGAAATGTATCTATTTATATAAACCTATATATTTCTTGATTCATTTTCATTATCAGTTTTAGTGTAAACTCTGGGAAACTTTTGGACAATGTGTTACATACACATGCATAAGAGGCTTAATTAGGGTCACTTCTGACAGTTTGGGAGCTTAATTTAGTCCTTTTAATAGAGAGTAAAATACATGAAGTCTGAGATGTTTGTAAGGCAATGTTAGTGACTTCCAGTTTGTGCCAGGAAGCTGAGAGATGATACAGTGGGTAAGAGCTTAGTAACCCAATTTCAGCTAGTCCGTGTGTGAACATTTAACTTTATTGTAAAACAATACCAAGGAGAAAAAAAATCAAGCAGCTTCTTGAGGTTGTCAGACTTTGTTGTTAGCATGGCCCTGGGTTTGAGAGACCTATAGTAAATGCCATCACTCTGTTTGCTTCTCTCCTGTCCAAAGCTGCTTAGGGTGCTGCATGTGAGTAGCTGTATTGTTGGTGGCTAATTGACTCCCTCAGCCCACTTCCAGGAGAGGGAGGTTGGGGAGGGATGTAACCCTTCATTCTCCATCTCAGAGGAGCCTCCCTAGCTGGGAGGCTAGGGCTTTCTGCTTAAAGAGAACTTCACCCAGGACAGAACCTTTTATATTTTTAATATTTTTCACATCTAAAATAGTCAACTTATCATTGTAAAGATGATTATGAATGCTTTATTTTCAACTGTCACCAACTCCCCAGAATCTAAAACTTTATTCTTTTCCATTTAAGCATTAGGAATGGAAAGGTCTGATACCTTGCTTCACCTATTTTAAGGGTTAAGGCTGACACTTATCTTGACTTTTGTGTAACCTAACAAAAAATAGGTTAGCAAGAGAAAAACATGAGGTTATTTCCTTTCTTTTTGTTTTTAAATTTTCCTAGGAGATGGAGTCTCAGTATATTGCCCAGGCTGGTCTTGAACTCCTGGCTCAAGTATTCCCCAGGTCTCAGACTCCTGACTAGTTGGGATTATAGATGTATGCCACTGTGCCCAGCTCCAACATGATAGTTTTATTTAATCAAAGTTTTATGTAACATAAGAGCCTTCAGAAATTAAGACCCCAAAACTCAGGAGAAATTGTTTGTTTTTATGCTTAGGTTCAATGAAGAATGGATGGCTATGTAGAAATACTGTTGGATAAAAAGGGTATGGTTGTGTAACATTTCTTCCTTCTTTGTATGTGGCAGGACCTATTCTAGAGTAAGGGCCTTGATGATCCTCTATCAGACAAGACAGGTCGGTATGGTTAGCTCTTATAGTGAAAGGCAGGGAAGATTAAAGTCTCTATGACCTTCATTGGGAAAGAGGAAATCTAGTTTCTGTGAGGCCTGACAGTTCAGTTCATGAACTCATCCTAGAAAAAGCACTACATACCTCGTTGCTGAATATCACTATAGTTAACTTCAAAGTACTCCTCCTTGGATGCTATGCATCAATGCCAGCACCTAGTCTACCCTTCAAAGCAATTTTGGAATTCTTTTTCTGAAATGGCCACTGAAGCTTTTATCATATTACCCTTGATGTCCTGAATGTCATCAAAACATCTTCTTTTCAGTATTTCCTTTATCTTCAGGTAATGAAAAAAATTATTGGGGACCAGATAAAGTGAGTAAGGAGGGAGTTCCAATACAGTTATTTGTTTATTGGCTAAAAACTCCATCACAGACAGTGCCATGTAAGCTGGTACATTGTTGTGATTCAAGAGCCATGAGTTGTTGGCCAAGATTTTAAGTTAAGATTTTCCTGTTTCTCTATGGATGCTTACTTGGTCTATGGTACTTCTCACAGTTAGCAGATGATTTTGATACACAATTTGATGAATTTTTGTAATATTTTCATCAGTTCTGCTTGTTATTGGCCACTCTGACTTCTCATCAGGGATACTTTCTCTCCCCTTGGAAAATGTTTAATCCAATTGTACACTACCATTTTCTTCATGGCATTATCCCCATAAACTTAGACTAACATGTTCCTGATTTCACTTCCATTCTTACAGTGTTTAACAAGAAATTTACGAATGTTTGTTCCTTGCTGTAATTCAAGCTGTGACATTCTTACAATGGCACACAAAAACACCCCAAACAATAATGAATGCCACTCAGCAAGACACTACCACATGACATGAGCACAGCTGTGAGACACACTGATATATCAAGGTTATGAAACCACCTTCCCAAGTTGTTCACACAGTGCTGCCAATGTAAGCACACAGCGATAACTGTGCAAATTTAATTATCAGACTTTGTATGGTCTGCATTAGGGGAGAATGGGAAGCAGAAGGAAGTACAGGAGGTCAGAAGAGACCTTGCTTCTGAGAACCTTCCAGTGTTCTTCAGGTCAGAGGACTTAGCATGCCAAAGCACCATACTTTGGGAAATCATTTTCTGGGTCCCAACAACCAGTTTATCAACATTGTAGTATTTTGAGTCCATGATCAATATTGTCTTGGAGACTCTTAATAAGGTGAAATAAATTCATGTGTATTTCCTGTACATCAGTTGGCTACACTTTAATAACAACAGCAAGACTTTTTTCATTGCCTTATCACAAAAATTGTAGAAGACTGAATTGGGATGCTTT
Organism: Otolemur garnettii; assembly: GCF_000181295.1. NCBI lineage: Eukaryota > Metazoa > Chordata > Mammalia > Primates > Galagidae > Otolemur > Otolemur garnettii. Next base: position 3,645,106 of record NW_003852415.1, read on the forward strand.
ATCTAAAATATCTATAAAAATAATTTTGTTTAGTAAGATGTGAAACTTCGTAAAGTTCTTAATTAGTTGTAACTAACATGAGCTACTTTCCTAATCTAAATCAACAACCTGGTCAGACTTGAGTTAGTCTGAATGCCCATCCACCCATCCACAAGCTACATCTACTTGCATTTTGGAGAAGGCTCCTATTCCCTTTTGGACCATTATTATTTTACGAAAATTACATTGTGCACATTTGTTGGGCTTCATACAAAAGTTCCCAATTTAATTAAAGATACAGCTTTACATTTTAGTCTACTTTTTAAAGTGGGTTGTCCATGCTGTCAGACTTAATAGCCATCCAAGAGACATGGATTTTAGGTAGTGCTTTGCAAGATGTGAAGCGCCTTTGTTTATCTTTTGTGACTTGTAGAAAGAGCGGTTGATTTGACGAGTTGAAGGGAGAAACCAGTTCCTTTAAATGAGTTAGACATGGGGCAAGATGATTTTTACTTGGAATTGTATTAAAATTCACTCTGGGCCAGCACTATGGGAGGTTGAGGTAGGTGGATTGCCTGAGCTCAAGAGGCCAGCCAGAGCAAGAGCAAGACTCTGTCTCTACTAAAAAAAATAGCTAGGTGTTGTGGTAGGTACCTGTAATCCCAGCTACTCAGGAGGCTGAGGCAAGTGGATCTCTTGAGCCCAAGAGTTTGAGGTTGCTGTGAGCTAGGACGCCATGGCACTCTGCCCAAGGTGACAAAGTGAGACTCTTGTCTCAAAAAAAAAAATATCACTCTCATTCAGTTCCGTTTGTCTTCCCTTTAGTCTACTTCTATTGTATATAAAAGGATCAGCAAGAGGGTTGCTCAAGGACGCTTATAAGCTTCCTTGCTTCAGTTTTATTTTGAATCCTTCTGCTTCTTGGGTAATTGGTGTTCTTTACTACAACGTTGATGTTCTTGTATTAGCATAAATCTCCAGGATTAGCACTTAAGGGTATTCCAGTTGCAGTGCTGTTTAGCAGGGGGTTGTGTTTCTCTGCACTCAGAAGGACAACAGGATAGAGTCATGAGTGGATTGTGAAATAAAACATCACCAGGCTTTGCTTTTACTTCTGCCCAGTTGCATTGTTTTTGTTTTCCTTGTTGGCTTGGTTCTCTTTATCCCTGAAGTATCCTTTGTGTTCTTATCATACTGGCCTTACAGTTGCCATTCCTTGGTAACTCAACATGGCCTTGTTAAAGTATCTGAAGTATTCTCAGCCTTGACCAGTCCTTTGAAGGGCCGATTTGTTTCATCCTTGCACTGTTAGTGTAGGTGCGGGTCTGCTCTGGACTAGCTGTGTGTCACTGGAGCAAATCTAGGCTCTTTCCTGGGCTCTAGTCTTCCATGTGACTGCCTACTGAGCATCTACACTTGGATGGCCTGTAGATTCTTCTGTATCTTCATGACCAAACTGAGCTAGCTGAGCCATGCCACCCTGCCCCACCCTACCCAATTCCTTTCTGTGGTCTTCTTGAGCTCTCCAACTTAGAAAATGGTACCACTATCTCTATTCCCTTATACAATGGCTAGGTCCCATCGGGTGGATGGTGCTCCACGTTTCATTTCTGGGCATCTCTACAGCCACCGCCTTAGTTCACGATGCGATGACAGCTTCTGAACAATCTCAGAGCCACTCTCCACAGTCACAATGCCTCTTTCTACTTTACTCTTAGTGTGGCATCCAAACTGCTTTTAAAATGCAAATCTGATTATGTCAGATTTTAACTCTTTTGGTTAAAATCCTGTAAGTTCATATCCACCTCTTTCCAGCAGGGATTCCCAGGCACTGCCTTTCTGTCCCTTGTAGCATCAGTGCATGGCATTCTGTACCCTCTGCACCGTGCTCTGGCCTTTCAGCTCTTTGGGTGTGCCAGGCTCCTTCCTCCCTTGGCTCCTTCCCTCTGCCTGGGACACACTTGCATACCCCACTCACCATCTTTCACCTGCCTGACTCCTAACCATTCATCCTCCAGATCCCAGCTACATGGCACTTCCTCAGTTCCTCAGACTCTGAGCCCCTCCCTTCATAGCTCTTATCAGTCATTGGCTGTGAGTGCTTATCTGTCTGTCTGTCTGTCTCTCTCTCTCTCTCTCTCTAGATCCTAAGCTCCAGAAAGGAATTGACCATGTCTGTCTTTGCACTGTACCTCATCCTCGCACATGCCTGTTTTACAGTGGGCACTTGATAAATATTAAGTAACTAAATGTAACTTATCCAAGCCTCAACTTCCTCCTCTGTAAAACAGAATAGCAACTGGGGAGGACCCTGTGAGACTCAAGTGAGATAACATAAATAGCAATAGTTATGGACTTTTATACTATGTATAAACACTTTATTATGTATATAATAAAGTATTTTTTAAATACAAAAAATAGCATGCGTATATAAGGAGTTGCTTTTACTTTATTCGGTACTTCATCCACAGAACTTAAAGGTTGATTTGAAAAACTATACACTGTGGAAGGGGGTAATAGGTCGTGAGCCTACAAATGTGTGCCAGGAAGGGAAAGCAAGAAAGCAAGCCTCCTGGTGTTTCTCCTTTCCGCTTTCCCTTTTCCCTCTTAGAGTTGAGTTGGTTACCCATTCTAAAAAGCCTAATCAAATGTGCCTTTGTTAGCCGTTCACAAAGCTTATGCTGAATGTGGTTTGTGTGCCTTGAATTTGTAATGGATTTACAGGGCAGCCAGAGGACTGTGAATCCCTTTTTGGGTGGAAACCATTCTGTTTAGTAAACTAGAAGCTTTTGTTAACTGACATCTCTGAGAAAGTATAGCCGAAGTGGGTGAGGTCAGTGTTCTTTGCCCTTCCTTTTATTCACTGTTTGAATCACCTGTTTCAGCCCTCCAGGCAATGACTTCTTATGTAATTGTTGTTTTTCATAGGGCAATGCAGATGAAAAAAGTACCAATGAATCTGCCTCTAGCCCAGTAAAACATGGAGAGGAAAAACCCAAGCAGAGAAAGCCCCAGAAGACTCTCGGCCAAACTAGGCAAAGGCACAGAGATGAAAAAGGTGGCTCGTCAACTCGGCATGGCTGCTGCTGAATCGGATAAGGACTCTGGATTTTCAGGTTAAAAATATCTTATTCCTTCCACAATTTAATGAGTGATTTGCCTGAAAAATTTCATCCCTAAAACTCATTTGTGTGATAAGGATGGAACGTTTTCACATACAGGAGAAATAACTATCTTGGTGTCTTACAATGGTAAATCTGATGCTACATGACAGAGTACCCATCAAAGTCATCGTGGGACTAAAATGATTTGACATATTTTTTCAACTTAGCTGGTCAAATTCATTTCTAACTGTTACAGGTGATTACTGGAAGAAATAAATTTTGGGCGTCGCCTGTGGCTCAAGGAGTAGGGCACCAGCCCTGTATACCAGAGGTGGCAGGTTCAAACCCAGTCCTGGCCAAAAAAAAGAAAAAAAAAACTACTCATGATTTTGTTGTTTTAATTCCTTTTTCATAGTAATTGTTATACTGTAGGAAAAAAGTACTATTGCATGTTGTTACCATGTAACAGATTTGAAAGGCTGTTAGTTAAATAAAAGTAATGCTATACATAATTTAAGATAGCTTATTTGCTAAGGAAATAATTTTGCTGTGTTTAAAAATGTCCCCGACTCCCCCTGCCCAACAATCTGCTCTCTGTGCATTTTGCATTTGGACAGTGAGCCACCTGGCCCAATTCTAAACTCAAGTATCTATTAGAGACAAGAAAATAGAACAGTTTTCCTTACAAATTTGTCTTAAAACCTTAGCTGAAAGGGCTAGGCGCATACCCACTGAATCTTTTAATTTTGTGTTGAGGCTCTTTTCATTTCCAGGTTTGAGGGTACTAGCCTGAATGGTTCCAGCACCAGCAGTTTTGGCCTAAGGATTTAGAGGGGTGATGGCAAGTGATTCTGATAGAGTTCACATCCTGAGAGTAGAACTAGGTAGGGGAAGATTTGTATCATCTAAACTCACAGAGACTAATTGATCATTTTTGTTGATTTGTTAATTTATAGTGAGAAATGCAGCTGTTAGAAAGTAGAACTCTTCCCCCTTAGACTGGTGTATTTTCTCCCAGCAGGCATGCTGCATGAGAAGCCAAATTATAAATAGACTGTTGCTCAGAGAGGAACAGAGGACCGACCAAGGGATTAGATTAAGAGGAATTAGTTGCTCTGTCCAGGGAAGGGTGGGCTGACCTGTAGCCCTTTGGGCTTTTCTTCTCTGTTGCTTAACACTGTTGCCCAAACTTAGCTCATAATGCTCACTGTCAGGGTTCCAACCTGGATTGGGAGTGGATAGGGGAGAGGATGCTGAAGAACCAACATAATGTATAAAGTCTGGGTTGCCTGGGATTTCCTGGAGAGACGTACATTAACTCCCATGCCAAGTGGCAGATTGAGGCAATGCAGCACCCCTCTGACTCCTCAGAAACCTTTTATTGATCTCTAAGACAAAGCACATGCAAAATGCAAAAGTGTCAAAACAGAATTAAAAGAAATCTCAAGCCCCCAGGAAGATTGGGTAAAAGGCAACCACAGGGTAATCAGGAACATAGGGTAGTGAATTATCAACAAGGGCCAATAAATGCACCTAGACTAGGGGAAGGGGAAAACAAGTTTTGTCTCCCAGGGCAGACAAACCAACTTCCCTAATCTAACCGCTAATCAGGAATTCATAAGGCAGCAGGATGGTCTTAATGACTTTACCCTGTCTGGGTGCCTCCCTGTTCCTGTCATCTCTCCCTGGTCTTGATAAGGAGCCCCCAGAGATGCCCCACCTTGCTTTACTCTGGATTGAGGTGCCCCATAGAGATCAGTCTGTCTGCTTCCCACAGCTCACCTGAAGAATTTGTTAAAAATACAAAAAATACACCTGGCCTGGTGGCTCATGCCCATAACCCTAGCACTCTGGGAGGCTGAGGTGGGTGGATTGCCTGAGCTCAGGAGTGTGAGACCAGCCTGAGCAAGAGTGAAACCCCATCTGTACTAAAAATAGGAGACTTAGCTGGGAATTCTGATGAGTGCCTACAGTCCCAGCCACTCAGAAGGCTAAGGCAGGAGGATCATTTGAAACCAGTAGTTTGAGATTGCTGTGAGCAACCATGACACCATGGCACTCTAGCTTGGGTAGCAGAGTAAGACTCTGTCTCAAAAAATAAAAATACTGATCCCCAGACCCCTCTCCTGAAGATTCTATCAATGGTTTTGAGAAGGGCTTCAGGGTATGGGTTTTTGTGTTTTGTTTTGTTTTTTTTGAGCCAGTGCCTCAAGCTCTTCCCCTGGGTAGAGTGCGATGGCATCACAGCTCACAGCAACCTCCAACTCCTGGGCTCAAGTGAGTCTCCTGCCTCAGCCTCCCAAGTAGCTAGGACCACAGGTGCCCACCACAACACCTGGCTATGTTTTTTAGTTGCAGCCATCATTGTTGTTTGGCGGGCCTGGGCTGGATTCGAACCCGCCACCTTAGGTGTATGTGGCTGGCGCCTTAGCCACTTGAGCCGCAGATGCCAAGCCTTGTGTGTTTTTTTTAAACAAGTGTCTCTGGTGTGTAATCAGACAGGTTTGGGAAATATTGCTTTAATATCATGTTTGCTCTTTGTCTGTTTTTCATACCTTCTAGAAGCTTAGAAATTAAGGGAAGT
>NW_003852415.1:3651669-3662420 GCF_000181295.1 Otolemur garnettii
TTTTTTGTGGTAAGACGTTTATAATATACTCTTAGTTGTTTTGAAGTATACCCTTGCATTGTGCACATTAGATGAGATCCTGCCAAATAGCCCTCCTTCCACTCGCCCTTCCCCCTTCCCTCCTTTCTCCCTCCTCTTATGTCTTTCTTTCATGCTAAAGTTTTTGAATTTGACATTGGTCCCCTAAATATTTCAGTACATATCTCCTAAAGCAAGGACATTCTATGTAATTATCATACCTAAGAAATTTAACACTGATAGTTATCATTAGCTACAGTCCCTATTCACATTTTCCCATTGTCCCAATAACGTTCTTTATAGCTGTAGTAATTTTGTCTATTTGTTTGTTTTGGATCCAGGATCAACCTCAGGACTGTGCATTGTATTTAATTGTCCACGTTTTTAGTCTGGTTTAGTCTAGAGCAGCTCCTCCATCCTTTCTTTCTTTTCTTCCTTCTTTGTTTATGACTTTGCCATCTTTAAATGAGTTAGCCCTGTTGGTTTGTAGAATGTCTCACACACGGGAAATTCTGATAGTTTCCCCATTATTAGGATCAGGATAAATGTTTTGACCCAAGTACTACATTGTTGATGTTGAGTCCTTCCCATTGCAGCACACAAAGAGACTCCTAAGTTAGTCTTACGCTTAATGATGCTATAGTTAGTCAATCACTTGGTTAAGATAGTGCATATCAGATTTCCTTATTGCAAAAGTTCTCTTTTCTCTTTGTAATTAATAAGTAATTTATGGGAGAGTATTTTGAGATTGTGTGACTATTCTATTCCCCAGCAAACTCTTGATCAGAGCTAGCAGCCATGGATGTTCTTGCCTAAATCAGTCACTACATTGGTGATTTAAAAGTGGCGATCTTTAAATTCTAACACTCTTTGTACATCATTAGCAGACATTTTCTGTAAAAAGTACTTTCCCTCCTCCACTCCTTTTCTCACATATCACTAATGGATTCATAGAATTCTTTTGTAATTCAGTTTATCAATCTATTAACATTATTATTTCTGATACTCAAATTGTCCCAAATTTGGCCAGTAGCAGTCCCTTTTAGATAGCTCCTGTGTCTTTTTAAGACATCCCTATTAGTGTTTCAGCATTTCCTTCCTTTGTGGGACAACAAACTGTCTAGGCTCATCTTGGATCTTCCCTGCCAAAAACTTGGAATCTGTTTCTCCAAGGAACACAGATTTCCTTTCTGTGCAGAATGGCGTTTAGAAACCAAGATCCAGGCACTAGCTATGTACATTGCTTCTGGGATCATTTGTGATTTTGGCCTAATAGTTCTTAACTAGAGTACACATTTGGATCACTTGTGCTTTGTGCAAATGCACCTACCTGGGCACCAGGTAAATCACTTCACTAGATCAAGGTAAGACCCCAACACCCATAATTTTTTGAAAAATCACCATTGGAGATTCTAAATTGCAGCTCTGTTGATGAGAATCCTTCTAGTTATGCAACCTTCTTTAAGCTGGAGAAAATGAGATGGTTAACAGTGCATTTAAATTATAGTTACGGTCCAGTCCTGCTCATTCAGATTACTGTGGGATTCTTCATTAGCATTTAAGCTACTCCCAGATGCCTCAATGGCAGGGTACTACAGTCTCTTGGTTTACCCCAGCTGGAATCTACTTATATCTTTTTGTATGAAATTTACATAGGCCAACCTTATTCTCTTTACCTTGGAGAGCATCTTTGTATCACCCATTGTGCAGGGTCCCCAAAAGGCCACACTCAGCATGTACTTAGGACACCAACAAAGGAGGTGCGTAAGGGGTGGGGAGTGGGGCAACAAAGAGAAACATTTAAACTTCAGCTTTGATGAACTCATCCAGAATTTCACAATTAGAAAATTTAGGAAAGGCTTGGCGCCTGTGGCTCAAGTGGCTAAGGTGCCAGCCACATACACCTGCTATTTGGGAGGCGGAGGCGGGAGACTCGTTTGAGCCCAGGAGTTGGAGGTTGCTGTGAGCTGTGATACTACTGGACTCTTACCCAGGGGGACAACTTGAGGCTCTTTCTCAAAAAAATTTAGGAAAAAGCTTTTAAAATTTCAGCATATATGTAAGTTTTGAGGAGGTTTACAGATTGGTTTTGTTTTTATATTATACATACGTCTCTGGAGCCCAGAGCCTTAAAGGTCTTAATCCTGCCTTGGGCCATACACCCTTCTCTCTTCTCAGAGAGGAGATTCAACAACAGATTGTTGAAAGTAATGAACTGACTTTGAAGCCTTGAATTCATTTCTCCTGTAGACTGGTGATTGCTTTTACATGACCCCTAATTGAGGCAGCTTTTTATCCATAAGAGAGTTAGAAGTCAATAATCACTGGGGCAGTGATTCTTAATCTTTTAGGGGTAGAAAAGACAATTATGGATTCCGTGGAAGCTTGGCATGGTGGCTCCCACCTGTGATCCTGGCACTCTGGAACGCTGAGGCAGTTGGATTGCCAGAGCTCAGGAGTTCAAGACCAGCCTGAGCAAGAGCGAGACCCCCATCTCTAAATATAACTGGGCCTTGTGGCAGATGCCTGTAGTCCCAGCTACTTGGGAGGCTGAAGGAAGAGAATCACTTAAGCTGAAGAGATTGTTGCTGTGAGTTGTGATGCCACAGCACTCTACCCAGGACAACAAAGTGAGACTCTGTCTCAAAATTAAATAAAAGATCTCCTTGGAAAAATTCATAAAAACAAGTCTTAAATATCCCATTCAATTTCAGGAGGTTCCTAGGAGCTGGCTTAAGAGCCCTAGCCTTGAGACTAAATGAACTGACCATTCTTCTGCCCACCAGATGGGAGCTCAGAATGTCTGAGCTCTGCAGACCAGATGGAGTCTGAGGACATGCTGAGCGCCTTAGGCTGGAGAGAAGACAGGCCGAGGCAGAGCTCCAAAGCTGCAAACAACACCTTCCCTACCCTGTCCCCCATGGTCGTCATGAAGAATGTACTGGTCAAACAGGTGAGGAGGACTAATACTGCATAATGTATTTGCAAGTAAAAATTTCCAAGCTAAGCTCTCTCTGCCAAGGAAGAGGTTTTAGAAACAGACCATTAGAATCTTACTTTTCATGTACTTTCTGTCTTGGGCAGCGGATGTTATCTTTCAACTACTGACAGTTTTTAAAAGGCACATAAGAATCATGACGTGCATTCTCCTTTTTGAGACAGACTGTTTTATTTCTGTATTCATAGTTTGTCCAAAGGGACCATGAAATGGTCATATATAAAGGAACCAAGCAGAATTGGCACCACTTCAGTTGTGCATTCTAACATACAGCAGAGTTTAGGGTAGAAACAAATGAATCTCTTTTTAATTTGAATTGCTCTGGGAATTTAGGAATATAGAAAACATTTATTTGCTTTTGAAGTAGAGGCAGTTTCCATGTTTCTTATGTTGTGTATTCTGAGCATTTTCTTAGTGATCAGCCAGAACCATGTCAAAGTGACAAAGATGCTGTTGCTTTAGGTACGGGGATATCAGCAGAATCCACATAGCATTATTGTGGAGGTAGAAATACCCCGTTTGGGGCTTTATTACATAACTGTGCGTATTGTGTGGTTATTGTTTAGGTATGAAAGAAAAGATTGGGATGAAACTGAGAACTCAATCATATGAACTCGGTTCAGTTAGAAGAGAGAAGTCTGAGGAATAGAAAAAGATTGATTTAAGCCAAAGAAATTTAACCTTATCCTTTATTCTGAAACTTATCCTTATACTTTACTCTAAAAATATATCATAGTTCTCACATAGGACATCGATGAGGCTACTCGAAGATAGTGAGATTTGAAATCTGGCTTTAGTAGTTGACCTTTCCAATTTAGGTAAAAGATTAGAACATCTCTTTAGCTTGACAGGAAACTTAAGGTCTTAGCTATTACCTAGTTATTTCTGAGGAACACAAACTGATTTTCAACAGGGTAGCCTGTTGAGTTCTGAAAGAGCATTTGAAGATTTTTGCTTAGTAAATCACATCTCTAGAAGTACAGCTCTCCTTATTGAAGGAAAAAGAGAGAATAAAGACAAGAAATGGAGCCCACATGAGACTGGCCAGCCCCAGCAGAGCTGCCCAGCGCTTTTCCTGGACTTCATTTCTCCTAGCTCTTTTTCCTTCCTTCTTTTCTCTCTAGCTTCCTTGTCACTTTCTTGTGTGTCTGTGTTTATATCTCTTCTTTGTTGTAGGCTAGGCTGGCAGCTCCAGAAGGCTGAGAACAACCCACACACAGTTAAGGAGTGAGTAGGCTTTTCCAGAGAGCTGCATTCTTCAGGCTGCTGGACTTGAGCAGGAGCTAGGAGGCATGGGGACAGGCTGACCCAACAAAGCAGTCTAGCAGTTTTGTTTCTTAAATCATCCTAGTATTCAGCACATTCTAAAATTAAAATAATAAGACACTTTTAAAAACCTCCGCATATCATGTAATGTCTTGATTATTGCTGCTTGATTTTAGATATTTTTCTTTTGAGAGTCTGATTCCATTTCTGCCACTAGACAGTGTGATTTTACACACCACAAGATTACTTAACCAACATGGATATTAGTTTCTTCATTAGCTTTGTGTGAAATGATTCCAAGATCCTGTCAAGTCTAAAATTTTGTTCCATATTCCCTCAGAGGATTTCAACATGAATAATATGACTTGTCAAATCTAATAATTACAACAAATAAGCTAAGTGTCTGTTAGGCCAGTGGGTATAACTGTAGCAGTAAGAAGAATAACCCAGTAAAAGTCATCTTGTGAAAGTAGTTCGTGAGGTACTTTCTGAACCCATTTGGCTTATAGGTCAGCCCTTAGGGATAGTGAGAAGTTTTGCTTCTGACTGAATTAGAGTAGGCTGGTTTCAACTTCAGAAGACTCCAGATTTTGAATATTCTTTGACAGGGAAATCTGGCTTCTGGGCCTAGCATTGGTTGCTTTTGCACATCATAGAGTATATTTGAATACCAACAGGGCACCAGATCATCCCAGCCCTTATACAGGAGATGAATTATAGTTGGCCTAGAGTTCCCAGCTTGGCACCTAAGAAGCTGAAATGTGTTCAGAATGCTGTGTGTGTACACGTGTGGGAAGGTGGTCCACATAGTTCTTCACATAAGTCAGATGGCCCCACATGAGAACCTCTGTCAGGCTCACCCCCTGCCTCGCTTCATCTACACCCAGATCTTTGGGATGGGTTGGAACGAATTGGCTTTCAAATACTAGAGACAAGTAGCAGGTCCTTCGTTATCAGATTTCATCTGAATCAGTACTTGAATTAAAAATCATGTATAATTGAGGAGTAATATAACAATGGCAGTATGACAGAATGGTTCATGTGGGCTTTGGAATCAGACAGCACATGGAATCCTAATGTGCCACTTAGCTTGGTGACTTACAGCAAGTTATTTCACTTTTCAAAGCCATAGTTTCCTATTTATGAAGGGAAATGGTAACTATCTTATGGGATTGTTGAGGGGATTAAATGAGGTAATTCACAAATCAGACACAGTGGCAGTCAGCACCAGTGCATGGAGAGCTGTTAACTACTTTCAGTGGTTTTCTGATTCCTGACAATATGCAACTTTATTTTATTTTATTTTACTTATTTATTTTTGAGACTGAGTCTCACTTTGTCACCCTCTGTAGAATGCTATGGCATTTACAGTTCATAGCAACCTCAAACTCTTGGGCTCAGTGATCCTCTTGCGTCAGCCTCATAAATAGCTGGTACTACAGGCACCTGCCACACACCCAACTGTTTTTTAGAGACTAGGTCTCACTCTTGCTCAGGCTGGTCTTGAATTCCTGAACTCAGGCAATCCACCCACCTCGGCCTCCCAGAATGCTAGGATTACAGGCGTGAGCTACCATGCCCAGCTAATATGTAACTTTTTAATCAAAAGTTGTTTTCAGTGAAAAGGTTCTAGTATAACTAAATGAAGATATACTTTGGGGTAAAGTCCCATTTGTAGTCTTCAGATTGGCACATTTTAACTCATGCTAGGATATGCATGTATTTATTTTCTCAGTTGCAACCTTAATTATGTCATTATTTCACCTATCCATAATTTATTTTTATGAGTGATAGCACTTGAATAAAAATAGATATTTCCTCTAGTTTCCCTTTAGTAAAAGTAAAAAAAAAAAATTTATGGGTACAAAATGGATTTTCAAGTCATTTCTCTAATGTTGTTGACAAGGGCTACTCTATATGCAAGGGAAGCTCTGTACTCGAAATGGTTACGAATACCCAGGTGTCTGTTTTGCCCCTTTGACAGAGTGTCACTCCTCTGTCCTTCCAGCAGTAACAAATAGTGTGCTGCTCTCTTCCTTTGTTTTCAGGGCAGCAGCTCCTCTCAGCTCCAGTCCTGGACTGTGCAGCCCTCCTTTGAAGTGATCTCCGCACAGCCACAGCTCTTACTCCTTCACCCTCCTGTGCCATCTCCTGTCAGCCTGTGTCATGCTGGCGAGAAAAAGTCGGACTCCAGGAACTATTTGCCCATTCTAAATTCTTATGCCAAAATAGCTCCACACCCAGGCAAAAGGGGCCTCTCCCTCAGCCCAGAAGAAAGAGGAGCAAGTGGAATGCAGAAGAAAATCTGTACTGAGAGACTTGGGCCGAGTTTGTCTTCCAATGAGCCAACCAAGACTGGTGCTGTTCCTTCTAGTCCCTCGACTCCTGCACCACCCAGTGCCAAACTTACGGAGGACTCAGCTCTGCAGGGCGTGCCCTCCCTGGTGGCCGGTGGAAGTCCACAGACTCTTCAGCCAGTGTCCAGCAGTCACGTGGCTAAAGCCCCCAGTCTGACCTTTGCGTCCCCCGCCAGTCCCGTCTGTGCATCAGACAGTACGCTACACGGGTTAGAGAGCAGCTCTCCCCTCTCCCCACTGCCAGCCAATTATAGCTCACCTCTGTGGGCTGCGGAGCACCTCTGCCGCAGCCCAGATATCTTTTCAGAGCAGCGGCAGAGCAGACATAGGCGCTTTCAGAATACCCTCGTAGTTCTTCACAAATCTGGTTTGCTAGAGATCACTTTGAAAACTAAGGAGTTGATCCGTCAGAACCAGGCAACTCAGGTGGAACTAGACCAGCTAAAGGAGCAAACCCAGCTGTTTATAGAGGCCACCAGGAGCAGGGCCCCTCAGGCTTGGGCCAAACTACAAGCATCTTTAACATCTGGGTCTAGTCATAGTGGCAGTGACCTAGAAGCGTTCTCTGATCACCCAGACATATAGCACAAAAGCATATTGTCCTGTTACTTGTGTGGTTCTTTTAACTCTTTTGCTCTTACCTACTCCTGTTTCCCAAAGCTTATATGAGAGCTTTTCCTTCTAAACTTAACTGTGTAGCAGTTCACTTTGGAAGCCACGTGCCAATACCTGGCTGTTATCTTAACCTGTGGTCTGGGCAAGGATTACATATGTCTCCATTCCACTGAGGACCTCAGGTTTGGAGTGCTCTTGAGTCCCTTTCCCTTAGCCTGCAAGCACTTAGATGGATTGGGGGCGGGGGTGGGAGTAGGGTGGTGGCAAAGCAGGAGCGATGATTGTGTGGGGCTCTTCTAGCTATCACCTCCCATCATCCCACTCATAACCAGGATCAAGAGTGCAGTAACAGCAATGAGCACGTAGGGTGATGCCTATTGAGCCGAGGAGTCAGCAACCTGAGGATACCTTCATGAATCTTCCCTTGCCTGTCTTAGTCACCTGGAAAAATAAGAGGAGGTGTGTTTGCATTCCACAAGGCATTGTGCCAGTTCAGTGAAACCTGAAATGCTTTGGGCACAGGTGGTGCCTGGGTGCAAGCACTTAATCACTTAAAGCTTTGTTTTCTTAAACTTGAAAGTCAAGGGGAAAAGATAGTACCACTTGACTCTTACACTTTCATCACAAGCCAGATTTATCTTCACTTACACTAGTAGGCAAAATACTTCAAATTTTAATGTATGGAATGGATGCACAATGATCTGGAATTATAGTTGATGCATTGGTCTTTTGACTTAGAGACTGGAGAAAATAGAACTTCCAAGCATCTTCTGGTCAATAGCTAGAAGATTCTGGTAACTTAGGCTTTTTTTCCTCTTTTGATACAGTGCAACCTGTTTTATATCTAAAAATCTTAAGGATAGCTTAATGGTTCCTGGAGGCACAGTATACGTTAACCCTCTGTTGTCTCCTTGGTTTCTTTTTTTTTTTTCCTTAGTTTTTATAAAAGAAAAGAAGTGATTATTATGCTCGATAAACTTTGAATTAAATAAAATTGTCTGAGGATATGATAATACATCCACAAAAATTAGAAAACCATTCTTCTTACCAATTTTCTCCTCCCATCCAATGTTTTCACTTGTTCCATGTTGTAGTTGACAGAGAGCAATTATAGAACAGAGACTTCTGCATTTCTTTCATGTGTTAGATATTGGCAACAAAGCCAAAGTTGTAATGTTAGTTATATGGAGTTCATCATGAAATGGAGAATTTCCAGATGATAACACATTCTTTTCAGCTAGGTATAGGCACCTAGATAGAATTCTAAGTAGTAAAGTTTCAAAATATTCTCTCATTTAAAAATTTCATCCTCTTGAAAACCTTTGTTCTTTATAATTATCCACAATAAGAAGTTCTGTGTGACCAGCTTCATCTCTTCTGCAAAGAAAATGTTCTTGAAGTTTTACCAAGACCAGAAGCTAATGATCATATTTACTAGGCAGCTGTAACTATCACATAGTTTAAAAATTATACAGCTTCAGATTGCCTATACTTTGTTCACAAACATGCACAGTTTAAGTATGGCTGATTTAGAAATAAACAACTCAGTAACATCTTTAGACTCCCCTGATCAACACCAAATTACTACCTGTCATTTGCTTTCTGAAAGAGTTTGAAAAACCAGAGCAAATGTGTCTTTAAGCAGATTCAACTCCTTTTAATATTTTTCTCGTTGGCCCCTCTCTCTGCCCCCTGAATCTTTATGGTGCTATTGTAGCTCTACTCTGTGCACCATGCTAAGAAGCTTCCTATTTGGCAGAAAATGTTTGGCAGCAAAGCTATAGAGACAGGTGCATTCAGAACAGCCTGGGCACCAGTCATGAGTCTTACTGAGTGTCAAAAATCTGAAAACAGTTGCTGAGAACCAAATTTATTCCATTGGAAAAGCCCTCTGGAGATATAAGCCTCTTGGACTCTCCTTTGTAGATTAAGTCTTGCATTTCCCTTCTTGTCTGGTAAAAGATGATGAAAGCCATTATCCATCCTCACTGCTGAGTGGCAGGGAGAAGCAGCACCACCCCCAACTCTATAATCTTGTAACTTAGTGCTAAAGTCTCTCTGTGCTGTTAGCATGGGCGTTCTTTTCCTGATGGAGCTGAAAGCAGATGACCCCAAGTAGGGAAGCTATAGATCTTGGAAAGAGAGATCCCCTGGGGCCAGAAGCCAGATCAGCAAATGGAGGAACGTCGGAGTTGACCAGAAAGATCTCCGTCAGTTGGACAAGGCTGTAAGTAGTGATGGTCTTAGTGGTGCATGACATAACTGACTTTGAGACACTGTGGCAGAGCTGCTGTTTTCTGAAAGTGAGAAACCACTTTAGCTCAGACCAACCCTTAAGTAAAAATTTAGCAGATTTTATTGGCAATAGTGGAACACATCTAGAAAAAGTTGCTGATTGCATTGGTTATGGGAATGGGGGTTAATGACGTTTGTAATTTATTACGTTCATTGCTTTTTATTGATTATAGTATTACCTGACTTTTCTTCTCTACTATGGTTTCTTTAGCAGAAAAGTAATTCTTGTGCATATACTGAAGTGGCTTTCCAGCTGTGAATTCTTTAGGGTAAACACTTATTTAGCAAATGTGAATTCTTTTGAGAAAGTATGAAGTTTTGTAGAAATTGACTGTGAAATGTCAGAGAAAAATAAAAGTCACTTACTTGAAAATTATTTGGCCTTTTTGCTTTATAACTGCTTCAAAATACTAAGTAGTGGGCACAACAATGTGTGCCTCTAATCCAAGCTACTTGCTAAGAGGGTAGGTGTGAAGATCACTTGAGCACAGGAGTTTTGTTTTGGGGTTTTTTTTTTTTTTGGAAATAGAGTTTCACTCTGTTGCCCAGGCTAGAGTGCCATAGCGTCAGCCTAGCTCACAGCAACCTCAAACTCCTGAGCTCAAGCAATCCTCCTGCCTCAGCTTCCTGAGTAGCTAGGACTACAGGCACCTGCCATAACACCTGGCTGTTTATTTTTAGCAGAGACAGGGTTTTGCTCTTGTTCAGGCTGGTCTCAAACTCTTGAGCTCAAGAGATCCTCCTGCCTCAGGGCCTCCCAGAGTGCTAGGATTACAAGAGTAAGCCACTACATGTGGCTGAGCCCAGCAGTTTCTGAGACCAGCCTCAAAAAAAAGTCTAGAGTAATTGATTCAAATTTTAAACATAGATACTATGTTTCTTGGAAATGGTGAGATCAGGTACTGAACATGTAGAAATTCATTATTCGGACTTTCACTGATGGGAACTTAAAAGGAAATGCAGGCAGTCTTAAAGCAAATGAGTAGGCCAACGACACCCTGGTATTGGAGGTTTATACTGGGTAGGTTGGGAAGAGTGAGAAGAAAATACAGTTCAGTGATTTCTCCCATCTGATCTGACACTTCACAAATAGAACTTTTAAATGACCAAACTACTACAGTTGTACACTGGGATAAACTAAAGCCACATGAAGTGAAGCTCTTTGTACAGCAGTGGTTCTCAACCTTCCTAATGCTGCAACC
>NW_003852415.1:3662937-3663161 GCF_000181295.1 Otolemur garnettii
TTCTGTCACTGGGGCTATACAGTATAGTGGCATCTTCATAACTCACTGCGATTTCCAACTCCTGGGCTCAAGCCATCCTCTTGCCTCAGCCTCCAGAGTAGCTGGGACTATACGCACCTACCATACCTGGCTAACTTTTTCTGTATTTTGTAGAGATGGGGTCTTGCTCTTGCTCAGGTTGGTCTGGAACTCCTGGCCTCAAGTGATCCTCCTGCCTCAGCCTC
>NW_003852415.1:3664178-3666440 GCF_000181295.1 Otolemur garnettii
AATAGCAGCCTAGTGTGATGGGGTCGAAAGAACTGCATTCAGATGTCATGTCTGTTACTCATTAATTGGTGACTTTGGATAAGTCATCTCACCTCTCCAGGTGTTACTCCTCTCATGAAGAATTTGAACTAGTTATTTTGAAGGTCCTTCCCAGTGCTAACCTTTTGTAAGATCTATAGTGGTGTCATTGTTGAACCATAAAATTAATAGATTAAATAAAGCAGCTGGGGTGCTTCAAAAGGAGGCTCTGGACACTCCAGTGAAATGCTTTTATATTACAGTGTTGTCGCATTAAATTCTTTATATGGGACTCTGGGAGAAGCATTTTGACATTCTGCTTTGGTTTTTCATTTCTGGTTGCAGCTAACATGGATTTACTAATTGCCATGTAAAAAACTCTCAAAGAAATCTTATTGGCCCAAAAGGAGAATAGTTTCGGGTTAAATCAAATTATGTCTTTTCTGGTCAGTCATGAGCAGCATTTTTTCCCCTTTCATTTGAGGTGAAAGACATAACTTTTGTATTTTGGAAAGTATATCAGTTATACTTTTGATTTCCTTTCAGACTTTTCTTCCCCACAACCCGGAGTCAATGTTTCTGTTTGTGCTAGACATAGTAGGAGCCTCTTGGGTTAATTTAACATTATATTTTCACTGTCAGTATAGATGCAATGGTAGTTGGTGAGGTCTTTATTCTGGTCCAAGCCTTCAGGGTCACCTTCTATCCACCCTGGAAGAGAGGTTAGACATGAGGCCTGCCTGGGTGAAACAGCACAGTCAGGATTGCTGAAAGACAGAGGCAGCAGAAATTAAGGACAGCTCCTGGCTCTTGGACTGTCTCTACTACCTGTTTCCTATATCAAAAGACAAGGGGAATAATCCTTGCAATATACTTGACATTATGGTGTGATGTTAAAAAAATGTCTTGAAAGTGTTTTCAAATTTCTCTATAGAACAATACAGCCTCATTGATCACAGACCTGATGATGAGATTCAAGTGATGGCATTCAGCCCTTACAGGTTGTCATTTGCTTAGGATAATTAAGGCTATCTTTTACCAAAATATCATTTACAGCCAATGGTAAGAAAGCAGATATCAACCCAGGACAGTTACTTTTGGACTGGCTTTCTGGGAGGAGATATTCTGAGTCCACGTGTGGCCACTTTGGCTTCTTCCTCTCAGAATGCCTCCTTCATTCTTAGAGCATATGGCTCTCCTCTTTCTAAAGAATGGTTATGCAAGACAGAGAATTGCTTCAAAGAACAGTCTGTATGGTTCCTGCCTCAAATTACAGCAGCTGGAGGAGAAGAGATGAGCAAGAGGCAAGAAAAGCCCGTGGAGTATGAAGTCAACCCAGGGAGTGGGTGGATGCTGTTAGGAAATGAAGGAAAAATAAAAACCAAAAGCAGGATCCCGCGGCCAGCCCACGTGAGGGCCCCAGTCGGGTTGAATAATTATTATACTTCTGAGTGAGGCCTTCAGAGTGACTTGAATGCGTGAAAGTAAAAATAGCAGCCTTTAATTTTCCTGAAGACTCACTAGATCTCAGGAATTACAGTGGCCGTGGAAAGGGTGCTTGTTCATTCTGGCGAATGTCTAGAGCCTCTGTTTCCTGGGAACACCGAGCAAGCCTTTGCCTACTGGGTGGGCAGATGGGAAGGTTTGGCTTGGAGCCTGCCCTTCATTTGAGGGTGAAAGTGAAAACCCATAAGCCTTGAAAAAATCAGGACTTGATGCTACTTATAGATGATAAAGCATCATAGTATTTCTACCAAGAGCTAGGTTGAAATCTCCATCTCTACTCACCCCTGTACCAGTGACTGAATCACTCAGTCACGGGAGGGGAAGGAGCTGGAAGAAGTTGCGCACAAATAGAATATCACACCCTCAACAGGTTCCAGAGGCTTGGTTATGCTCCTGGTGAATGTTTAACTCTGATTCTCCCCTATTCTTCAAAGCTTCTGGGCCTCTCCTGGCTTGTCACTGGGCTGCTCAAGAAATGCAAATGTGTGTTCACTTAAGCAAAACACACAGAAAAAGGACGGTGAACCATCACAACAAACAGCCCAGGATACCCACACTACAACAACACAGTGACAGGCAGCGTTCTTTTAGAGTGGTGGTTCTCAACTTTCCTAATGCCGCAGCCCTTGAATACAGTACAGGTTGAGAACTGCTGTTTTAGAGTGTATTTTCAATAATGGTCCCTTGGGCTCTGGTAGGCTAAGAGGGGTCAGGATAACCTCAGGTGAAAGCCCTTTT
>NW_003852415.1:3667795-3679720 GCF_000181295.1 Otolemur garnettii
CCTCCCAAGTAGCTGGGACTACAGGTGCCCGCCACAACGCCTGGCCATTTTTTGGTTGCAGCCATCATTGTTGTTTGGCAGGCCTGGGCTGGGGATTTGAACCCACCACCTTAGGTGTACGTGGCTGGCGCCTTAGCTGCTTGAGCCACAGGCACCGAGCCAGGAGGCATTATTAAAAGTGGATTATCCCATCTAGGACTCACCTTCAGACTTCTGAGCCATCCACAGCAGTACCTGCAGCTGCTTTCCTTGGGCTTCCCCCAGCTACTGCCAGCAGATGCAGCACTTGAGCCCTCACTGGCCTCGCCTTCATCTTGGTCCTGGCAGTGCCAAACATTTGTTGAGATCTAGGGCCTAAGAAAGATACATGTGGTCCCTGTGCTTGGTTGGTGCATTGGCTTCTGAACCAGGAGTTGTGACCCCCAGGAAAAGTAGTGCCTGATGCCCAAGGCAAATGAAGACCAGCACTGCAGGAGCTCCCTAGTACCTGTAGAGCAGCAGTTCTCAACATGTGGGTCGCGACCCACAGGAACTGTGTATTAAAGGGTCACGGCATTAGGAAGGTCGAGAACCACTGTGCTAGAGGAATTTGAGGTGAGATCTGAGCTCAGCATTGGCACATGGTGAAGCTTAGATACACTGAGAGGAAGGAGAGCAGCCTTTTAATGAAAGGAAAGCACATGAGTAGAGGCATCACTGTGGGATAGAAATACGGCTGCAGAGCTTTATAATCATTATTATTTTTGAGACAAAGTCTCACTTTATCACCCTTAGTAGAGTGCCATGGCGTCATAGCTCACAGCAGCCTCCAACGCTTGGGTTCAGGAGATCCTCTTTTGCTTCAGCCTCTAGAGTAGCTGAGACTACAGGTGCCTGCCACAACACCCAGCTATTTTTAGAGATGAGGGGTCTCTCTCTTGCTCAGGCTGATCTCGAACCTGTGAGCTCAAGCAATCCACCCCTCTTGGCCTCCCAGAGTGCTAGGATTCCAGGTGTAAGCCACTGTGCTCTGTGATCCTAGCAAGTTATATAACTTCTGTGGGCCCTGTGTCCTCATCTGTTAGATTACTTACTACCAGCTCTAAAAGATTATTATTGTGTGTTTCATGTGCAGTTTCTTGCACAGTGGCCCCATGTGGTAGGTGCTCAAAAACAGTGATCATAAGATTGTTACAGCAGGTGAATCATGGCATGGGAGGAATGAAGACTGGGCCTGCTGAACTGGCCTCAGTGTGAGGCCTGGTGCACCCAGAACACAGCCTCTCCTCAGTACACACCCTGCAAAACACAAGCCAAGCTGCTCTCCAGCGCTGCCCAGCCTGTCCCAGGCCTGGCCCCTTTAGAGCTATATAGCCAGTGGGTGGGGAACTATAGAGGAATCAAGAGTATTGGTTGTGAGCCCCACCCTAGCCAGGATCCTTAATCTCACACCTGGCTGGGCTCCTCGCTGGTGACTCAGATCTTGGTGTCCAGTACAGTCTGTCCTCCACACCTGTACCAGGTGAGCTTGCTCATATTACTGCCCTCTCTGGGCACCTCCCCTGCAACGGTTCTAGCCTTGGCTGCATAGCACAATCCTCCAGGGAGCACTGAAATCTCGATGCCAGGCCAATTCAATAGTGAGGCTCACAGCCTCCCAGGAAGAAACGCAGTGACGGTGGGGCTGCCCTGTCCTCGCGTTTCCTGACGCCCATTGCCCGGCTCAGGACGGTTCTCCCCGTTTTACTGAAGCGTAGATGGGTCGTGGGTGAGACTATCATCCACAGCACCGGGCAAAGACCCCAGCAGTCCTTCAGTCCCAGGCGCGGGCGCCCTCTTCCGTCAGTGCTAGGGAAGCCACATGGCGAGCAGCCGGAGCCCGGCCACCCCCCGGCTCTGCGTGGTTGTCATCCCGCGTGTGAGCCGAGGGCTGTGGAACTGCTTCCTAGAGTGCGCGGGGGTCTGAGGAGTCAGTTTTGGGGTTTCGTGGTCCACGGAGTGCACCGCTGTTACCTGTAATTTAATTTTCTTGCCCGAAAGCGTTGCTAATTAAGTCCTTTCTCGGGAGAGCTGTCGCGCCCCTCCCCCACCCCGCGGTTTATTAATTACCCGGCACATGCGAGGGAATTCTCCGCCTCGCTGCCCCTCGGCTGGCAGCCCCTTTTGCTTCCTTCCTTGGGTCTCAAAGCTGTCTTTCCTCCTGGACCAAGAGAGCAAGCAATCCTTACAGTCTGAGCAAATACAAGAACATTTCTTTCCCTACTGCTGGTGACCTCTGCTGCCCGGAATCCATCAAAATCAAAAGCGTGCCGTTTCCCTTCCAGTCTTTCCAGCTCTGAAATCCAGTCTCCCTGGTCCATATCATCTCCAGCACAACGTTTGCAGAACTAGACCCCGTGGCTTGTGGAGGGTCACACGGCCCACGTAGGAATACAGTTGGGACTAGAACTGAGGGGGGGGTCACAAACTAAGAAGCCTCCAGGGGCAAAATAGTGAGGGGAGAGAGTAAGGTGGCTCTGTGTGAGGCAGTGGGGAGAGGGTGGAGTCTATGGCAAGGTACCCTGTGCTTGCCCCTTTGGGGGTCATTCATACAATGTGCCCCCATTGAGGGCCAAGAGTGTGCAACCCTTGCCAAGTCCGAGAGAAAGTCCATTGTTCAAGGAGGGTGGTGACTTGCTCAGGGCCACACTAGGACCAGTGGGCACTCTGGATTCAGTGTGGTGACCTTTCCAGGATACCACTAACTGGGGCTGGGAGGGGCCACTGGTCAGTGCCCTACTCACTTCTGGACACCACCACCCTCTTCTCCCTCCCCTTCTGCCTTGGCCCTCCCTCTGCTCCTGCAGGGGCCCCCTCCCCACTTCATGCCTTAGACACACCCCCCAATCTGAAACCTCCTTTTCAGAAAGCTGGCCCACCTCTCAGCTAGTTGTCACGTAGGAATTCAAGGTGTTTTTTGGCAAATGTACAGAATTTGAGGGTTGGAGGGGGGGAAATGCTATTTTTAAGGAGATATTAATGGTGGTAGTTTTAGGCATCATAAGCAAGCCAGAAAAGAGGCATTAGGGAATAGGGAGGCTGGGGAAAAGTGTCCCCCCCCCACCCCCAGCCCCACCCCCGGGACTGCCTTCTCTCAGGAAGGCATCACAGGATCAGCTCTTTTCACTCTGTTCTGGGTCCCAGATCAGTGGGTGCAGAGAGCTTTGTGCCAGTACGGCCCTTTCATTGGGGGAGGGGTACTCCATGTGATCCCTTCACGTGTGATCCCACTTCACCAGCCATCCCTTTGGTCCCTTCAGAGACTTCTCTTTCCCTATATGTCATAGAGGAGCTTTTGCCGATTTTTACTTCTCAGAGGCCACTTTCATTTGAGGGTCTTTGGTGCTTCCCCTGCCCTGGCCCTGACATGGAGTGAGTGCACAGATGTGCCCAGCTATGCTCAGCCTCTGCCAGTGTCTGGTCCCCTCCTGCAGGCCCCCTGACACTGCCTGGGAGGGCAGCAGTCCAGAAGGAGCTCCGGCCTTTTCCCTGGCTGGGCACCAGCTTTAAGCCCCACAGACACTCCTCCTCCAGAAGCAGCTGCTGGGCCAAATGGAACCTGACCAGGATCTTCAGTCTGGGAAGGACCCGGATATGCCTATTCTCACCTGATGACTGTTCTGAGAAGGAGCCGCTGAGCCTAGTTCCTTTCTCTGTATCCACTTGCTGCATAGTAAGTGTGCAAGAAATGTGTTGAGTGAATCCATGAATGAGTGAAAACTTGACTCCTTATTAATTTTCAGCAGGCATTTTATTGAGTGTCTACAGTAGTCCACAGTAGACCGTCTAGTGTCTGTGTCAGAAAGACAGACCATGGAGCAGGCAGCCTGGGTTGGAAACCTGGCTATGTCATTTACTGGCTGTGAGGCTTTGGGCAAGTTACACAACCTCTCTGTGCTTTTGTTTCTTTACCTGGAGCATAAGGGTTATAATAAATTGTACCTGTAGGGTTGCGATGAGGAATGAATGAGTTAATGTAGGTGAAGTGTGTGTATATCAAGGGCCTGGCATGTAGGGAAGACTCAGTGTATGTTGGTCATTATTGCCAGTGCAGAATAACTGTATCAACAATAATGTCAGAGCCCTATACCATGCCAGGGTCTGGGGGAAAACAAAGGATTCCATCATTTCCATTCCTACCCTCCAAGGATGTGCAATAGAGCTCAGAGACAAAGCCCACAGGAGGGAGGGAGTCAGAGCTACAGAGTGCACTGAGGGTTGTGGGAGTTGGGGACGGAAGGTTCCCCAGGGGGCTGGCCCAGTTGAGACAGGGCCCTAAGGATAAGTGCAATGTGCAGGAAGGCCTGGGAATAGTCTAGGCCAAAGAAGAAGGTATGTTAGGGCTACAAGGTAACAGGGGCTGAGTTGCCCCACCAGGTACAGAGGGCCATGAAGGAGCCACCTTGCCAGTCAGGATGAGGCATTGTACGTAATGAAAGGTCACTCCCTGTGTTTCAGGGTTCCAGCCTTTCCAACTCTACTGAAGCTCCTGGGAGCCATTTTGGTAGGAATGGTTTTCTCCAGCCTCATTTGTTGAGGCTGTGCAGGAAGACAAGTGTGACAAGATCTCCCAGAGGCCCCTCTTTGGACCCACAGAGAGGTTTAGGGAATCTCTGATGTTCCCAGTTGAGCTCTTCAGCAGCTGAGAGCTGATTTCCTGGGAAACCAATGTAACCCATTATCTTTGGTCTCCAACCTGGAGGGCCCTGTGGATCCTTTAAAAAAAAAAAAATGAGACATCAACGTGTGCTTGACTCACCCAAATGGTATGCTGTGAGCTGGGGTGAGTGATCAGAGAAAGGAGGTAGGGTGCTCAGGGAGTATGGCCTGAGGACAAATTCTCCAATTGTGGCTGCAGAGTATGTACTCACACCTCATCACTCCTAAGTGCAGACTTACAATGCCCAGAAATCACCAGGCATCTCTGCCTCTGCAGTCTCCCTCACCTCCTCTCCCCACCACACCCCTGCTTTTCTGCCTGGCCAGCTCCTGTTCATCCTGAATGACCTAGAGGTTGCCTCTTCTGGAAAGTCTTACAGTCCACCCACAGTTGAGGGAGTGCTCTCCTGTAGGCTCCCATAGCACCCTGTCCTCCCATCAGCATGCGCATGCTGCTAAACCACAACTGCCAGCAAGCTAGCTCCCTGTGGTCAGGTGTTAGGTCTTATTCATCTTTGCCTTCCTGGTTCTTGGCATCATGCCAGCATAGAGTCAGCATAAGTGAATGTTTGAGGAATGAATGGAGCAGCTGAGCTGATACCATGCATAGAGAAAGGAACGAGGGCAGAAGCAGAGGCCAACATCAGGAGCAGCTGAGCTATCCCCAGACACCACACCCCCACTGGCAGGCTCAGGTTCTGCCTCACATCTAAAGCATCTCAGATAAGGTAGGAGCAATATGTCCTTACTCCCTGCCCATCCCTCCTTTCTCCCTGGCAGGAAGGGCTGCCTTCCAAGCATCCTTAAAAACATGCCCCAAGGGGGGAGCAGGAGGGAGATGAAAGGGAATCTCATGAGCAATGAGGCCAGTTAGAGGGTGCAGAGAGGAGGCAGGGCATTTGGGGGACCAAATGGATGGATAGGGACAAGCACAATCAGGTTCCTAGGGGAGATTGGCACCTGAGACCTAAGGACTGAACATAGGTTCAAATCTGTTCAAGTTTGTCCTCTTCCCAAAGCTCCTTGAGGTCCTGAAGCCTAGAGTGAGGTAGCTCCTACTTTGCCTAATCTGACGGTTCTGCCAAGCATCTCACTCCCATACAAGGGCCAAAGGATCCATGATCATGCCACAGGTAGATGGTTCTTTCCTAGCTTTGGGAGTCAGAGAATTGTGCTACTAAGTATGGCAGGCAGACGTCCCCAGGATGTCTGTTCCTCCACAAAAGGTTGCCGAACAGTTAATTGAGAATGACAATGTTGACTACCAACTGATGGGCCAGGGACACAGGCCAATTCTTTGGGGGGCCCTGAACCCCAGCATCACGATCTTCTCCCTCCAGTTTCTCCCACTTCTGGTCTATCCCCCAAGACTCCACTTTCTGAACTCTAGCTCTGATCATGTTGCTCCCTTGCTCAAAATCTTCAGTGGTTCCCTATTGCCTGTCAAATTCACTCCGGGTCCCTTAGCTTGGCATTCAAAGCCCTTTTCTTTTTTTTCTGCTCAAGTCCTTAACTCTGTCTGCTTCTCTGTGATGTCCCCTGTGTTCCCAATTCCAGGCCTATTCTCTCTCCCTATAAAGCCCTCCTTGACCCTCACTACCTGCTGAAATGTCATCCAGTCATCCAGACTCTGCACAGCAGGGATGGGTTACTCAGGGAATCTGGGCCATGGTTATTTACCAGCTGGGACAGAAGTATTTTCAATAATTATTTTAAATATTTGAACAGCTAGTCTGACTGTGTCAGTGCATTCAGCCCCACCAGCCCTGCTACCAACCACAGTGCCCATATGACTGCATCAAATCCAATTTAAAACCACACATTTTATTGATGTTCTTCATAGACAATACAGGTTCATGTGTACAAATGCTGCTTAAGTCCCATGTCTGGCAACCTCCTCACTGTCACCCCCAATGACCAGTCTGCCAGTAGCCAACCCTTCCAGGTCTCCCCTCTCTCTCTCCCTGGGAGTCAGGCCTCACCACACTGTGCCTCCAGAGGGCTCACAATGGCAGTGCTGGCTTCTAAGCTTGAGCTCTGGGGTCAGGAGACAGCCAAAGCCTGAACTGCCCAGGCCTTCTCTCCTCCCCCTCCCATACCTATTGCTTAAGTATGGCCAGAATTGGGGGTGAGGATCATTCCTCCATCAAGGCAGCCTAAGCTCCCCCTCAATCCCTCTCTACCATGTCCTTCCTCTCCAAATGACTTCCCCTGCTGACCACGAAGATGGCAGAGTGACCATTTTTCAGGGGGTGTGAATCATTGCAAAGGTGGCAGTGACAAGATGTCTCTGATGGCAGAGATCATGTCATCGTGTTCTCCACTGCATTGCCAGTGCCTAGAAGAGGCTAGGAACATAGTCAGTACTTAATAAATATATGTAGGATAGATGGATGAAAATACACAAGGGAGAAGTATAAGCAGATGGAGTCATTACTACATTAGCCCTCTAGGGGGCGTGAAGGCAGGACCTGAGCAAAGTCCTCCCAGCTCTGCCCAACAACTCAGGGTACTGGGCAGCAAATGTTGGGGTTGTTGTGGCCAACTGATGGACATTGCAAGGCATGGATTCAGTGCTGCTGCCTGCATGGATGCCATATTGGCTTTGAGACCCAGTCAGGAAGGGGTATGGTATTGTCCCTATTCCATCATATGCCCCAGGGGTCTGGCCCTCTGGGTTCCAGAATGCAGCAGTGCCCCCATTCAGAGCCAGTCAATGAGCAGGGATGGTCTGGCAACTGCACTTTTATAAGTTGGGTCATCTCCATTCCCCAGCTTAACTCCACCAATGTTGCCCCTCAGAGCATGACCTTCTGGCTTTTCTCTCCCCACCACTGCCTCCACCTTACCTGACACTGCTTCATCTCACTGCCCTCAAATGCCAGTCCCCTCAACCATCCAGCCTGTCCTGTCACTCTAGAAAATTTCTCCTCAGTGGCTGGGTTGGGTCCTGAGAGTTGGCATCATGCATTTCAGACCCTGCCCGTGCTCAACCTACTCTGCAAGAAAGCAAGTAGCTCCCAACCATCTCTGCACATCTTGCTTCTGGGCCCAGACACTGCAAAAGGGACACCAAAATCTTAGAGTGGGACAGGATCTCTAAGCTCACCTAGAATGACACTGTGCAGAAATCCTTGCCACAGCATGCCTGGAAGATGACTGCCTATATCCTGCTGGAGTGTCTCCAGTGCAGCACTCACTACCTCCCCAGGTAGCCATTCAAACACTGAACAGCTTCAGTGGCTGGGATGTCCTTTACACAGGCATAGGTGAGCCCATTTGTTCCTCCCACGAAGCATCCTTCCTCTATTTCCTAACACCGCTCCTGACCTACCACCCCGCCCATCTCTCTCTCTCTCTCTCTCTCTCTCTCTCTCTCTCCCCCTCCCTCCCTCCTCTCTCATGTCTGCTTCCATAGTTCATACAGTCCCATGCCTCCCTCATTCATTGTGAACTCCCTTTTCCTTCTCCCTTCTTCATGGTCTTCCCAGCATCTGGCAAAGACCTGGAGGCTGGAGACTATGGGGAAAGGCTGAAAGAGTGCCAGGGAAAGGAGTTATAGAACCAGGTCCTGAATTGTCTGGGGTGGCCAGCTGGGGCAGGCTGGACAGAGAACAGCAGCTGGAAATACCAGGCCATTGGCTGCTGTCTCTCAGAGAAAGAGGCTTGAACATTGTGGGGAAGGTGGGCAACAAGCTACTGAGTTCCCTTTCCCTCCACTGCCCACCATCCCACAGAAGGGATGTGGACACACATCCAACCTTCCCAACTTCCCTGGCAGTTGGCAGAGCTGACCTGGCTGCGTCTTACACGTGGTGATTTTAAACAACTGCCAACCTACAGGTCCCCAGGAATCTTAGACCAGTAGCAAGAATCCACTTCCCACTCTCAACATGGGGACTGAGAGGAAGGGCTCCAGCAGACAGCATGATGCCATGAGACATGGTGGAGAGTGAAAGAGCCAGGCAGAGGAGGGAAACAGGGATCTCAAGGAGAAGAAGCAAAAGCAGAGGCCTCCTGACAGCTAGCAGCCACCTGACTGGCTCTGGAGGAGCCTAGCAATCCCTGATCTACCAGCCCATTCTCTTCTCTATGGGTTAAAGGGCAGGGGTGGATGTTAGGACCCTACAAGCACGAGGCTAAAGTGAGTCATGGGTGGAGAAAAGGGTGCTGTGGTCTTAGGTTCAGGAGGAGTCGAGACAGAGAGAGAGGGAGAAATGATGGGTATGTCTGTTACTTATCCCACTGCTTGGAGCTCTCGCTTCCAACATTGAGTGTGGGAACCAGCAGACCTAGCAGCCACCTCTTCCCGAAGACCTCCTGTAAGTTCTTGCGCCAGGGCCGGGCCCTCACTGCCACCCCCTTCCGCACCTGGTGGCGAGTCTGCCCCCGTAGGATCAACAGCAGCTGGTGGCAGCAGAAGCCGGCACAGGCCAGGCCGATGGCAAACCAGAGGTAGAGCATGAGGATGACGAACATTTCAGAACCAAGGACAGCTCCTGCAGGGCAAGGGGAGGGGAAACACCAGAGCCGCTTTACACCCAGGCCACGTACAGAAATGCAATCCAGGCAGCTCTTTCCACTGGGAGGGAGGGAGATTAATGAGATTGATGCAACATTTTGTAGCAATCTCTGCGCTGCAGCAAGGGAGGAAAAGGATGAACTAGTTGCCTTAACTTTTTCTTAGTACTGATGGCTCCCGAGTCAAGAGGGGGAAACTGGGGGCTTAAGGGGAAAAGGAGGGAAGCTTGATCTCTGTAAGGAGAGCCCTCAGCTTCACATGAGAAACATTTCCTTAGAGTTGGAGATGTCTCTCTCTCTGTTTTCTCCTTCTGGGCTGGAAGTAGGGAGGAGTTTTTCTCAGGAGGAGAGAGGGGTGAGCTGAGGACCTGGGCAGCCGTCTAGACTGTGGCACCTTCTTGCTACCCAGCTGGGTGCACTGGCTGAGAGGACTCAGGAAAGTGACAATTTGATGGAGAACTGGGCCTAGTCATCAAGAATAAGTCACGAGCTGAGTGTCAAGGGCAGCACAGAGCACCGACTTAGAGAATAATTTAGTCATTAATGTTAACAAGAGGACAGTGTGGCCAACAGAACATTCAGCCAGAGCTGTCCTGTCAGTCAAAGCTTGCTAAAGCTGGAAGAGGTCCCCCAAGGTCATCAGTTATCCCTCTGCCTTGGGCAGGGCCTTACCTAAGCCCCTCTAAACCAAGTACTGCCTATGACTAGTTTCATACTTCTACCGAGTAAGAGCTCCCATATTCTCCCTCAGAGTGTGGATGGTCAGTCAGTGCCAGGCTTGAGTGTCCCAGCCACGTGGATTTGCACAAGTTTATTAACGTCTCTTAGTTGCAGTTTGCTCATCATAAAATAGGTATAGTAATTATTTAAAAGGGTTGTGTGATTCAAGGAAATTGTGTACAAACTGGTCAGCCTTCTGGTTCCCACTCAGTGCAGTGCTCCCTGCTGAGGGTCATTTCACAGATTAGGAGACTACATCCAAGAAGGGCTCAAAGTTAGCCTCTTAAATCACCAAGCTCTTATCTCCCTTCCCAGGCTGGAAGTCTTTTCTGGGCTGCAACTTTGACTGCTATGGTAAAGGCACTTACCTTAACCTGCTCAGCAGCCAGGGCACTGGGTCCAAGGGAGAACTCAAAACATCCTGTAAGGCAACCCCACTACAACCTCCTCCAAGAAGGTGGAGGTACTGACTCTCACCTTATAACCTATTCTTCTACCCCTGAAAATCTCAATCATATTCCTCCCTTCCCCCAGCCTCCTCTTCCCCCAGCCCACGTCTTCCCAGGTCTCCTCAGCCTCTAATTTCCAGACCCCGAAGGATTGGGCTTTCAAAATGTATGCAGTCTGAGCAGCAGTAGACTCAGCAGCCAGGGAGGATGTGGATCTGATTCAGATTTGCTCATTAGAAGCCTTCTCCTGTCTTCATCCCTAGGAGCTTTGATAGCAGGTTTTTCTTTAGAAAAGTAGAGACAAATAGGTCCACCTGCCCAAGGGGTAGAAAGCTCGCTCCAGCTGCCATTTAGAGCAGTCCCTCCACCGGCATGGAGGTAGCAGTGGGACAGGGCTCACAGTGGGCTGTGGCATCCCCTGACCCACTTCCTTCTTGTCAGCACAAATTAGCTTGGGCAGCCATGTGCAGGATCTTGGGACCATGGTGCCCTTTGGGCTTGAGGACTGCTGAGAGGCAAAGATGGCCCTCGAGCTGGGATGTGAGAACATCAGAGCTGTCAAGCTCAGGCCTGTCTTGTGACATAGCCCCAGGGACCAGCCTGGGTAGATGGAAGCATTTCCCACGGGGTTTTTTCTGGCACTAAATCAAGACATGAGAAAGACCTTATGGCCTTTTACTGGCCCCATGTGGCAGCTACAAAAGGCTATTCTGGGGACCTGCTTTCTCTCAAAGTATTTGAAGTTACCTAGCCTGGCTGCTTTAGCTCCTCTCAACTATTTAATAATAGTTCTGCTTCTCTTAGAAAGCCACAGAATTTTTCTAAAGGGCCTAGAAGGTCATATCAGCCCATCTCCCCTGCCCTGCTTCACACTAAGCATCTATAATGCCTTTGACAGACCATCACTCAGCATTTTCTTTAATACACCCAGGGACAAGATGCTTCTTCCCTCCCAAAGTGGCTCATTTGAGAAATAGCTTCAAAGAGGCAACCTCATAGAGGCGGTGTGGCATAGTGGGAAGAGTATGAAGGCTAGCAGCCCTGAGTCCAAATCTTAGGTTGGAATTACAGCATTGAAGCAACTTAACCTTGCTAAGTCATTGCTGCCTGAGCCTCTAAAATGGGTATAATAACACAAATAAAATGAATATAATAATACCAACCTCGCAGACTTGTCACAGGACTGGATGAAATGAGACATGCCCAGCGGGTGGTGCACAACAGGTGCTCCATGAACATTAGTCCCATTTCTCTCCTATGGCCTTTCTGGTGGCACCTACCATGCTGGCATACTTACCCAATGCCACCACATAGGGCAGATGGTGGCATGCCCACTTCCCAGATAAGAACAAGTACAACCTGCACTGGTCTCACAAGCCAAAAGAAAGGACAATCTCTGAAACCTAACTGGCTTACCCCGTCCCTCCTTGGCATCAGCTGAGGGCCTGTGGGGGGAAGCCACCTCCACTTTGGAAGACCCTTACCACTTTTAGCTGTAAGGGCCCACACTCACACCCTTTCTCCCATGGCTGATATGACTCAGATCTGTAAGACAGCT
>NW_003852415.1:3680158-3704060 GCF_000181295.1 Otolemur garnettii
CTGTCCCCCAAACCTAGCACATATGGACAGGCCTCAAGCCCAGACTTATCTCAAATCAAGATCCTCCTTCTGGAACCATCCATTTTTATGGTTGGTGAAACTACTTGGAAAAGAAAGTGTAAGCAGGCTCTTTGGCTTTCCTCATCCCTCCACCTGCCTGCACTCACACTCCACCCCCCCAACCCGCCCACCTACCCTCCCCCGTCCTAGTTATTTTTGTCCCAGCAGCCTATATGCCAGCACTGAGATCCAGAAGGCCCGGGAGCTCTGAGTTCTGGGCCCAGCTCAGCCACCAGCCCTTGAGGCAACCCCCATATCTGGGTCCTCCCTGGACCTCTGTGTTCCCACTGCCAAATGGCATGAGAGTTCTATGTCTGGGAAGAACTGGGCTGCAGCCACAACAAAGACTGAAATGATGGCTTCCTCCAGATTGGAGCAGAATTTTTATGATATCCAACCCAGGCACGTTGACAGTCCTGGGCTCTCAGTGGGAGTAACTGTGCCCTGTCCTTTTTGGTCCCCAGAAGGTCAACAGGTGAGGCAGGGAACATGCTCTAGTCCCTGTGCTGCAGAGGAAGAGTGTCGGACTGTGGTCTAAGGACCTGGAGGCAGGTCAGAGACTGCCATCCCCAGGCAATCCATTTAATCCCATCTAAGACTCAGTTTCTTCATCTGAGAAATGGAGATAACAAGGCCATACACACACACATGTCCCAGCACACTACCCGTTTTTGGGACCCAAGTCAGTCAGAGCCAAAGGCCAAAAGCCAGAGAGGGGAGAGAGTAGAGGGAAATGAGGTAGGGACAAATTTCAAAGCCAAGTACAGTGGTAAGAACTGCCAGCAGAAGCAGAGTCCTTCTAAGACCAGATGTCAGGGAACACTCCTTGGTATACACAATATAAAGTGCAGTCCTCACCAGGGTGCCCAGCTGGTGGGCAGCCCTCCAGCCTGGTGGTATGTGATAGCCCACTTACCTGGCTTCTGCAGGTACAAAAGTTTCCTGGAGGGTCAGATTCCACATCAGACCCACAGCTCTATAGTGCAGAGATGGAGCCATTAAACATAACTACATCCGCTATCAGAAGTACCCCTGCCCAGAGCCATCTGCAGGCTGGAGAACAGGTTGGTGGAGTCAAACAACGGACAGGGGGATGGGGCTCAGCTTCCTTCTGGCATTGGCCTGGCACTAAGTTCTATCTTACCGAGGTTGGGTGGCAAGAACTCGGGACTGGAGTCCCGGTGGAGGAAGGTCATAGCATGGGTGTACCTCATGGGGCCCCACCCTGCCTGGCCCACACAGGTGCATTGCCTGATGCCACAGTTCTGTGAGCAAATGGACAGTATGATGGATGAGAGTGGTGAGGGAAAGGGAAGGAGGTTGCCAGATAAAACAGCATGCCCAGTTAATTTACATTTCACAAAGACAATAGCAAATTGTCTAAGTATAAGTATGTTTTGTGCAATATTTGGGGCAGAATTATACTAAAAACCTATGAGTTATTTACCTGAAATTTTAATTTAGAGGGGCATCCTGTATTTTTATTTGCTAAATCTGGCAACCTTCAGCAGTGGGATTTGGGGTTTGGCAACCTTTGGGGAGGTCAGGATCTTCGTGTAGAGCCCAACCTGCCTGCCAAGGCCCACTCACCGGAGAAGAACTGGCTGATGGAGGTGGGTAGGAGCGTGAGGAAGGCCAGGGGGTGGGCGAAGGAGATGGAGAGGACCGCGGAGATGTAGGCCACCCCGGCCACCATGGAGTAGAGACAGGCCAGAGAGGTGTAGAGACAGAAGAGGACGAAGTTGCGCATGTTCCTGCTGCCGATGCAGTTGCCGGTGAAAAAACAGTGATGGTCGTGCCTCAGGGTGACTCTAGCGCACACTCGGCAGAAGTGGGTGCTGGGCGAGGGGCACGAAGCCCTTCTGGCCGAGGTCCCCTGGCAGGCGCCCAGGTCGTCTGGGGAGTTCTGGATGACCAGGACATAATTGCCGAGGGCGTTGGCTGAGAGGAATAAGAAGAGTGCCCCGTGGAGCAGGGCGGGCGAGAAAAGCCGGGCGGCTGCAGGGTCCTCGCGCATGCTGGGCAGGAAGAGGAAGAGCTGCAGCACGAAGGTCACTAGGGAGATGCACAGGAAGTAGGCGGGGGCCACCACGTTGAGCAACCTCAGGGCCAGCATCCTCGATTACATTCCTGCGGGGCCCACGGGGAGAGAGACTGCTGCATCCAGGGGGCGCCCTGGAGCTCTTCCTAGGCGTCGCGGCTTCGGAGGGCTGCGCGCAAATCCATGCCCCCAACCTTTGCCCCTCGGGTTATCTGTCCCCACTTCCCTAACCCTGGACCCTGCAGGCTAGAGCCCCTGAGACCGCAGTGGTCGCCGGGAGTTGTCCCCTACCTCGAGGTGGCCGCTCCCTTGATTTTGAGCGACCTCTGCGCCCTAGTGCCAAGCACAAAGAGGAGGGGACTTGTTCTCAGTCGGTAGGGTTTGGGTGACTAGGGAACAGGGCTGTGCCTTCTGTGGCTGTGGAGAGGAGTCCAGGTTTGGAATTTCTGGTTCAGACCTCCCTAGGTGGAGAAAGCAAAGGATTTGGGTCGGGGGCAGAAAGAACAGCACCATTTGACCTTCTGAAAGTCCTGCTTCACCTCCCCTTTATCAATCCCTCAGCCCCTCCCCCACACATCTCGGGCTGTACTCGGGGACCTCGAAGGTTACTCAAGGCTCTTTGGAGGGGGCGGGGGGACGTGTGTGTGTGTGTGTGTGTGTGTGTGTGCGTGTGTGTGTTTCCTTGTTCGTGACCCTGTATGTGTAATCTCTGTGCCGCTGGGCATCTGTATTTGTTTATGTTTATATCTCTGTATAAACACTCCCAGCCGCTGCCACCTGGCTTTTTAAAAAATCAATTAAAACAATCGATACATTCACGCGCTCTCTCAAGCACCAGGTGGGGTGAGGGGGCGCAGCCGAAATACCTGTGTCAGTGGATCTTGCTCAGCCCATCTTTCCGACGCTGGCTGCTTGGGCTATTTCTTAGCAGGGAGCGCTTTAATTTGAGGCGACGAAATTAAAATACTGCCGCCACTGCTCCCCCCTCGGCGACTGCCTCCCGCCCTCCTGGCGGGAGAAACCCAAACAAGCCCCATGGTGCCCAAACCCTTTCGATGCCGACAAGCCCGCCCTTGGGTACACGAGTGGGTGCTTAGCCAGTCTTTCCGGGGGTCGACCCCCGCTGCCGAGCGCAGGCCTCACCACAACCCCACTCCACCCAACACCACAGCCCGGTTCCTGCCCAGCTCCCGAGCGCCCGAGAGAACTTTTCCGAGGGCTAAGGAATCGGCCAGCAGAACGAATGAGAAAAGTTCTGGGAAGGCGGCTGCACTCAGGATGGGTGGATGCCACCGGGCCCCGGTCCAGGCTGTCCCGTTAGGACGGGGCGACTGGTCACCTTGGAATCCCCTTTGCAGGTGACAGTGCCCCCCGGGGGTCGGCAGCCGCCGTGGGGAGCGCAGTCTGTCCCCGCTGCTGGCGCACAGCGCACGGCACGCCCGAGTGTGGTCGCTGAAGGCTCTGCACCCCCCGGCGGCGCGCCGCGGGCAGCTGCAGCGGCGCTGCCCACCGGGAGAGCCCTCGGCCTGGGGCTCCGGCAAGGCAAGTGTCTTCCCCGCGCCAGTCGCCAGGGGGGCGCGGGAGCAGCCTCCAGATGCGCCGCGGAGCTGAGAAGGCGAAGGACCGGGGGCTGTGGGAGCGAGGGGCGCTCGGCGGACAGCCGCAGCCCCGACCCTTCGCAGGAGAAGGGACCGCGGGACCAACCTCGGCGGCCCAGAGGTGCGGGGAGCTGTCCGTTCAGCACTGGCGCCAGTGGACAGGGCACAGTCCGGGCCCCAGCCCAGAGGGCAGCGGGGGCGGCCGCCGGCTTCCCCGCAACTGCCTCGCGGACGCCCGGGAAGCCGCCCCCGGCGCCGCCGCCGCCGCCGCACCGCCGCAGAAGGGTGGGGAAATGAACTCACCCAGCTCTGGTCGCCGACTAGAGGAGCCTCGGTCGCCGACTGTCGCCCTCCCTGAGACTGCAAAGTTGTGGGCTCGGCCCCGCTGGCTTGCAGCCTCCTCACGCTTCGTTTCGGGGACTCGGCAGGTAGCGAGGATGCAGGGAGGAGGGAGCGGGCAGCTGCTGGCCTCCCACTTGGGCGCCAGCGAGTGGGGGCCAGGAGGCAGCGGGGATGGCAGCTGGGCACCCCCCAACCCCGCCACCCCTCCCTCCGCTTCTGGGGGCGGTGCTCTGGCCATCCGCCTCAGCATCGCGGACTTGCCCCCTCTGCTCCGGTCCCCTTGAGTGGGCTGGGGTGCCCTGCCTGACTTCAGCTGCGGGTTCCAGCTGAGAAATGCGATTCAGCCCTGATGTGAACGCTCCAGCCATCACCTTGTCCTTCCCTCCCTGCTCCCAACAAACCTCCTTGCTCTCTGCTCTGCTTGAACTGAAGGAAACCTGGAGGTTGAGGACTCGGCTTGCCAAGGCAGCACCCTTGAAGATCATTTTCGTCTCCTTGGAAGAGCTGTGTACAGAGGGGCTGAGAGCGGGACTCTGGGGCCTGTCTGCCCAGGTTTGGATATCCACCATTCACTACTATGAGATCTTGGAGCCCAGTTTTCTCATCTGTAAAATAAAGATGTGAGGATTAAATGGCAATGTACGTAAAGCCCTTAAGCAGGGCCTGCCCAGGGTAAGCACTATTTGAGTCTTAGTTCATGATTATTGACACTACTTATTGGGCCCTTACTATATACCAGGCACTGTGTTAATCCTTTAATAGAAGACAGCTTCATTAATCCTCTCATCATGATCTGGGAAGCTGGATGAGTCCCATTCTGGGGATGAGGAGGTTGAGGCTCAGGGAAGCGAAGTCCCATGTCTCAGGTAGCCCTGCAGGTAAGTGACAGTCAGGATTTGAACCCAGTAGGAGCACTAAAGCTCTTACTTTTGGCCACTGTACAGTCCAGCATCATTTTGGGGCCCAGAGGCAGCTCTGATTTGGGAGAAGGGAGAACAACAGAGAGGTTCATCTAGAGCAGAGCTTGAACCTGGAGCTTCTGCTTGGAGCCCCACCCCCATCTCTCTGTTCCTATTTCCTTTCCCTCTGTAATGCCGATAAGGTGGGTACTCTGGGAGGCACGTGACAGTCAAATTGGGGAGGGAGGCAGTAGAGAGAGTCTCAGAAACAGTAAACACTGCAGGAATATTGATGCCTTTTCTATCTTCAGTTCCCTGGGTGTCACAGGTCACCTGCCTACCCAGCTCCATTCCTCTGAGTGAAGGTACATAATTGCATTGCTTCCCCAACTGGTTGATTAAAATAAGAGCAATGCCTTAAAATGAGGGCTATGTGCCTTTCAGCTCAGCCTCTATTTTTGAATCATCAGACACTGTTTTCTCTGTATTTTATCAACGTACATCAAAATAAAAAAGCAGCCAGGAAATCTTTTCATGTTCTAAAAGGATCTTTTATATAAGTAAAAGAACGGTTTGCTCCATGGTGGCCTCTGAGCATTTGGTAGCCCTAGGAGTTCCAGCGGCCCCAGGACAGACAGGAGGAAACACAAATGGCCTTTTCCCTTTGGAGCAGTCTTATGTCACAGTCATGGCTTCTGGGCCCTTTCACCAGCTCTGCCTGCCTCTCACACTGGCTTGGCAGGGAAGGAGCCTGGAGTGCTCGGTTTGGGCTATTCTGATTGAGGATCTTCATTCCCCTGGTACCTTGAGAGTTGGTCTGTATTTCTAATTTTATTTGCATATGGGTGTGCAGTGGGAAGGTGTGTGTCTGACTTTGTGTGTGTGAGGGGAGGGAGGGAGAGAGAGAGAAGCTAAGCGAATGTGGGAAGATGTTAGTGGGGAAAGGGAATATTCAGCTAGGAAAGAGAAGGATGTGAGTGTAGAAACACAAACCAACAAGGACAATTATTTATTTAGAAATATATGGCTCGGCACCTGTAGGTCAAGCAGCTAAGGCACCAGCCACGTACACCAGAGCTGGTGGGTTCGAATCCAGCCCAGGCCTGCCAAACAGCAAAGACAACTGCAACCAAAAATGCCTGGGCATTATGGCAGGCACCTGTGACCCCAGCTGCTTGGGAGGCTGAGGCAGGAGAATTGCTTGAGCCCAAGAGTTGGAGGTTACTGTGAGCTGTGACGCCACAGCACTCTACCCAGGGTGACAGCTTGAGACTCTATCTCAAAAAAAAAATATATATATATATATAGTTTATCAACAGAAAAGGATATTAAAGCTTCAGATCTAAAGCTAGTGGTTCCTCAGCCCCCCCTTAAGGAGTAGAGCAAAAGGAAGTACAGCCAAGTATTGTTCTGTTTTTCTAA
This sequence comes from Otolemur garnettii, assembly GCF_000181295.1. Classification (NCBI taxonomy): domain Eukaryota; kingdom Metazoa; phylum Chordata; class Mammalia; order Primates; family Galagidae; genus Otolemur; species Otolemur garnettii. Next base: position 3,686,521 of record NW_003852415.1, read on the forward strand.
AATACGTGCTCATCCCTGACAAAATCAATAGGGAGGTCAGCCTGAAACTTCACTTTGCTCTGGCCCCATTAGAGGTTAAGTAGACTAAGAATGTACATATTTTTTTGCCATTCACCAACTGTGTGATCTTAAGCAAGTCATTTAACCTGTTTGCTCTTGGGATTCTCATCCATAAAATGAGACTAATGATGTGCCTTTGTAGTGATGATGACCACATGGGATAATGTCCTTTAAGTACCTTGGTCCCAGCAGGAGATTGGACAGTGTTAGTTTCTCCCACTTCCTCTTAAGAAGGCTCTTAGTCTTTATCCATAGGACTGTCTTCTCTTTCTAGCTAAAATAAGAGCTCCTGGACTATGTTGGAAATATCTGGGGGTCTCTTTCATATCTCCTAATAGGATGATTTGCCCAGAGTGGACACCAAATAAAAATGTACTGATTGATGAATTGACACTAGTCTCTCTCAGACAGGAAAGGCTATATTCTGAAATGTCTGATGAGGACACATTTGCCATTGATCTTGCCTCCTGTCACCACCCACCCTGCCTATAATCTCATTCCCTAAACAGTGTTGGAAAGTAATTTAGAAACCACACTCTCCATTGCCCTTGTTATGTGTTCTTATGGTTGAACTGTGGCTGCATCACCAGGGGTCCCAAGGGGGCAGGGACACTAATATGTATCTCATAGCTGCTGAGTACTTTCTTGGAGATATGCACCATAAATCTTGCTATTTGGTGATGGTGTTTGGATAAAATGAATTCCCTTCCAAGTAAAAATCATTCCATTTAGCCTCAATGTTGTATACAAAGAAATTCTGTGAAGCAAGCAGCTTCTCCCTTGAATAAAGAACCCTCCCCTTGTCTGCCAGGTCCTACAACTCCCCGAATGCTTTAGATGGGGACTCGAGAAGCTGCACCTAAGACCTAAGAAGGCTGGTGGGGTTTTTCTTTCATTCTCATGCTCTTAGTTCAGTTAGATTGGAATGAGATAGGCTGGGGTTTCAAGGTTAACTGGTGCTCTGAAATTAAGATTTTAATAGACATCCTTGGACCCGATGCTCTTTACCACTGACAGCAAATCATAGCCAGGAGCAACCACAAATTGCTCCTCAGCCCTCAAAAGGCTTAATAGGATGCCAGCCCTGCCTGCCTGGATTGGAAAAACATATAATGTAATCTTTATCTTAGCAGACCAAATACATGAAAATTGGATTATCACAGAGTTCCTATTTGGAGGTGGTAATTTTCTTTTCACAACGATAACATTGCCTTGATATAAGAAAGTATTTTGCAGGTTACAAAATACATCCCAAAAATTAAAATTTCATTTCACAAGTCTCTCAACAGCCATGTAGGCTAGCTGGGGCAAGAATTATTAAACCCATTTTTCTTATGAGGAAACTGAGGTTCAAAGATGTGCTGCATGTTTATTTGCAAGGCTAGCTTATGTTCAATTTGAAATGTGATTTAATGCACAGTCATCTCATTGATACTTCGGGAGCATGTCACCTGCATAAAGGAAGCAGGTATATAACATACTCTCCCAGAGTGAAAGACCACCTGATCGCCCTTTAACCACAACTGCTCTGCTCATTGTCCTGTGTCCTGTCTAGTCTGCTTTATTTGTTTGCAGCAGCACTTCCCACCCCCGACATAGTGTGCATTTATGTGCACTGTTTGTATCTCCCCACTAGAATGTCAATTGCGTGAGAGCAGGATTTGGGCTGCTTTGTTCACTGCTGTATCCCCAAGGCCCATAACAGGTCTGGTTGGCACATAATAGGTGCTCAGCAAATATTAGTTGGATGCTTGAATATAGTACCCCTGAATAAATATGAGTCTGCAGCACATTAATCAGATGCCTGCAAGCACTCTGCTGTTTGTGGTGCCAAAGGGGGAGTGTGTGATTGGGCACAGAGATGCTCAGCACCACATATCAATGTAGAAACAGTAGGTCTGGATGTCACACTCAGGGTGACAAGTAACTCCAGCGGTTACCCTGGTGACTGGTGCATCAATGGGGAAATCTTGGCTCAGCTTGGAGGGACCCCCTTTGGAGTGTCCAGGTTGTGGAAGAATGGATTTGCTGTCTTACCAATTAGCCTTGGTTTCCAGGGACCACTTAGGCATTCCTGATAGGGATGCTTATGCCTGTGGACCAGCACGCATCTCTACAGAGGTGATGCCAGCAGGACTAATTGGCCCCTTTGTCTCAGAGCATGATCCAGGCAGAGGGAGAGAGAAAAAGGGTCCACGGTGGGAGAAGAGGAAGAGGGAGAGAGCAGAGAGAAGAAAAATGGGGTGAATCAAGAGAAGAGGGGAAAGGAGAAAGGAAAGAAAAGGAAAGGGGCTGGTGAGAGACTTGTGCTCGTTTGTCTGACACATCTCAGTTCATGTCTTCATGATGGAGGAAGCTCAGGAGGCACAGAGTGAGATCAGCTGTCTACACTGAGAGCCCTGCAATGCCAGGTGTCCAGGATGGGAGGGAGTGAGGCAGAAGGTTGACATCTCAATTATAGGAAGAGGAGGGTGAGACCAGGGGAGTGAGGGCACTGCAGTGCCCTCAGCTGTTTGGAGACCTCTCAGATATGTTGTTTTGGTCACAGAGCAGCAGGTAGCACAACCCCCCCACACTTGACCCCTCCTTCCTCCCCTCCCCCAGTCCCCCAGCAGAGATGGCCCAGGGCCCAGAAGAGACACAGGGTAGCGTGATGAAAAAGGGACAAGCTTTTGGTGTCTGTTGAACTGAGCTTCAATGCCTGTTTCCCCACTCACTTACTGTGTGACCCTGAGCAAGTTCCTTAGCTTTTCTGAGCCTCAAATTCCTTCTCCATTAAATGGGAATTTTAGCTAACTTGCTAAAATTCTAAATTTTGCTAAATTTGTCCTGAGTTTTAAATGACAGTGATGTCAATTCCATAGCACCTGCCCTTTCCACCATGTACAGTGCCCCAGCTTTGAGCCACCTCATAATCCTGTCACTGCATAGCACTTCCTCCCTCTAGGAGTATCTTAGTGGTCTGCATGTCTATTTGCTTCTTTAGTGCCTCTTTCCTTCCGATAGACTGTCAACTCCCAAGGGCAGGGACTTACCTGTCAGCTTTGTTTCTGTGGCTTAGACCAGCACAAAGCCTGGCACAGTGGGTGCTCAATAAATATTTGAATAAATTATAAATACCTCAATACCTGACCTTTAAAAACAAGGCTAGAGGGAGCAATGGATAAACAGGATTCAACTAAATGAAGATTCATATTTATTGATACCTCATACATGACAGGCGGATAAGGGCCAGGGCCTACGTATTGGTTGTTTTATTTAATCCTTAAAACAACCCTGCCTGGGCAGTACCTGTGGCTCGAAGGAGTAGGGCGCTGGCCCCATATGCCAGAGGTGGTGGGTTCAAACCCAGCCTTGGCCAAAAACTGCAAAAAAAAAAAAAAAAACCCTGCCTAATGAAGGTCTGACTTCTTATACTTTACAGGGGGAATTGGAGGCTCAGAGTGGTTAAGAGATTTGCCAAGATTGCAAAGCTTTCTGACAGTAGAAGTAAAACCCATGTCACTTGATTCCAAAGCCCACAACGTGGTCCTGTATCTCTCTCACATCAGCACCCACACTGTCATAGACATAAACAGCCTATCATCTTTATAGGCTCTATTATGTTGAGCCTATTGTGGCCTTCGCATACAATACTAGGAGAGGAGAGTCGGATGGCATGGGGAAGGAGATTTAATAAATACAGGCCTGTAGTTAGGGAATGGAAGTGCCAGTGGGACCAGAGGCTACAAAGGAGTCAAAAGAGAGGATCCAGAGAGTATTCAGAGAGTGCTATGTAGAGAATTCTGGAGTAAAACGATCTGGGTTCAGAGTTCAACTCCACTAGTCACTTGTGCAACCTTGAGCAAGCCAGTTAACCTGTGTCTGATTTATAAGAGGGTTATTACAGCTCACACTTTATAGGGATGTTATATAGATTACAAGATACCGGCTATAAAGGAATTGGAAAAGTGTCTGGGATAGTCAGCACTAAATAACCGATAAGTGTTATCATTAATTATGCTAAGGTTCCATGCATATGATAGAAATCCTCAAAGAACAGTGGTTTAAACTGCGATAAATGAAGTTTAAGAGAGTCGATGTAGAGCTGGTATAGAGTCTCCACAATCATACAAGACACAGACTCCTATCTTATGACTCTGTCATCCTGAGCACATTGCTTCATGGTCCAGAATGGCTGCTTCTGTCCCAACCATCATGTCCATATTCCAGCCAGCCAAAAGGAGAAAAGGAGAAAGTACAGACTTCTCTCTTTAAAGACATTTCCTGAAAGTTGCGCATAATGCAGGCATGCGTTTACCTCTCTCTTTGGTCAGAACTTGGCCACATGGGTCACACTGTAACCCCCCTCAGATTTGAGAGTTGTGTTGAGAAAGAGGAAAGGGGAAATGGATTTAGAAGATAACATGTAGCTCCTCCTTCTACCGTGGACAAGTTTAGACACATATGAATTATCCTGTCCCCTGGGCCTCAGAACTGCAGCAAGATTTTTTGGTTCATCGTGAGTCAAATGGGGCTACTGCCCTCTGGCTTTTTCTGCCCTCCCACCGATCTTTGCTTTCTTCTTGGCATTTCTCCTCACAGAACAGGCCCAGGAAAGGCAGCTCCAGTCTGCCAAAGACTTGACCCTTCAATAAACACGGACAGTGAATGCTGGAAGTGGACTTGATCAGTGTCCCAAACCATCTGGTCAGCTCAGTAAGCTCGAAATCTGGCCTCAGATGAAAAAGAAGGGGAGACAGAAAAGATGCACTTTAAATATTTTTGATTTTGTGCAATCATATGGCAATATGTTTTGTAAGAAAATACAAGAACAATTTTAATTAAAAGCAAAGCAGAAATCTCTTTATCTTAAACCCAGAGGTAATTATCATTAACATTTTGTATATGGCTTTCAATCTTTCATCTATTCAGATTTCTTCCCCTTAATTACAAATCTGGGCTCACATCTTTATTCTTTTTTATAGTCAGCTTTCACAGTTCAGCATGAGGAAGACAATCCTTCCACGTTGACAAATACATCTCCCCAACATAATTTTTAAGGGACAGCTAGTATGTCCCTTTTACCGAAGTGAGACTGTTCAGTAGAAGTGCACCAGAATCTGGCTTTGATCTGAGTATCTAGTCAACGTATGTGCTTTAGCGTCATCTTCAGCTTTGGCCTTAGCTTTAGCCTCTGAAAGCCTGAATAGACAAGTTCAGACGTCAGCATCGTTTCTGGATTCCCTGGACTTGTGCATGTCCCATGATCCTGTGACAGTGTTACGTGGCCTTTGCATACAATTAGCACGATAACCTCCATTGTACATATATAGCATGGTGTTCATATGTGCTGTAATAATCCCTTTCAAATATAGACAACTTTCTAAATGGGATGTGTAATGAATATCTTCTTTCATGCTCTATAGGTCAAAATTCTCAGTCAAAGAATAAACGTATATTGATTATTACAAAAGTAAAATTCTATAATCACTCACAATGATTTTAAATGCCGTCCCTTTTATGTACAGAAATAAGTTTTAAGAAACTTCAAGGATTTAAATGTAGAAGGAGCATATTGACGGCTAATATAAATCTTAAAAAAGCATGTTAGCTAGGTACTTTCAAAAGGTTCTTTTGAGGCAATAATAATAAAACATTAAGGCTGTGTGCTGGGCAGTGCCTGTGGCTCAAAGGAGTAGGGCACTGGCGCCATATGCTAGAGATGGCGGGTTCAAACCCAGCCTCGGCCAAAACTGCAAAAAAAAAAGGCTGTGTGCTGTGACTCACACCTGTAATTCTACCACTCTGGGAGGCCAAGGCAGGAGGATCTGTTGAGCTCAAAAATTTGAGACCAGCCCGAGCAAGAGCAAGACTTTGCCTCTACTAAAAATAGAAGAAAATCAGCTGGATGTTGTGGCAGGCACCTGTAGTCCCAGCTATTCAGGAGGTGGAGGCAGGAGGGTTGCTTGAACCCAGGAATTTGAGGTTGCCGTGAGGTGTGCTGACACCACAGCACTCTCGCTTGGGCAACAGAGTGAGATTCTGTCTCAATAAATAATAAAGAAAACATTAAAATAATAATATGAGATTAGATTACTGCAAGGTCTAATTTTTGTAGAATTGTTTGGGATACTAACATTCATGACACTAAACAAAATAGTGTTTTAAAACCGTATATAGTTTTAGTTACTATGTTTAATTTAGCCCATAAATCTTTTTAAAAATCCTATTTGAAATTCAAATAGGCAGGAGGATCCCTTGAGCTCAAGAATTTGAGACCAACCTGAGCAAGAGCAAGTTTTTTTTTGCAGTTTTTGGCCGGGGCCAGTTTGAACCCGCCACCTCTGATATATGGGGCCAGCACCCTACTCCTTTGAGCCACAGGTGCTGCCCTGAAATTCTTTACATTTTTTTTTTTTGGTTTGTTTGTTTGTTTGTTTGTTTTCGAGACAGAGTCTCACTTTGTCACCCTTGGTAGAGTGCTGTGACGTCCAGCTCACAGCAACCTCAAACTCTTGGGCTTAAAGGATTCTCTGACCTCAGCCTCCCAAGTAGCTGGGACTACAGGTGCCTGCCACAACACCAGGCTATTTCTAGAGATGAGGTCTTGCTCTGACTCAGGCTGGTCTTGAACTCATGAACTCAGTTAATCCACCCAACTTGGCCTCCCAAAGTGCTAGGATTACAGGCGTGAGCCGCCGTGTCTGGCCTAATTCTTTACATCTTATGAAGATAAAATAAAAACAGGATGTCAGCTTAACCAATCTCATAATTTCATAAAGTGGAAAACCTCTAAAACCACACATAATAATATTCATGGCCAATTGTATTTAACCCAATATGGAATATAAAGAATATGAAAAAAGAAGAGATTATTAGAAAAAGTAAAGTATTACATTCCACCATTCCACCATTATCAGTCATAAGTATGCATCAATTTATTCAAACAAATATGCCCAATACATAAGAGCAATCTAGCCACTGCTAGCACTAAGAAAATATTGTTCTTTCACTATAATGTTAAATTTTTTTTAAAAAAATTTTTTAAATTTCAGATTGACATAAAGGTACTAATGTGTAGGTTACATTGTTTTTCTTTCTTTCTTTTTTTTTTTTTTTTTGAGCTGGAGCCTCAAGCTATCCCCCTGGGTAGAGTGCCATGGCATCACAGCTCAGAGCAACCTCCAACTCCTCGGCTCAAGCGAATCTCCTGCCTCTGCCTCCCAAGTAGCTGGGACTACAGGCGCCCACCACAACGCCTGGCCATTTTTTTTTTTGGTTGCAGCCATCATTGTTGTTTGGTGGGCCCGGGCTGGGGATTCAAACCCACCACCTTAGGTGTATGTGGCTGGCGCCTTAGCCGCTTGAGCCACAGGCGCCGAGCCATTGTTTTTGTTTCTAAGGTAAAGTTCAAGTTGTAGTTGAGCCCTTCACCCTGGGGGCTTGGTGAACACCCTCCTACAAGGTAGGTTAAATTGTTAGACATTAACAATGAAATGTACCAAAAGGGAAACTGTCATCACAAACAAATTGCTCATAAAACGTTAAGTGTATGCCTTTATCAAAGGCACTTGCTCTGTGAAGGTGATATTAGGCATTGGCATGGGCTTTTGCTGAATACTGATACTAACACTTGACCACCTGGCAGTCCGCCAAAGTATGTGTTGCATGAATCTCTAACTTTAGATTATTTCCAATTTCTCACTATTATTAGCAGCATTGCAATGAATGTCCTATCACAAACAACTCAGTGGGGCCCTATGATTATTTCCTTGGGTGAATTCCAAGAAGCAAAGTGGCCAGATCAAAAGGATCTCTACTGCCAAACTACCCTCCAGAAAGTTCATACCAGCTCCCCTTACACAAGAGGAGTAGGTTGGAATGGCAGGCTTGGATCCTGCTTCTTCACAGGTCTGGGACCTGTGTTCCCAGCCCTCCATGATGGGGGTGGGTAGATGGCAGAGAAGAGCATCCTTCAGCTAGCCCCAGACACACCCGAGCTCATAATTGTGATCACAGCTATAATTTATTTGTACAGACATTGTACAAATGTACAATGTACAGACATTGTTGTACTTTAGGTACTTCTTGCATTTCAATCTTCACAATGATGGTACAAAGTAAATACGACTCATCTCATTTTATAGATAAGGAAACTGAAACTCAAAGAGTGGTCAGCCCTGCTTTTAGCCCTAATGGAAGTCTCCAGAGGCCTGGCCAAGCAACAGCCTGCAAGCCTATGCCTGCAGGTAAATGAAACCTGCAAGGTCCAATCCCTATGACTCCAACTGTACTGCCCCCTGAGGGAGAAAGGAGTCCCTGTGCTCTTAGCCTGAGTCAGTTTCCATCCAGGGGTTAAAAGTAGAAAAGAAGATAAAAGGCCAGTGCCTACTGATCCTGCACCACTCTGCGCTAGGCATGTCAGACGCACGCGTATATGTCTGTGGCTTCCTGGTTATTTCTGAAGGAAAATATGCCAGAGCCTGTCGTCCCCAAGTGAACTGGAACTGCCTGGTGTGTGTGTGTGTGTGTGTGTGTGTGTGTGTGTGTTTGCAACTCAGCTCTAACAGTGCCAGGAACTGGTGAAGATTGTTGGTCACTGTGTCCTCCACCACAGCTGGTTGCCAGGTGACCACTCAAGGGATAAGGAGTATCTACCACTTGCCAGGGACTTTATGTGCATTAGTTCATGTGAGTCTCAAGCTACTAGGTGAGATATCTCCATTTAACAGAAGAGGATCCAGTGGCTTAGGAAGATGTCCAATAGCTCACAGCTGGTAAATGCTGAAGAACTCATCTTCTAGCCCAGGATAGTAGATGTTCAGGGCATGTGCATGTGGTGGATGGGACGATGAATGGATCCTACAGGGCCCTGCATGGTGAAACTACAGGAGACAGACCGCTACAGACCCTCTTTGTGAGCCACGTTCTCTTGGGCAAGAAATAGAAGGCAGGACCTGAGCCACCATGATGGCAAGAGTCCTGTCTGTGTTCGTTCTCTCAGGTGAAAGATGGGGTTTGTACAGTTGTTCAGGTTCTGCAATTCTAGGTTTTAGAAACCCATTTCACATTTTAGAAGCCTAAAATAACAGTGGTTTAAATGAGACAGACTTGCAGTTCCTTCCAATGGGAAAATGATGTCCAGAAGCAGGCATTCCAGAGTCATTCTACAGAGCCAGGAAGGACGCGTCCCCTTCCCAGTTCCCTGTCCCATCATCCCTCACATGTGGCCTTCACCCTCATGGTGGAGGTGTCAATTCAGATGTAGAAAATCCCTCTCTGAGATCAGGACCAGGCTGCTTCTATTACATACCATTTCCCCATCATTCTTACTATGCAGCTTCCACCTCCTGGTCTAAAATGACTGCTCAACCTCCAGTCATTGAGTCTACAATTCCAGGCAGCATCATTTTCACACTTGCGACTATATATTTGAATGATTATTATGTCTGTTTTCCGATAGATGGCAGTAAAGCATCTTGAGTTAAGGGCACCTTTTTCTGTGCAAAGGCACTGTTTGGGCCAGTCACAGAGCTAGGTACATCTGTCTACCAGCCCTGTAAGCTGCTGAGAGGTTGCCTGATACCCCTCCCTCCTTTTTCTTACCCCTCTTTGCCCCAGGGACTTAGTGGGGAGTTTGGAGGAGAATGCCATTAGACCCAGAAAGTCTCAACTGCATTCTTTGTTCCAGGGAAGGGGACATTTGTGAGGTTTGTGTGGGTCAAGTCCCAGCTCCTGCATTTCCTAATGAGTGGTCATATGCAAGTGACCCAAAAGTTATAGGTCCTTTGCACTCCCTTCTCTCCTGAAAAGAGTGCATTGATAATCCCTGCCCTTGGGGTTGTGATGAACAAATGCTGGCCTGAATGTGGACATGTGTCACCAGCTATAAAACACACCTCTCCACAAATGCTCTCCATTGATAAAATGCAGAACTTGCTTTCACTGATCTGGGGAGGATATGCTGCACCCCTGGGGGAAGGGTGGGCTGCAGACCTCATGGCTCCAGCTTTGTCACCTCCACCCCACCCCGAGTAATCTTCTCTCCTGGGTCTGTACCTCTATTCCATCCCCAGGCATTGCTTTGGCCCATTTGGTCCAAGCTGCTCAGTATAGTGCCTCAGTTGGCCAGTCAACAATATTTCCTAAGCATCTTCTTGGCTCTGTGCAAGTCTCTGCCTGCAAGTTGCCTCCAGTCCTGTGAGGGCAAGACAGTTAGCACAGTTGCCATCTTGTTTCTAAGTCAGACTTCATCCCGTTCCTCTGGGACCCTGAGGAGGGAAAAGGCCCTACAAGTTCCTCCCTTTCTAGTTCCTAGGGCGGTGCACCCCTGGGCACTGTCACTGGCCCCTATCTCTATAGATACTCTCCTGGGTCTAGACCAAGAGAGGCTTAGCTGGGCTCCTCCCTGCCCTCTCATACTGGGGAAGCCTGAAAAAGGGAAACCTAGAACAAAGACACCATGGGTTTCATTTAGGATTTGATTTGGCTGTGAAGGGACAAGAAACCTAAAATAACAGTGGCTTAAATGAGACAGACTTGCAGTTCCTTCCAAAGAAAATGATGTCCAGAAGCAGGCATTCCAGAGCCACTCTACAGAGCCAGGAGGGATGCAGCCCCTTCCCAGTTCCCTGTCCCATCATCCCTCAGATGTGGTCTTCACCCTCATGGTGGAGGAGTCAATTCAGATGTAGAAAATCCCTTTTTGAGATCAGGACCCAGGCTGCTTCTATTACGTATCGTTTCCCCATCATTCTTACTATTCAGCTTCCACCTCATCATGTAAAATGACTGCCCAACCTCCAGCCATTGAGTCTGCATCCCACCAGCAGGTAGTAGAGAAAAAAGGATCAGCAAGGGAATAACTTCTTCCTCTTAGAACATTCCCTGGAAATTACTCATGATACTTCCATTTTCCTGCTATTGGTTAGAACTTAATCACATGAGCATATCTAGATGCAAAGGAAGTTGGGAGATGGGTGTTTATTCCAGGTGGCCTTGTGCCTAGCTAAGAAGTGTGAGTCCAATTCCTAAGGAAAAAGAAGAGAATAGTTATCGAGGAACCTTGAGAATCCTCTACTACATCTTGCCTATGAGGTGCCATCTGCTGCCTACAGAGAATGTCTCTACCCAGCAAGCTCAAATTAACTGAGACAATGGCCCAATAACCATAACATCACAGCACAAGAATTATGCAAATACGGTAATGGGGTAATTTCCTTTTTGCATGTAAATGGCATTTGCGCTCTGTTGTGATTATCAACCCGGCCCACAGTCCTGTGTCTGCCAGACCATCTATAGCAGCGCCTCCCACGTCACTGAGACAACCCCATCACTGCCTCCTCCCTGTCTAGAATGAAATCTGGCCAATGCGAAGGCCAGAGGAGAAAAGAGGGGGAGGCCCTGTGACAGCCGTAGCCACGCAGCGGGGACAGGCAGCGGTTGCCTTGGTGAGTTGGGCAAAGAGGTTTCTAGGATGCTGCTAAATGTATTTTCCTGACCTGCTGCCACCTCTTTCTTGCTCTGGAGGCACCTCTCGGGAGCTGAGGTCCCTTACTCTCACCTTGTTTTCTGCTCCCATCCTTTTAAAATGCTCTCAGTACCATTTCCTGTGGGCAGGGAGTATGGGTGAGGGAGGGGGTGCTAACGTGGACTGAGCCCCCAGGTGTTTTCCTGTGCACTCTCACGGCAGCCCTTAGGAGCCCAGTTCCCAGTTGGTAGGTCAAGCCACCGAGCCTGACAGCTGCCACATAGTTGGTCCTGGTCACCAGCTGGCAGGTGGCAGCCCTGGAACCAGAACTAGCTCTCTGACTCTGCAACCCGAGACACCTTAGTGAGTTATCCATCCCAGACAGGGTTCTGATGGCGGTATTTTAATCAGGCTACCAATTACAGAGGAGACGTTTGGGGGAACAAGGATGTACGCAGCACTGACTGGCCCCACCAGCTTTTCAGGGACAAGTTTGAAGCAGGGAGAGATAATCTGACCCTGCTGGTAATGTTGGCAGCAAGCCCCTACCCTGGCTGTAGTGTGGGCGGCCAGTGGAGACTGAGAGCTGGGGAACCACTGCTGGCCCCTATCTTTCCCAGGCAGCTCCCCATTACCCTGAAACCTGATCTTCAGGGACCCTTGCTCTGCCCCCTCTCTGATCTCTCCTAGCCCAGAAAAATCATCCCTGCTCTCAGCAACGGGGGCCTCATCCCCATGCTTTCAATTCCCTCATCCCTCCCCTGGGTTCCTGGCCTGGTCTGCTCTAGTCATATCTTCCTCTCTCCACATTCATTCCCAAGTCAGGGATGCTAGATCAGCCCCTCGGGGTGTGAAAAGGGAAGGGCGCCTTCTGCCCTAAGAGGCCTGGCTTGGCAGAGAGTCCTGCAGTGAGGGGCTTGTCTGGGCAGCCTGCTAGGATTCCCCCACGCTCCCCTCCACCCCAGCTCCACTCAGCAATCTGAGAGATGGGGAGAGAATGGAAGGACAGTTAAGGAGCTAAGGTTGTCCTGAGCCACCGCCTGGAAACAGGACGTGAGAACCAGAGCTGAACGTTCTGAAAGTTTACATGTATACACTTGCTCCTATGTGCAAACACAACTCGCTCATATACACAAGCACACTTGTACTCACACATGCACACGTATACACGCTCACCTGCACACCTCAGTCCAAACTCTTCTAGGCAGTCCACTCTGACAGTTAAGCTGTGAGCGCTGAGGTCAGACAGAGACATGGAGTTTTCTTTTACAGCTTGCATCACGATTTTTAAACAATGGGTTCTCATTTTCAGAAGGCATTACCTGAGATTTGATCCAAACAAAGGTGCTGTAAATGCACTGACTTCTCCCTCCAACCCCACCCTCCAGCTCCCAGTCTCTCTTTTTTTTTGAGACAGAGTCTCACCTTATTGCCCTTGGTGGAATGCCATGAAGTCATAGCTCACAGCAACCTCAAACTCCTGTGTCCAAGCGATCCTTCTGCCTCAGCTTCCCCAGTAGTTGTGACTACAGGTGCCTGTCATGTCACCCAGCTAGTGCTCCCAGTCTAGCTCTCCTCTCTAAGGACAACCATTGCCACCAATGGCTGCATCCCCTTTCAGAGTTGGTCTGCAGATGAGAACCTCTCTGGGGCCATATGTGTGTACACACACCCACACTCCTACGCAGCAGCCCCCGGGAGTGCTGGCACACCGCTCTGAACTCTGCTTTCTTCTCCATTGATGTACCTTGGTATTGCTCAATATTTACGCTCACAAAGAGCCTCTCCTTTATTTTTTTGAGACAGGGTCTCTCTGTGTTGCCCAGACTGGAGTGCAGTGGCGTCAGCCTAGTCACAGCAACCTTGAACTCCTGAGCTCCAAAGATTCTCCTGCTTCAGCCTCCCAAATAGTTGGGACTACAGGTCTGAGCTGTCTCACTGGTTCCTCGTCCTCTCTAATGACTCCATGGTATGACTTCATGACATCCCATCATGTGGCTGCACTGCCATTTATGTAGGGGGTCCTACTGGCAGAGCACAGACCATGTTCCAGCTTCACTGCTGTCACCTAGGGTTCTTCAGCAAGTGTCCCTGCCCAACAGTGTGCACATCTGTCAGAGCTGCATATAAATGAGTGGCTGTCCCTGGACTCTGTCCTCTCATCCCGATCTATGTGAGTCTGTAGATGACCCTGACCTCACTGGGTAAGGATGCAGGAGGCAGTGCACACTGAGTACCTACAGTAGCCTCCATCAGTGTCAGCTGTGAGGAGAAAAGCAGCTGGAATGAGGAAGGGTGAGGGTGAGTGAAGGGCGGAGGCTGAGGCTGGCAACCCCCTCCTCAAGGCCACCAAGAAGAGGTCACAGGGGCCTCAGCCCAGGAAACCTCCTGCCCATGTGGTTGGGCCCCACCAGTGCAGGTGCCACAAGGAGAAGACGCAGGGGTCAGGAGGCGCAGCACCGGAGGAGCTGAGTGAGAAGCAGGCCTGGCTTCCTTGCTGAGTCATTCCCACAGGAGCAGGGAGAGGGAGGGCGGGAGGAGGAGAGAGAGAGAGAATGTACCTCGTGCTTGCTCTCCCCCACCTCTCTCTCTCTGTTTCTCTCTCTCTCACTCACACACACACACACTCACACACACATGCACTCACATGCTCTGCACACCTCCTAGTTTCGGGAGAGGAGACTCTCCCAACAGAGAGAGGCCCATCCCTCTCCAGATGGGAAAAGGAAGTCAGCCCCCATGACCTGCACAGCCATCTCCCCTGCCCCTTCTCCCCCTCTGCCCCCCAGTGACCAACCATCCCAGATGGCCCAGGATGGAGGGGATCCCCAGGAAGGCACAGGTTCACATTGGTCACCCTACTCCCTTCTGTCCTCATCCTCACTGTACAGCAGCCCCATTCCTCTGTGAATCAGCCCCACCCAAGGCAAAAGCTTTCCTGGCTCTGTGGTGGTGTTTTGATGTCATAGACTTTTGTGACAGGTCCCTGTGCTGCTGGGGACAGTGGTGTCTGAGGCCAGGCAGGGGCCTAGCTGTGGCAGGGACTGACTGCATGGAAGTCATCTGTTTCCTTTCATGAAAAGCCACTTCTTGCCTTGGAACAAAATCTCGTCTTAGACCCACCTGTTGCCTGATGCTCTGTACCCTTCCAGGCGTAGTTCTACTCTCATGGACCTGGTTTATGGAAAGGTCTGAACTTGACAGGACTCCAAGAAGAAACATTTCTGCCTTGTCTCTACTCATAGCCTTCAGCCGTGCTTGGTCAAATCTCTTCTTCTGTCACTGAATGACATACCTGGCAGATTGCTGACTTTCTGGCCATCTTCAGTTATTAAAAATCCAGGTTAGTAGGGGAGGGAAGAAGGGAGGATGGGTGGAGAGAGAGTAATTGATGGGCCCACACCTACGGTGCATCTTACAAGGGTACATGTGAAATCAACTAGGTGTGGTTAATTTTTTTGAGACTTTGGAAAAAAAATAATAAGAAGTTAACTGATGACTCCATACTGAACCTCAGAGTCAAAGCATTCTATAATAGACACACTCTTACTTGACAATGTGAATGTTACTTTCGTGGCATTATTATTATTATTATTGCTTAATATTTTGATGCAGCAATTGTCTGATTTCTTTGCTGAATGTATTTATCTTCATTTGTTCTTTACGAGGTTTTTGTTTCTAGTCCTTATCTTAAACATTGTTATTGTTATTAAAAAATCTGAAACTTAAAAAAAAAAAAGAAATGAACTAGGTGTAGAATATAAATGTTTTAACACAATAAAAAAAAATCCAGGTTAGTTTAGTCCGATGGATGTAAAAGTTAAATTGTAAATGTAAAAGTGCAATTATAGGAAGACCCTCCACCCTGCATGTGCCATCAGCTCCAAGCAATGGGGAGACAGGAGCTTCTCCCCCCATCAGCATCCTTCCATCCCAGGATTCGTGGCTGGTGTGTGCTGGGTTGGGGAGAGCTGGAGGGCAGTGGCCAGAAGTCTTGTTCTCTTGGTCAGCACTGCCTGGTGATCAGTGCTTTCTGGGGGCAGGCTTCTAAGTGGGTGCATGGGTGAGTGTTGGGGGGAAGGCTACTCTGATTAGATTTTCCCAGCTGCAGCTCCTTCTTGCTGCAGCCCTGGAGGCCCACCACTGAAATTCCTCCCTGGACCCCTCCCCAGTATTCACTGAGCCCACAGGAAATTCATGCATCCTTGCTCAGCCACCTCTGCTGCCTCTGGCTCTGCCTCAGTCCATTCTTCTTCCCATTTCTGCCTTCCCTGGGCCATGAGACAGGTCAGCCACGGCATGCCACCTCTCCCTCACATGCTCCCTCTCTACTTCTGGGAGGGGGAAGGGCAGAGCCAGAGCGCCCATCATCTGGAAATGGGGTGACCTCATGGTCATGCAATCTGAACAGTTGGCCAGGGCCTCACCCAGAAGTGCCTACGCTTGCTATATGCTCTTCTGTCTAGAAATTCTTTCCAATTTTTAAACTAAGAGCAACTCCTTTTCATTTTACACTGGGTCCCCCAAATGATATACCTGGCCCTGCCTGCGACTGACCACTCTAACTGTTCCCATCTGAGGACGGTGGGAGTGGAGAGAGCATTGTCAATGCCCCCAGAAGGTACTGCACTCCACAGCAGTTTTCACCTCTCTCTCCACTGGGTAAAAACAGTGGACACCATGTTGTCCTGCTTTGGGTTCCAGTCACCAGCTTCCAGCCAATAGGATCCAGACATTATGTAAATGCCACCATCCTCTGACATCCAAACACTCCCTACCTAAATGGGAAATGAATAGACTCAGATCATGTGCTTTTGTTTTTTTGCCACAATGAAATTGTGTTGTACATATTGTTTTATAACCTTTTTTTCACTAACAATATATTGTAGGCATATTTTCAGGTTGAAAATATTCACCTACAATCTAATTGTCAGCACCCGTTTCAGGTACATACGGCAACATAACAAACTACCTGAAAACCCAGTGGATTTCCGGCTTGTGTGACCTTGGACAAGTTGTTGAACCTCAGGTTCTTCATCTGTAAAGAGTTGTAGACAATAATAGTGATCTCTCCCTTATCTGCAATATTTTCACTAAATGAGAACTGTAGTAACAGTATCTATCTTGTAGGGTTGGTAAGGGATTAGATGAGTTAATCCAGGTAAGTATAACAAATGTTAGCTATTGCTATTGTTGTTGTTACTTGAAAGTGCCTTGGCAAGGAGCTAGGGGCAGGGAAGTCGCTGGCTCTCCTGCTCACCACAGTGTGAGGCACTAGAGGGAGGGAGGATTTCTGCTCTGAATAGAAAGACCTGAAAGGAAACAGTGAACAGAGCTGAGAATATTAAACATTTTTCAGCCAGAGGGGAATTGAAGGCCAGGAAAGGGTCATTTCACTGCAGCCTAAAGGCACTTAGTTAGCCATACTGTCCTGCAAACTTAACAAGTCAGGGGCAATATACACACAGAAGCAGGTAGCACCAGCTTAGGGGCACCAGCCAACTCATGCACCAGGGGTGTCCACAGCCTCTATTCCTTCTCACTCCACCACAGGAGCCCTTTGGGATGTTTCAGGGACCCAAGGTAGCATCTTTGAGGAATAGGAGAAACTGTATCAGGGAGCCCAAATCTAGATCCTGATGTTTTTGCAACCCCAAATGACTTATTTCAGTTCTTTCATTTTCTCTTTCAGAGATTCTGCTATGTAGAGGCTCATGTCCTTGTGTGTTTTTTTTTTTTTTAAACATCATATAATATTTAAAACAAACAGAAAGGCCAGGCAGGGTGGCTCAAGCTCATAATCCCAGCACTCTGGGAGGCTGAGGCAGTTGGATCACTTGAGCTCAAGACTTTGAGACCAGCCTGAGCAAGGGTGAGACTCCACCTCTACTAAAAATAGAAAAATCAGCTGGGCACTGTGGTGTGCACCTGTAGTCCCAGCTACTCAGGAGGCTGAGGCAAGATGCAGGTGTCCTCAAACTATGGCCTGCGAGCCACATGTGGCCCGCTGAGGACATTTATCCAGCCC
>NW_003852415.1:3704080-3706079 GCF_000181295.1 Otolemur garnettii
CAATTTTTATTTTTGTCATCTCAATGTCAAATTGCTGTTTATTTTCAACTATCGTTTGCTCTTTGTCTTTAAACATATTACTAAATTGTACGCTTTCATTCTTCTGATTTTCAATCACTTTTAAGAGCTCTTCATTTTTACTCTGTAGTAATTCCTGACTCTTCAATGTCTCCTGCAATTGATTTTGCAGGAAGAAGTTCAATGACTGAAGAGAGAACAATTCAAGGTTGCATTCCGTGGTACCAGACACCTTAGGAGTTTTTTCTTGTTCTCTAAGTTGCTGGTTTAAACTTCTCAACTGCCTTCGTAACTGAGCATTTTCTCTTCTTAATGGTTGCATGGCCAGTGCTATTTCAAATTGGATATCTGTAATTCCATTTACTGCTGGAAGCACAGATACACATGCCTCCACTTCTGTAACCAACCTATGAACTTCTGAGTCTTCTTGTTCTGCTACCAGGGCCTTGAGTTCTCTCAACAAATACTTTAGAGTTCTAACTTTTTCAGCAGTTTGGTTCACATTTTTTGCCTTCTGTACATCCTTGATTATGTTTGCATCTCGCACACCTATGTTTAAATCTTTCCCTTCACTTGTGGCCTCTCTAATTTGTCCTTTGGCACGTTTTTCTTCATTAGTGGCCCAAACAGGTGGCAGTGATGGAATGGGGCTTCGGTGCATCTGACCTTTTGAATGAGTTTCTTTCCCATGAGATTGAAAGAGAGACATATATGTTTGAAAACATTTTAGCAGATCTGCTTCCTTAGGAACTCCTTGCTGTGGTAGAATCCTGGTACCAAGGCCCAGGGGCTGAAAAGTTGGAATAGCAGATGTGTCAGTTTGGGGAAGGCTACAAGGAACTCCAGGAATGGTATTAAATGAATTCCTTAGACAATCAGCAGAGTTCACAGGAACCGTTTTAGTTTGTGATGAAAACTGGTTGTCATCATCAGTTTGAACTTCAGAATGAACCACTTGAGGGCAGGATGGTTGCTGAGGTGACCAGACTGAGCGGGAGGTATATGAGCCATAATTAGAATCTGAAGCTGCCTGAGATTCAGAACCAGACCCAGACCCAGAATGGCCAGGTACAAGGGAAATTCCACTGGTGTTCTTCTTTGAAGCAAAGTTTTTCATCAGTGACATTTGAGTCTGCACGTGGTCATGGAGGGCTTGGTATATCATGGGTGAATACATCCTATAATGATCTTGTAATGACCAGTTTTGTGGTAAGTCTGATATGTCTTTTCCACTTCCAGCAGAAGTTTCATTAGGTATCTTTTTCTTATTCCGTGAAGATGTCATTTCCTTCTGGGCTCCTAAAGGAAAAGTATGTTTCTCAAATCCTTTCTTTTTATATCCATATCTTTTGCCTTCTAAAGGTCTAGGATTAGATCTATTTTCTGAGTACACTATTTCTGAACCTGAATCTTCATTTCTCAAAATGTCCTGTAGCAAAGAAGCACAACGATCAAGGCCTTGTACAGCTTCAGTCTGACTTGCTGAATCAGAATTGGTGGAATGGCCAGAATCTGCACTGAAATGTGTTATTTTTCTTAAATGGGTCCCTTTCTTCCCATTTGTTAATTTAGTAGATCCAGCATGTGCTCCTGAAGATAACACCTAGTAGTTTTAGCATCCATTGGTGATTCTTCCCTGAATAATTGTTAGACGGTGTTCTTCTAACTGCATCATTCTTTCTATATTTATTAGTTGGCATAATACCATATCTTCATTCATCTGTAAGTATTAGGTTGTTTCCACATCTTGGCTATCATTAATGCTGGCCTGGTCGACATCCGGACCTGACCATCTCTCGCAGTTTCAGAGAAGCCCAAACCCAGGGAAGATTCGCTGCACAATAATAAGAATCAACCGCCTTGGGCTCTTGGGGCTTCTTGGCCCCTCTCCTACCTTCTTATAAGAGGTAACCACTCCTCTGAACCTAGGTGTTGATCATGCTTTTTGAAAATTTTTCAAATACATAAGTGATTCTTATGT
>NW_003852415.1:3706099-3707281 GCF_000181295.1 Otolemur garnettii
TCTCCTACCTTCTTATAAGAGGTAACCACTCCTCTGAACCTAGGTGTTGATCATGCTTTTTGAAAATTTTTCAAATACATAAGTGATTCTTATGTATTTGACAGAAAAGATGCCTGGCCTTATAGAGATCTGAGTACGAGGAAATTAGGCAAGAAAAAGAAAGAAGGGACAACCAGATTGGAAAGGAAGGAGTAAAACTATATCTTATCTGCACATCACAGGCTCTTTTATAGAGAAGCCCTTAAAGAATCTATAGATAAAGCAAAGACTACTAGAGCTAATAAAAAAATTCAATAAAATTTTAGGATATAATATCAGTATACAAAAATAAACTGTATGTCTATACACTAGCAATGAACAATGTGAATCCCCCAGAGACATGGCAAGAGCTGAGTCTTCTTCCTGAGTGCAGGGAAAGGCTTCAGTCTTTCATTATTCAGTATGATGTTAGCCGTGGGATTTTAATATATTCCTGTTATAGACTCAACTGTGTTCCCCCAAAATTTATATGTTGAAGCCCTCACCCATAATGTAATTTATACTTGGAGATAGGGCCTATTAGGAGGCCATAAAGGTTAAATGAGATCATAAGGAGGGGTCTTAATCTGATAGAACTGATGTCCTTATAAGAAGAGACACGAGAGGTTTCTTTCTCGCCACTGGAGCACAAAGGCAAGGCCACATGAGGACACGATGAGAAGGTGGACTTCGGGCCTGGTGCAGCTGCTCACCTGTAATCCCAGCACTCTGGGAGGATGAGGCGGGTGGATTGTCTGAGCTCAGGAGTTTGAAACCAGCCTGAGCAAGAGCAAGACCCTGTCTCTAAAAATAGCCAGACATTGTGGTAGGCACCTCTTAAGCCCAAGAGTTTGAGGTTGCTTTGAGCAATGATGCCATGGCACTCTATCAAGGGTGACAAAGTGAGACTCTGTCTCAATAAAAAAGGGAAGGTGGTCTTCTACAAGCCTTTGAGGAAGGCTGGCCTCACCTGAAACAAACTCTGATACCTTGATTTTGAATGTCTGGCCTATGGAACAATGGGAAAATAAATATCTGTGGTTTAAGCCGCTCAGTGTGTGGCACTTTGTTATGCCTGAGCAAACTAATGTAATGCCTTTTATCAGACTAGGAAGTTCCCTTCTATTCCTAGTTGGTTGATTTTTTTTTTTTTTTTTTTTTTTT
>NW_003852415.1:3707439-3714654 GCF_000181295.1 Otolemur garnettii
CTCTTGCCTCAGCCTCCTTGTAACTCAGATTACAAGCATGTGCCACTATACCCAGCTAGTTTTTCTATTTTTAGTAGAGATGGGGGTCTTGCCCTTGCTCAGGCTGGTCTTGAACTTCTGAGCTCAAGTAATCAACCCACCTTGGCCTCCCAGAGTGCTAGGCTTATAGGCATGAGCCACCATGCCCAGCTGTTGAGTGTTTTTTAATCATGAAAGGGTCCTGGATATTTTCAAATGCTTTTTCTACATCAATTGAGATGCTTATGTGATTTTTTTCTTTAGTCTTTTAACATGGTGTAGTACATTGATTAATTTTCAACTGGTGAGCCATCCTTGTAATTCTGAGATGAATCCTACTTGACCGTGGTATATATAATCCCTTACATAAGCTTCTGGATTTGGTTTGCTAGTATTTTGTTAAGGATTTGTTGTTTTCTTGTAATCTATCCTTCCACCTTAAGAAATGAGAAAAAGAAAATCAAACTAAATCCAAAGTAAGAAGAAAGATTACAGGAGAGATAAATGACATAGAGAGAATGAGCAAACTCTTGTGATGTCTTTGGCTTTGGTATCAGAATAATATTGACCTCACCAAATGAGTCAAGAAGTATTTCATCCTGTCCTTTTTTGGGGAAGAGTTTGAGAAAAAATAAGAGTGTTAATCCCTTAAAATCTTGTTACAATTCACTAGTGAAGCCATCTGGTCCTGTGTTTTTCTTTGAAGGTTTTTAGTTACTAATTCAATTTCTTGTTACTGACCTATTTATCTTTCTATCATTTCTGGTAGATTGTGTGTCTAGGAATTTGTTCATTTCATCTAGGTTATCTAATTTGTTGGCATACGGTTGTTCATAGTATCCTCTTATAATCCTTTGAAAAATTTTCTGTGAGTCAGTAGTAATGTCCCCACCTTCATCTCTGATTTTAGTAATTTGAATCTTCTTTGTAATTTGAGTCTTCTTTTTCACTTGTTCAGCCCAGATAAAGATATGTCAATTTTGTTGATGTTTTCAACGTATCTGCTTTTGGGTTTGCTCGTTCTCTGTCTGTCATTTATCTCCCCTATAATCTTTCTTCTTACGTTGGATTTAGTTTGATTTTCTTTTTCCAATTTCTTAGAGTAGAAGGATAGATTATTACTTTGTTGTCTTTGTTCTTTCTTAACACTGGTGGCTACAACTATAAATTTCCTTTTGAGCACTGCTTTCACTACATCCCATAAGTATTTTAGTCTTCATTCATCTCAAAATATTTTCTAACCTACCTTATGATTTCTTCTTTGACCCATTGGTTATTTCAAGGTATGTTATTTAATTACAACCATATTTGTGAATTCCCCAGATTTCTTTCTGTTATTGATTTCTGATTTTATTTCACTTTGTATGAAACCAAACTTGGTATGACTTAAACTATTAAATTTTGTTTATTTATTTATTTATTTGAGATACAGTCTCACTATGTCACCCTCAGTAGAGAGCCATGGCATCACAGCTCACAGCAACCTCAAACTCTTGGGTGTAAGCCATTCTCTTGCCTCAGCCTCCCAGCTGACCATAGGTACCCACCACAATGCCCAGCTATGTTTTATTGCAGTTGTCATTATTGTTTAGCTGGTCCAGGTCGGATTTGAACCCACCAATCTTGGTGTATGTGGCTGGAGCTGTAACAACTGTGCTACAGGCGCCGAACCACTAATTAAAGTTTATTTAGAGTTGTTTTATGGCCTGACTTGTATTAGAGAACATTCTGTGTGCACTTGAGAAGAATGTTGTTGGGTGGAGTGCTCTACTACACATAAATGTCTGCTAGGTTTAGTTGGTTTACAGTTTGTGTCTTCTATTTTCTTGGTGATCCTCTATATAGATGTTCTATCCATAATTTAAAGTGGACTATTGAAGTCTACAGCTATTATTGTCGGACTGTCTATTTATCCCTTCAAGTATGTCAGTTTTGCTTTCATGCATTTAGGAGCTCTGTTGCTGAGTGCATACCTCTTTATAATTGTTATATTCATGGATTGATCCTTCCATCATTATATAATGTCATTTGTTGTTTCTCGTAACAATCTTTGTCTTAAAGTCTATTGCTTTTTGATTGTTACATGTCTTGGGATAGTCTTATTTGGGTTAAATCTGTTTGGTGTTTTAAGACTTTCCTGTACCTGGATATTTTTATCTTTCTCAAGTTTTGGAAATTTTTCTCTTATTATTTATTTAAATACGCATCTACCCCTTGCTCTTGCTCAGCTCCCTCTTGAACACCAACGATTCTTAAATTTGGTCTATTGAGGTGATTTTCTATATCTGTAGGCAGTCTTCATTTCTTTTCATTCTTTGCTCTTTCTTTCTCCTCTGAATGTCTATTTTCAAATAGCCAGTTTTCAAACTATCTCCTCTCCTTGGTTCATCCTCCTATTGAGAGCCAATAAAGAATGCTTCAGTTCACCAGGTGTATTTCTCAGTTCCAAGATTTCTGTGTTATCATTATTATTATTTCAATATCTTCATTACATTTCTCTAATAAATTTCTGAATTGGTTTTCTTTATCTTAGAGATTACTGAGTTGTCTTAAAATTGTTATTTTGAGTTCTTGGTCACAGACCTCACAAACTGCCAACTCATTAGGGTCAGTCACTAGGTTTTTGCTTTGTTCTTTTGGGGAGGACATGGTTCCCTGTTTATGGTTGTTTCTTGTGGGTGTAGGCCTGTGTCTTGCATCAAAGGATTAGTTATTTATTCCAGTTTTCTTTGTCCAAACTGTTTTGGTTTTTATTAAATATATTTACTTAGTGACTCTTTATTGCTAGGTCACTATCTCCTTTTTAGCTCTAGGTGGTGCCTTAAGTTCAGGTTTGCTTTGGCTCTAGTAAATGGTTCAAGTGCTGCCTGTCCCAAGTGAAGAGGCTCCAAAAGGATTATTCTGGCAGTGTGGGAAGGCTGGCTAGGAGTTCATGCTCAGGAGACCAGAGGGACACACATCCTACAGCATGGTGCTTCCAAACAGCCACTCTGATGCGATGTCCTCTTTGGCTGAATTATAGAGCAGACTTTCCAGGGCGGACAACACCTACCTCTCCCCTTTGTCTCTGTCTTCAGGGATATTTCTCCCTTCAGATAGTCATGATGCTTCCTGTGGATTAAGGCAAGAACAAATCTCCTGCCAGGGAACCCAAGAAGGTGGAGTAGCTGACTGACCACCTCAGTTTCACCTTACCAATATAGAAAACGTGAAGTGGGAGATTTTCTGTGTGCTTGGTGCTGGGCAGAATGGAGGGGGGAGGCATCACAGATGTGGAGGTCCAGTTCTCCTTCTATCTTCTCAGAATTTTTCCATTTGTCTGTGGTCCTGGGAACTGTCTCATGCTTACACTTGAGCTCTGGGATATTGCTGATGAAAAATCTCAGCACTGTATATATGTTTTTGTTTTTCTCTGTGGGATGGTGTAAAGGGGAAAGATGAAGCCAGCTTGCCTTTCTACCACCATTGTAGAAACCCAAGTCCCTGTTTTCTGATATTAATATATCCACTCTAGCTCCCTTTGGTTATTTGCATAGAATACCTTTTACCATCCTTTTACTTTGCACCTGTCTGTATCTTTGAATATAAAATGAGTCACTTATAGATAGCATATAGTTAGATCATTTAAAAAAAAATCCATCTGTTGTAACTGCTTTTTGACTGGAGAATTTAATCCAAAGTAATTACTGATAAGGAAGAGCTTATTTTTGTCATTTTGATATGTATTTTGTTTATGTTTTATGCCATTTTTGTTCCTTATTTCCTCCATTACTCCCTTCTTTAGTGTTACATAGATGTTTTACATTTGAATTTTCTCATCTTTTTTTTTTTAACTAAATGTTTTTGAGTTATTTTCTTAGTGGTTGTCCTGAGGATTATAGTTAACACCATAATTTATAGCAATGAAGATTTTGCTCCTATAGTTCTACCCTCATCTTCATGTTGCTTTTATCACAAATTCTATCTTTATACATTTTGTGCATATCAACATAGATTCATCATTTTTGTTTATCTAGTTGTCTTTTAAATAGTATAAGGAAAATGAAGAGTTACAAACCAAAAATACATTAATACTGACTTTTATATTTACTGATAGTTACCCTTACCAGTGTTCTTTATTTCTTCATGTGGAATCAAATTACTGTCTACTTACTGTCCTTTCATTTCAACCTTAGAGACTTTCTTTAGTATTTCTTGTATGACACTATTATATACATATAGTAATGAATTCTCTCTGCTTTTGTTTTGTTTTGTTTGTAAGACGGGGCCTCTCTCAGTATCATCATCATTGTATCCTCCAATGCCTGTGTTCAAATGATCCTCCTACCTCAGCCTCCCACATAGCTGGGACTGTAGGTGCCCACCACAATATCTGGCTAATTTTTGCTATTTTTTTGTAGAGACAGTGTCTCACTGTGGTTCTCAGGCTGATCTCAAACTTCTGGCCTCAGCCTTCCAAAGTTCTAGTATTACTTTATCTGAAAATTTCTCTTCCATTCTTGATTGGTAGGCAGTTTTGCTGAATATAGAATTCTTGGTCGGCAGCTTTTTTTTTCCTTTCATTACTTTGAATGTATCATCACATTGCCTCCTGGTTTCTATGATTCCTAATAAGATATAAGCTGCTAATCTTTTTTTTTTTTTTTTTTTTTTGAGACAGAGCCTCAAGCTGTCCCCCTGGGTAGAGTACCGTGGCATTACAGCTCACAGCAACCTCCAAATCCTGGGCTCAAGCGAGTCTCCTGCCTCTGCCTCCCAAGTAGCTGGGACCACAGGCGCCCGCCACAACGCCCGGCTATTTTTTGGTTGCAGCCGTCATTGTTGTTTGGCGGGTCCGGGCTGGGGATTCGAATCCGCCACCTTAGGTGTACGTGGCTGGCGCCTTAGCCGGTTGAGCTATAGGCGCCGAGCCATAAGCTGCTAATCTTATTGAGCATCACTTTTATGTAATAAGTCATTTCTCTTTTGCTGCTTTCAAGATATTCTCTTTGTCTTTCAACAGTTTAATTTAAATGTGTCTCAGTGTGGATTTCTTTGAATTTATCCTAGTTGGACTTTCTTGGATATGTATATTAAGGATTTTCCTCACATTTGGGAAATTCTTGCCCAAATAATTCTTCAAGTATTCTTTCTGCCCTCTGCCTCCTTCTTGCACTCCTATTAAGTATATGTTGATATGCTTGATGGTGTCTTTTAGGCTCAGCTCATTTTCTATATCTTTCTTTTCTTATGTTTCTCAGAATGAATAATCTCAGTTTACCTACTTTCATATTCACGGATATTTTCTTCGGCCTGCTCAAATCTGCTGTTGAGTCCCTTTAGTGAATTTTCTATTCAGTTATTGTACTTTTAAACTCCAGAATTTATTTTTGGCCCTCTTTTATAATTTTTTGTATCTGTTTATTAACATTCCCTATTTGTGAGATATCATTTTCATGGTTTCCTTTAGGTCTTTGAGTATATTTTAAATAATTGATTTAAGCCTTTTTAAAGTAAGCTGTAGCTGGGCTTCCTTAGGGATAATTTCCATTAATTTTCATTTTTCTTATGTATGGGCCATTCTTTTTTGTTTCTTTTCATATTTCACATTGAAAACTAGACTTTGTGAATATTATAATGTGGCAACTCTGGAAGTCAGGTTCTTCTTCCTACTCAAGGTTTGTTATTATTGCTTGTTTAGTGTCTTTTCTTAACTCATTTTTTTAAACTCTAGTGTGTGTGTGTGTGTGTGTGTGTGGTGTGTGTGTGTGTGTGTGTGGCCACTTAAGTCTTTATTCTGTTAGCTTCATGGTCAGCTCGTAACTGGGCAGAGATTTCTTTAAACACCTGGTACAAAACCACCAAAAATCTCTTCATCTTTGTAGATAGATTCTGTGTGTATGTTGGGGCATGCTTCAGAATTCTGTCAGGTGGTTCACAATATTACCTTACTCTTCAATTTCAATCTCACACAGAAACTGGAGGTGATCCAGAGGTGAGAGATTAGAGCCTTCTCAGGTCTTTCCTGGTATGCACCTAGCCCTGGGCATGTATTTGCCCTCAAGATTCCCTGGAATATGTCAGCTTTTCAAAACCTTTTTTGAATGGAACCTTACAACATGAAAGAGGAGACATCTTCCTGGAAAGGGATTCTGGGTGAGAAAATAACATTTAGAAGCTCTTAACAGATTACTTGGCTCATGATCTGTGAGGGAGTTGAAGGAGAACAACTGACACTTCAGAGGTAGCTGCCTTGCCACAGTGATAGTGACCAAAGTAGTCAAAAATCAAAGAAGCAAGTGTAACAGAGGCAGCTGCCATGTTACAGTGATAGTGACCAAACTAGTCAAAAAGCAAAGAAGAGAGAAATTTTTCTAGTGTTGCTTCCAAACCATGTGTTTCTTATGGGGCTAGAGTGTGAAAAGAAAGGTTGCAGAATGAAGATGCATCAGAACTATCTGGAAACAACTGTCCCTATTCTAAGGAGCTCTCAGCCACAGCTCCAACTTGATCAGGCAATAACCTTGATGGAAAAAATTTTAAGCCATGATTTTTTTGTGAAATCATGGTTGCATATTATTTCAGTGTTATATAGGCTTCATATAAAATAATTTGGACATTTTATTTCTCTTTCCATTCTGTGGAACAGTTTACATGGCATTGAAGTTATCTGTATCACTCATAAAATTTCTCTCTTTTTAAATGATTCCTTGATTTGCCATATTTTCCAATCAATCATCTATCTTCTGGTCTTAATGTCCTCAGATAAAAGTATTTCTATAATATCTAAATTTTTTATAATAAACGTATATTACCCTGATTATCATAAGGGCATTAAAATATTATTAAAATGAGGAAATAGGCCAGGCATGGTGGTTCACGCCTGGAATCCTGCACTCTGGGAGACCAAGGCGGTTGGATTACCTGAGCGCACGAGTTCAAGACCAGCTGGAGCAAGCACAAGAACCCGTCTCTATTAAAAATGAAAAACTGAAGCAAGAGGATCGCTTGAGCCCAAGAGTTTGAGATTGCTATGAGCTAAGATGCCAAGGCACTCTACCAAGGGTGACAAAGTGAGACTCTTGTCTAAAAAAAAAAAAACAGAGAGAAAATAAACAGAGAAATGTGATAGCATCAATCTGAAAGAAATTTCATATAGCATTATTTATAATAAAAATGAAAAAGGAGGCTTGGCGCCTGTGGCTCAAGCAGCTAAGG
>NW_003852415.1:3715242-3721799 GCF_000181295.1 Otolemur garnettii
TTTTTTTTTTCTTTTTTTGGTCAACATAACTTAAGTGTGCTGTGGAAGTTTAACTGTGGTTCAGGTTTGCTGTGAGACAAAAAAGGTTAAAAACACTGGGGTAGGGGATGTCAGGTGAAAAATGCAGAGGTTCATAAATCTTGAAAGAGGAATTTTATTTCTCATTAAGGGTTATAGCTCTAGGGTGGCCATTCTGACAAGCTGGGAAGAAGCCAAGAGCATATACTTTCAGAGAAAGGCAATTGAAGCAGAAATTTATGCTATGTGGGTTGGCCAAAAATACATATTTAAAAACTATAGGAGGAATCATAAATATTTATGCAAGGAGAAACATACACATGTGCAGTTGAGCTCCATGGTATGTTGTAGGATCCATGTTCAGAAAATGACAGGGTCAGCATGATCTGAGAGTGGAGGTTTTGGCCCTCTGCTGTCAAAAGGTGAAGCAGAGAACACAAAAACCCTCACTGTGGTTTCAGACTGGTGAAAACCACTCCATGGTTAGTAGTCTTTTATCAGGAAGGAATATTAGTCAGTAGTTTAGCCAAAACACACAAAAGGGAGGAGCAGAAGTAGGCTTGATTGAAATCAGGAGTTGGGCAAATCTTTTCAAGAGACTGGTTCCATTTAACCCTTAGGGAAGAAAATCTAATGGTTAAGGAGAAAGGGAGTATAACTAGGTATATCTAACCTTCCATCCCCTCGTGGCTGGGAACTTAGTTTTAAGGTTTCCTTGGGGCTATTGGCCAAGAAGGAGTTCATTTATTGGAGGCTTAGAATTTTATTTTTATTTCTCAGGGGAAAATAGAAACTATTGTGAATAACTCTATCCACCTCAGTTTGATAACCTGGATAAAATGGACCAATTCCTTGAGAAAGACAATCTTCTAAAACTCACACAAGAAGAAATAGACAACCTTAATAGGCCTATGTCTAGTAAAGAAATTTGAATCAAGAACTAATAACCTTCTGAAACAGAAAGCATCAAATCTGTCTGGGTTCACTGACAAATTGTATTAAACACTTAAGAGAGAAATTATATGAATTTTCTATAATCTCTTTCAGTAGGTAGAAGCAGAAGTAGCACACTCTAACTCATTCTATAAGCCAGCAGTAACTTGTACCGAAACCAAAGACATGAAAAGAAAACTATAGACCAATATCTCTCATCTATATAGATGCAAAATTCTCCACAAAATATTAGCAAATCAAATCCAACAATGTGTAAAAGGTATTGAACACCACAACCAAGCATATTATCCCAGGCATGAAGGAGTATTTTACCATTTAGAAATCATATCAACAGGCTAAAGAAAAAAAAATCAACTAATTATATTAATAGATGCAAAAAAGCATTTTAAAAAATCCAATATGCATTTATTATTTTTAAAAAAAAAAACTCTTAGCAAACTAGGAATAGAGGGAACTTCCCTAACTCAATAAAGGACATATACCAAAAAATTTACAGTTAACATCAGACTTAATGGTGAGAACCTTTCCCACTGAGATCAGAGCAAGGCAAGGGTGTCCCTCTCAAGAAAAGAAAATGAAAGGTATACATATTGGAAAAGCAGAAATAAAACTGTTTTTGTTCACAAATGGTGATAAGATTGTCTATGTAAAAAACTGAAAAAAATCAACAAACAAAAACTACTGAAACTAATAAGCAATTGTAACTAGGTGGCAGCATACAAGGTTAATATGCAAAAGTCAATAGCTTTACTATATATGTGCAAACAATGAACAACTGAAATTTGAAACACATCACCATTTACATTACCTTTCAAAAAATGAAGTACATAGGTACAAAACTAACAACATATGTGTAAAATCTATCTGAAGAAAACTGTAAAACTGATTAAAATATTTAAAAACATCTAAATGGAGAGTTATTCCATTTCATGGATAGGGAAACTCAATATTGTCAAGATAGCAGGTTTTTGATCCATAAATTGAATGCAATCCTACTAAAAATTCTAGAATATTGTTGTGTGGATATTGACAAATTGATTTTAAAATTTATATGGAGAGGCTCGGCACCTATAGCTCAACCAGCTAAGGCACCAGCCACATACACCTAAGGTGGCAGGTTCGAATCCCCAGCCCGGGCCCGCCAAACAACAATGATGGCTGCAACCAAAAAATGGCTGGGTGTTGTGGTGGGCGCCTGTAGTCCCAGCTACTTGGGAGGCGGAGGCAGGAGACTCGCTTGAGCCCAGGAGTTGAAGGTTGCTGTGAGCGTGATGCCATGGCACTCTACCCAGGGGGATAGCTTGAGGTTCCATCTCAAAAAAAAAAAAATTTATATGGAGAGGCAAAAGACTCAGGAGTAGCCAACTCATATTGAAGAACAAAGCTGGAGGGCTGACATTATCTGACTTTAAGACTTACCTTAAAACCACAACAATCAAGGCAGTGTGGTACTAATGTAAGAATGGACAAATACATGAACAAAATTAAATAAAGATCCAGAAATCAACTCACATAAATATAGTGAACTGGTCTTTGACAAAGGAACAAAAGCAATCCAATAGTACAAAGGATAGTTTTTACAAGAAATGGTGCTGGAACAACTAGATATCAATATGGGGAAAAAAGGAATCTGAACACAGACCTTACACCCTGTACAAATACTAACTCAAATAGGATCATAGGCCTAAATGTAAATGCAAAACTATAACACTTTTAGAAGGCATAGGAGAAAAACAAAATGACCATGGGGGTGGCAATGACTTTTTAGAGAAAACACTAAACATAAGACTTTTTATATATTACACAACATCATGGTCCACGAAAGAGACAACTGATAGTTTGGACTTGGTCTTTTTCAGAACAGAAGTTTCCGATTTTAACAATATCAAGCTTTCTTCCTTGGTGCAGCCTATAGAGGTGGCAGCCATCATCTATCCAGCATCATAACTGCCCTCAGACCCCTTGTGAAGCTGAAAAAAGAAAACTAAGAAGTTTATCCAGCAGCATTCAGACCCATATGTCAAAATTAAGTTAACGGGTAGAAACCCAAAGATACTGACAACAGGGTTCAGAGAAGATCCAAGGGCCAGATCTTGATGCCCAACATTGGTTAAGGGAACAACAAAAAAAACAAAGCTGGGCAGCACCTGTGGCTCAGTGAGTAGGGTGCCGGCCCCATATGCCAATGGCGGAGGGTTCGAACCCAGCCCCAGCCAAACTGCAATAAAAAAATAGCCAGCCATTGTGGTGGGTGCCTGTAGTCCCAACTACTCAGGAAGCTGAGGCAAGAGGATTGCCTAAGCTCAAGAGCTGGAGGTTGCTGTGAGCTGTGATGCCATAGTACTCTACCGAGGGTGACAAAGTGAGACTCTGTCTCTAAAGAAAAAAAAAAAGCATATGCTGCCCGGTGGTTTCCAGAAGTTCCTTGTCAAGGAGCTGGGAGTGATGTTGATGTGCAGCAAATCTTACGGTGCAGAGATTGCTCATATTTCCTCTAAGAACTGCAAAGCCATTGTGGAAAGAGCAGCCCAGCTGGCTATCAGAGTCACCAATCCCAATGCCAGGCTGTGCAGTGAAGAAAATGAATAGATGGCTCATGTGCCCATTTTATTTGTGTTTAAATAAAACCACTTAAAAAACTGCAAAAAAAAGCCCCCATAAAACAATATTAAGAGAATGAAAAGATAAGCCCCAGAATGGGAAAAAATAGTTGCAAAAAACACATCTGATAAAACACTGTTATCCAAAATATATGAAGAATTCTTAAAACTCAACAATAAGAAAATGAACAACTCTACTAAACAATGGGCCAAAGACCTTAACAGACACTTCACCAAAAAAGATTTACAGACAGCAAATAAGCATATGAAAATATGCTCCACATTTTATATCAATGGGGAAATGCAAATTAAAACAACAACAGGCCACTACACACCTATTAGAATTGCCAAAACCTGGAACACTGACCACAGCAAACAATGGATTTGGAGCAATAGAAACTCTTATTCTTGCTAATGGGAATGCAACTAGTACAGCCACTTTGGAAGACAAAACTAAACACATTCTTGCCATACAATTCAGCAATTGCACTCTTTGGGGCAATTAAAACGAAAACTTTTGTCTCCACAAAAAACCCTGCACACATGGATGTTTATAGCAGCTTTATTCATAATTGCTAAAATTTGGAGGAAACCAAAGTGTCCTTCACTAGATGCACGGGCAAAAAATTATGGTATATCCAGACAATGGAATATTATTCAGTACCAACAAGAAATGTGCCATCGAGCTACAAAAATACATGGAGGAAACTTAAATGCATATCACTAAGTGAAAGAAGCCAATCTGAAAAGAAGCCAGTGCATACCGTCTAACTGTAACTAGATAACATTTTAGAAAAGGCAAAACTACGGAGACAGTAAAAAAGAAAAAATCAGTGGTTGCCAGGAATTAGTGAAGAGGGATGGAGGAATAGGCAGAACAAATGGGATTTTTAGGCGGTGAAACTATTCTGGTGGATACTGCAGTAGTGTATATGTGTTACTATGCATCAACACCTGTAGAATATACAGAGCCAAAGTGAACCCCAAAGTAAACTGGGGACTTCGACTGATGATGAGTCAGTGTACATTGTATTGGTTATTAAGTATGAAATATCCGATTTCCTTAAGTACTAACTTTGACAATTAATACTATGACATTTCACTCTGATGCTTCTTTTTTTTTTTTTTATTGTGATGGTACATGTTGCTTCTTTCAAATGCGTATTTTGGCTTGTGATTATCTTTCAAATTTTTTTAGAGCAATTTTTGTGCAATCATGGATAAATCAAAACTTTGTGTTATTTTTGGATATGAGTTCTGTCATGGAACTAGTGCAGCACAGACAGCTCAAAATATCAATGAAGTGGTTGAGAAGCATGTGGCTAACGAATGAACAGAACAAAGAAGGCTTAAGAAATTCCATTCTAGTGATATCAATCTTGAAAATGAGCCATGAGAGCCAAGGGGATAACAGTGAGCTGAAAGCTGCAGTGGAAGTGAATCCATCCCAACCTCTCTGTGAATTAGCAGCAAGGTTTGACATTACTATTCCGACAGTATTAGACCATTTGTAACAAATAAGCAAAGTAAAGAAGCTGGGTAGACGGGTTCTGCATGAATTAAACAACCATCAGAAGAGAAATCATCTCAGAGCTTGCCTTTCTTTGCTGTCACAGCATAAAAGTGAGCTATTTCTACACTGTTTGTTACGTGTAATGATAAATGGATTCTTTTTGACAATCACAAGCATTCAACACAATGGTCAGATATAGATGAAGTGCTGAAACTGAGTCCAAAACAGGATAGTCATCAAAAAGAGCTAATGGTGTTTACATGGATGGAGCTGGAACATACTCTTCTTAGCAGAGTATCTCAAGAATGAAAGAAAAAGTGTCCAGTGCACTCAGTCTTACTATGAAACCAATTTATAGCTTTCTTATGAAAGCTATAACCCAATTATAGCCCAAGAAGAAGGGAACAGGGGAGAGGGGAGGGGAGGAGGGAGGATGGGTGGAGGGAGAGTAATTGGTGGGACCACACCTACGGTGCATCTTACAAGGGTACATGTGAAATTTAATAGGTGGAGAATATAAATGTCTTAACACGATAACTAAGAAAATGCCGTGAAGGCTATGTTAACCAGTTTGATGAAAACATTTCAAATTGTATACAAAACCACCAGCACATTGTACCCCATGATTGCATTAATGTACACAGCTATGATTTTACAATAAAAAAATAAAAAGCTAATGGTATCTGTTTGGTGGTCCAATGCTGATACTATTCACTACAGCTTCATGAAACCTGGTCAGTCAATTACAGCAGATGTCTACTGCAACCAGTTGGATGAAATGATGAGGATGCTTGCAATTAAGCCGCTAAGATTGGTCAATAGGGACAGGCCAGTTCTCTTACAAGACAACATTCAACCACATGTCACACAAACAATTCTGCTTGAACTACAGAAGCTGGACTTGGAAACTGTTGTCCCACCATAGTCACCAGTCCCACCTTGCACCAATTAACTACCACTCTTTCAGGCTTTGAACCACTTTTTACAATTCTCAACAAGCTGGGGAAAACATCTTTGTGATTTCATCATTACTTGCTTTCCAGCCTTCTTTGCTGCTGGCATCAACAAGCTACCGTTAAGATGGCAAAACTATATCAATAATTTAGGTACATACTTTGATTAACTGTATCACTTCCTCTTTTTTCTTTTTGAGACAGAGTCTCACTTTTTTGCCCTAGGTAGAGTGCCATGGCATCATAGATCACAGCAACCTCAAACTCTTGGGCTCAAGCAATTCTCTTGCCTCAGCCTCCCAAGTAGGGGGGACTATAAGCACTCACCATGACGCCTAGCTATTTTTAGAGATGGAGTCTTGCTCTTGCTCAGGCTGGTATCCACCTCCTGAGCTCAAGCAATACACCTGCCTTAGCCTCCCAGAGTTCTAGGATTACAGGCATGAGCCACCACACCCAGTTGTACTGCTTCTTGTTTGAGATATAATAAACTAAACTCTCTTTTTTTTTTTTTTTTTT
>NW_003852415.1:3721839-3735752 GCF_000181295.1 Otolemur garnettii
TTTTTTGAGACAGAGCCTCAAGCTATCCCCCTGGGTAGAGTGCCATGGCATTACAGCTCACAGCAACCTCCAACTCCTGGGCTCAAGTGAGTCTCTTGCCTCCTCATCCCAAGTAGCTGGGACCACAGGTGCCCACCACAATGCCCCGCTATTTTTTGTTTGCAGCCATCATTGTTGTTTGGTGGGTCCGGGCTGGGGATTCGAACCCACCATCTTAGGTGTATGTGGCTGGCGCCTTAGCCGGTTGAGCTATAGGCGCTGAGCCATAAACTAAACTCTTGATTTGATTGGACATTTCATATTTAATGACCTTAACAACAAATGCATGACTCTGGTACCGAATCCTGGTAATGGTGGTGGTTGTGCAGATGTGGGGCAGGCATATGGAAAACTACATACTTTTCACTCCATTTTCCTGTGAACCTAAAACTGCTATAAAAAATAAAGTTTGTTAATTAGAAAAAATGAAATACAGAGGGCCAAATAGATGACCATGTGCCTCATCTTAATAGCAATTCACAAAATGACACTACTAAGCACCTGCCAGAATGGTAACAACTAAAATCCACCAATGCCAAACATTGAAAAGGAAGTGGGACATCCACTGCTGGTAAAGGCATAAATTGATACAGTTTAAACATTGAGAAACACCTCGGGGCTTGGTGCCTATGGCTCAGGTGGCTAAGGCGCCAGCCACATACTCCTAAGGTGGCGAGTTCAAATCCAGCCAGGACCTGCCAAACAACAATGATGGCTGCAACCAACAAATAGCTGGGCATTGTGGCAGGCTTGAGCCCAGGAGTTGGAGGTTGCTGTGAGCTGTGAGGCCACGGCACTCTACCGAGGGGGACAGCTTGAGGCTCTGTCTCAAAAAACAGAAAAAAAAAAAAAAAGAGAGAGAAACACCTCGGCATTGACTAGGAAAGCCTAATCCACACCCCTCAGTGACCTCACATTTCACTCCTGGTCTGTAGAAACTCAAGTACATGTGTACTAAGAATAGTGATACTGATTCGGAAAACAGGCTTAGCCTGTTTGTGCTGCTATAACAAAATATTATGGACTAAGTAATATTTAATAGAAATGTATTTCCTATAGTTCTAGGGGCTAAGAAGTCCAAGATCAAGGCACCATCAGTTTCATTGTCTGGTGAGGGGTTGCTCTCTCTGCTTCAAGATGGAATCTTGAAAGCCATGCCCTGTGGGTTAGAGTTTACCTGTGAGACACTGCAAGGGGGTCAGGAATGCTCAGCTGTTTAGATATAGATCTATGGGTCAAATGCTGGAAAAGGCTCAAAGGTTAAAATTGCTTACAGGTTAAGATATAGATTAGCAGCATAGAATAGGGAAGTTAAAGCTTATCCCTGAGGTAATCTTATGATAATCTCTTCTGTCTGTCTTTCCATTGTTTCCTCAATTCACTGAGGATGCAAAATTTCTTTGTTTCTTACTATTTATAATTAACTTTGTATGTTCTGTATGTTTTGCTTAGATAAAAGACACTTGAGGTTTTCGCTCAGGGCAGCACTTCCTTGCTACCACTTGGCATGTGAAGCTGCTTGCCTCTCAGAGCCTCATTGGTTATTTCTTTGAAAATAACTGAATGTAAAAGTTTACTTTTCCTGCCATCTCTTTGCCCTCTCATCCCTAGGAGCAAAATGGACAACACTCCATATGACAGAAAATAGAAAGGCACAAAAGGCCAAAGGCTATGTAAAGCCCCTTTTATTAGGGTCTTGATCCCATTTGCAAGGGAGGAGCCTTCATGACCTAATCACCTCTTAATGGCCTCATCTCTTACTACTGTTCCATTGAAGATTAAGTTTCAACATGAATTTTGGAGGAGATGAAAACATTCAAATCATAGCACTAACTCACTAATAAATAACTAGAGATAACCCAAAAGTCCACCAAGCAGGATTAGTTAATTTGTGGCATAATTGATGACAATAAATAAACTCCAACTGCATACCACAAGATAGATGAATTATAAAAATATAACATTGAGTAAAAGAAGACCAATCTGAAAGTGTATGATATATACTCTGATTCTGTTAATGTACACTTAAGAAACAAACCAAAATAAACCATTTTTGTTCTCAATGGTAAAAGTACAAAGCAAAGCAAGGAAAGGTTGCCACAGAAGACAGGATGGTGTTATATCTGGGGAGTTAGAGAGGAAGGAGTAGATAGGGAGACAAGACAGGGAAACTTCTGGTGATAGCATTCTATTTCTTGACTCAGTAGTGGTTACATAAGAATTTCCTTTATAATTATTCACTATACTGCATGTTTGTGTTTTGTCTATTTTTTCTGTATATGTATTATATTTCCTAAAGTTAATAAAAGTTATAAAACAAAGAAAAGGCTGCATTGGTGAAACAGACACCAGCTCCCAGTGGAATGAGTACAACAGAGCTAATTTCAAGAGCCTGGACCTGAGGCCTTACAGAAGGGATCCTTAATTTGTAGGCCAGAAAAAAACCTAAGGAAAGCCATATTTCTGCTCCATGAGTATCAGCTTGAGGGAGCAAAAGGGTTCTATGTATAGTGTCAATAAAATCATTGCAAGGACCATGCATTCTTTAATGACCTAATCCTGCAGGGCATCAGCCAGGCTCAAGATAGAATTGAAGTAATGCTGTGCAGGCTTCAAACCCCCTGATGTGTCTGAAAATGCTCAGTTCAGCTCCATCATGGGTGAGAAAACGACACTA
The DNA here is from genome assembly GCF_000181295.1 of Otolemur garnettii. Taxonomy (NCBI): domain Eukaryota; kingdom Metazoa; phylum Chordata; class Mammalia; order Primates; family Galagidae; genus Otolemur; species Otolemur garnettii. The sequence continues at coordinate 3,724,556 of NW_003852415.1, forward strand.
GAATTCCAGAGTCCTGGTGCAACAATTATGCTTCCTTTGTGATGTCATTAGCAACCACCTCTGACCTCACCCACCAGAAGTTTCTAATATTGATACGTGGTAGAAGCTGTTGGTGGTAGGTGATGATGCCCTTCCACCAGTCATGAATTTTCCTTCTTCCAAGAGAGAAGTGATAGCAAAAGAGACTGCTACTGGCTAAGACTACCTACCTGTTTGGGCCTTGGTGAGTGGGGCTCAGCCTGAAGCTAGGGATAAGACCCCTCTAGAGGATAGGGAGATCAGGGCTGCCCCAGGAAAAGAGAGGCCAGGATTCTCTGCTTTGGAAGCCAAGTGATTAAAGGCCTGTGACTTTTCTACTCTGGCCCCATCAACCTGAGGAATGCCAGCTTCTAATGGGGCAGTGCTGTGTGCCTTAGACCTAAGCCCAAGGTCTTCTCATCTCTAGAAATCCACAACCCCATGTCTGTTTAGACAGAGTACACTGGAAAAAATGGTTTTCCATACCAAACCATTGCCCCTCTACCTTCTGCACAAGAAATAAAGTTCCCGTCTACCTGGAAGAACAGATTAGAGTGTATGATAAAAGCCTGAGCTCCAAAAATAGACACACTTCTTAAAAAGGTTTTATTTGGCTCTTGGGGTTGGGGGATCTAGATCGTCACTTAAGTGTGAATAGTACCTTGGTTCTGCCTTGAAAATACTATCCCTACAGTGGCTAAGTTTATATTTTGAGACCTATAGCAAAATCTACAGAGTCTGACTCCTGTCACCTCCAGGCCCACTGCCCCTGCTCACCCCTTGCTTAACAGCTTCACCCAACACCAGGCCTTGGGCTGATAGGAACAGCATGTGGCTGTCTTGTCTTGGGACCTAAATCATTAGAGTCAAACTGATGAGAAACAGCAGTGATTACACCTACCTGACTCTTTCCTGGGCCTCTTGACTTTTCTCTCTCATTTTGAATTTTTCTGAATATATCAAATGGGCAGTGTAGAAAGGCCATGTACAGTTGTGTAGGTTGTGTAGGTTGTGTACAGTTGTGCTTTTTTTTTCAATTACAAACAATTCTACAATGAATATCCTTGTGTATGTAGGTATCTATAAGCTCAGATGAGTGTTTCTGATGAAATGATTTCTAGAAAACAGGGATCAGTTCCCAGGGTCTTGGGACTATGGGCTCAATAGACTGTGAAAGTTGTGCCCCTGTGGTTCTTCACTGGGCTGGTTTTAGGACCTCCAGCAGTTTCACCAATCAATACAGAAGGTCCACAACTTACAACAGTTTGATTTAATGATTTTTTTACTTTACCATGGTGTGAAAGCAATATGCATTCAATAGAACCCATGCTTCAAGTATCCATATGACCATTATGTTTTTCATTTTCAGCATATTATTCAATAAATTACATAATATTCAATACTTTATTACAAAATAGGCTTTGTATTAGATGATTTTTGCCCAACTGTAGGCTTTTATAAGTGTTCCAAACACATTTAAGGCTGGCTAAGCTGTTATGATGTTTGGCAGGTTAGGTGTATTAAACACATTTTCAACTTAAGATATTTTCAATTTATGGTGGGTTTTGGGGGATGGACACCATCTTAAGTTGAGGAGCATCTGTATTTTCTTCTTCTTCTTCTTCGTTTTTTTTGAGACAGAGTCTCACTCTGTCACCACTCTGGGTAGAGTGGTACCATGGCGTGATACCTCACAGCAACTTCAGACTCCTGGGTTCTAGCAATCTTCTTGCCTCAGCCTTCTGAGTATCTAGGACTATAGACACCCACATGATGCCCAGCTTGTTTTTCTGTCTTTAATAGAGATGGGGTCTTGCTCTTGCTTGGGCCGGCCTCTAACTCCTGAGCTTGAGTAATCCATCCACCTCAGCCTCCCAAGTGCTAGGATAACAGGTGTGAGCCACCACACCCGGCCTGAGTATCAGTTAGTGGGACTCTTCCTAAGTGCTGCCATCTAAGGTAACACAGATTTCACCCCTTCACCCCCATTAAAGAGTATTTATTGAGTCAGGGCACTTCAATACTAGAAATAAAAAGAAGAAGAAGATACAATATAGACTTAAAAGGATTTATAATCTAGTGAGGGAGAAGGTAGACATATATAAATGAATCAAAATCTCTGCTTTCCAATCCTTGAGGAAAGGTGCAATTTTGGATGACTGAGTTTTCTGGATACTGAAGTTTTCTCTCTCTATCATACAAACTTTATTTTAATAATTATTTTAAATTCTTTTTTAAGTTTCAGATTAATAGGGTACAGACGATAAGGTTACAATGTTTGCATTTGCTAGGTAAAGTCCCTGTTGTAGTGTCCTGCACCCAGGAGGTGTGCCATATACACTTACTTTTTGCCCATTGGGCAGAGGAGCACAGTATCCCTCCCTCCCCCTCTCTGTCCCCCCTACACTCCCTCCAACTTGAATTGAATTGAGTTTCCTCTTGTGCAGGCATGTTTTAGTTTGTCTACTGGCTTCATATTATTAATGACTACATTGGAGACTTGCTTGTCTGTTCCTGTGATATTTTATTAAGAAGAATGTGTTTCAACTCTATCCAGGTTAATACAAAAGATATAAAGTCTCCATCTTTTTATGGCTGAATATTTAATAATTTTTGATTGGAAATATTCTCTAAATATGTAATTGCTTTCCCTTATTTATTTTTTTGAGACAGAGTCTCACTATGTTGCCCTCAGTAGGGTGACGTCCCGTCACAGCTCACAGCAACCTCAAACTCTTGGGCTTAAGTGATTTTCTTGCCTCAGCTGTCCAAGTAGCTGGGACTACAGGGTTGTAGTTGTCATTGGTGTTTGGCAGGCCTGGGTCAGATTCGAACCTGTGCCGGATTCAAACTTACCAACTGGTGTATGTGGCTGGTGCCCTAGCCGCTGAGCTACAGGCACTGAGCCTAATTGCCTTCCTTTTAAAATAAAATATTTGGTCGATGACTTAACCTTCTCTCAATGATACAGGATTGTTCTGAGCATATTTCCAAGACCACCCTGCACTACAATAACACATTCAAGGCTTACTGGAAAGACCCTGTGCTAAATGACTGCAAACTTCTGAATTTGTTATCCAGTTGTTCTATCTCTTCTCCTGCTCTTGATTTTTGCTGTTTTCACTGTATTTGCTTTCTTTCTTTTCTTTCTTCTTCTTTTTTTTAGAGATAGAGTCTCATTTTATTGCCCTCAGTAGAATGCAGTGGCATCACACAACTCACAGCAACCTCCAACTTCTAGGCTTGAACAATTCTCTTGCCTCAGCCTCCCAAAGGGACTACAGGCACCTGCCACAATGGCCGGCTATTTTTGTTGTTGTTGTTGTTGTTGTTGCAGTTTGGCTGGGGCCAGGTTTGAACCTGCCACCCTTGGTATGTGGGGCCAGCGCCCTACCCACTGAGCCACAAGCACCACCCTGTATTTGCTTTCTAACAAATCCTTTCTCCTTTTAATATGCTCCTGCCCTTCCACTGTGGGGATGAAAATCAGGAAACGAGGTAAGGGGTCCTCAAACTTTTTAAACAGGGGGCCAGTTCACTGTCCCTCAGGCCGTTGGAGGGCTGGACTGCAGGTCCTGGGACGAGTCAGCTGCTAAGCAGGACAGGCGGTGGTGGCAAAAACACCTGGCGGCCCGCGGGCTGTAGTTTGAGAATGCCTTAGGCTATTGGTTCAGCTCCTATAAAAGAGACCAAACATAGTGACTTTACAAGGTTTATTGTTCTCCCATGGAAAAGTTGGAGGTGGTCAGCATTCTAGAGTACTTCTCCAGGTCGTCATGTGACTCCAGTTACTTGGTGAATCCTAGGGAGTTGTCCTGGTCAGCATCAAGAAAGCTGGCCACTCCCTGACCCATCTTCACAAAGGAGAAAGAGGAAGTGGAGAGAGGCAGCTTCCTTTCAAGGATGTGGCCCAGAAATTAAACATATTGCATACACTCACATTCCACTGGCTAGGACTTAGTTGGTAGCTGCATCTGAGTGCAAGGGGGGCTGTGACGTAGCTAGTAGTTTCTAGTTAGGGTAGTCATGAATCCAGGTTTAACCTTGGGATTGCTACTGCAAAAAAGGAGAGGGAAAGAAAGGCGATGGAGGACTCTTAGCAGTCTACCACCAGCTCTGCTGAAATTATGTGTGGGGTAAATGAAGTTGGACTCTAACTGAAGGCACAAGTGCTCTTCTGCAGAAAAATCACCTGACATTGTGAGACAGTTCCTTCTGTCTGAGTTACTCAGAGTTCTTTTGTTTCACTTATATTGTTCTGGATTAGCTTCCCAGATAAGACATTGGAGGTTAACAATGCAGGCAGAAAGAAATTAACAGGCACAGTCTTTCAGAGTGGACAACCCAGGCCAAAAGCACTTTCATCCCACGCCACACATGTGAGAGCATAAAAATTGTTCTCAGTGACATCGGCCAGAAAGGCCTTTCCTTCAAAAACCTCATTCCTTCATCCTCATATGCCTTTACTAGAACCTTCTAGAAGCCTGAAATCTAGGTGGGTGTTGTTGAGTTGGCTGGGACACCAGTCAGCTTTTTCACCACTGTACAGCCCACTTGACCTTTCTTTAGGTCCTTCTTCCTCTTTTTCTGTATTTTTTTTTTTTTTGTAGAGACAGAGTCTCACTTTATTGCCCTCGGTAGAGTGCTGTGGCGTCACAGCTCACAGCAACCTCCAACTTCTCTGCTTATGTGATTCTCTTGCCTCAGCCTCCTGAGTAGCTGGGACTACAGGCACCTGCCACAACGCCCGGCTATTTTTTGGTTGCAGTTCGACCGGGGCTAGGTTTAGAACCCGCCATCCTCAGTATATGGGGCCAGCACCCTACTCACTGAACCACAGGCGCTGCCTTGTGTCTTTTTTATTGTATGTCCTCCATGCCTGCCAGGGCTATCCTCTAGGAGCTTGGTGGGTTAGGTGTGACTTGACAACAGCTTCTGTGACAAGGAAGCAAAGACAGGACAAACTGCTTTTGTCCAGGTTTGACTCTCTCCACTAGACTGAATAATACCACAACCATAACAACAGCAACAAATAATATTTACAGAGTATTTACTTTGTATACGATATTTCATTTAACCCTGGTAACCATCCTTTAAGGTTATTATAATTTCCCCCATTTTACATATGCAAAAATATGAAACACAGAGAGGTTAAGTCCTATGTTTAGGAGGCCTGGCTGGGACGCAAATCCAGGCAGGTAGAGTCCCTAAATCTATTCTTGTGTTTATCTGGTTTGTCTTTGTATGCACCAGCCCCTCCTGGAAGACAGTAGTGAAAATGCAAGGGCAGAGGTGCCTCAGACTCTGACTAGCCCATCACTCTCAGGATTTACAGATCAGAAAGAACAAAGCCAGAGAGATAAAGCAAGCTACCCAAGACACCACACCATATAACAGCTGAGTCAGAGCTGGAACCCAGACCCCAATGCTCTGCTGCCACTGCACAATATATACATGGTCACATGCCTTCCTGTCCAGGAATGAATAAATAAATGAGTGAGTGGGTGAGTCAGAGGAGAGATCTTGATAGAACCTGTCTAGTGCTCATCCTTGATTTATCGTGTGGTGGCTGGGTCAGAAGAACCGCGGTGTGGAATGATGGGTGGTGGCAGGTGCATGGCAGAAGACATAACCAGCCTGGCAGGGGTGCGTGGAGGAAGCTGCTGTGCAGCTGGTCATGGAGGAATTGACCCATAGCTACCCTTTGACCCCTTCCTCTATTGGGTCATGACCTTGTATTCACAGTTCTTCTTCTATGGCCTTCTTATTATATGGCCAAACCCTAGTGATAAATCTTAATGCTGTAAAACTGTCAAAAGGGAGATTTTAGAGATTGTTCCACAGTGGCTCCTCTTGTATTAGCTATTTATTGTGCTGCAAGTGCCACATATTAATATCTATTAAATAATTGTACTTTGACCCCGCCTGGGAGAGAGAAGCTGTTTAGTACCCTCCCTTACTGACCTTTAGGGGTTTGAACACTAGGTCAAAATCAGTCCCAGGACTTTAATGAAACTCTGAGACTCACAGGAGTGTGGCTTACTGCAAACTGGAAATGACCCAGCTCCAACTCCCTTGGGCGGTGGCCAATTTGTAGATATTTCCTAGGCTGAGGGTGGGGGCAAGAAACCTGGGTACCAATTGAGTACCAGCCACTGCTGGTGCCAGGACCTGGTCCTCGGGCGGGGCAGAGCACTACCTTCATGGGGTTGTGTCTTTTCTTGCTTCTGGCTGGGGAAATTTAGGAAGAATTAGAAAGGGACGGTGCCTCAAAGGAGACCTTGGGAGTGGCGTGCAGGTGTGCAAGGGAGGCGCCGAGGCCTAGAGCATCAGTGAGAGATGCAGCCAACTGCAGCAAGGGACCAGCGGCCTTGTGCGTTTGAGATTGTAATTTGTAGATGGTCCCTAGTAGCGACAAGATCTCTGAGGCGGAGCTTGGGTCTCCGCATTTGATGATCCAGCCCGGGTTCCCCGCGGGTCAGAGCAGCCTTGGGGCGGGGCCAAGGTTGGCTCCTGCTAGGGAGGAGCTGGGATGCCGCTTCCGCGGTGATACGGAGGGGAATTTGCTGACGGTCCCTTGCCAGGTGGGCTGGCTTCGCCAGGCTGGCGAGGAAGACCGGCAGGCAGTCTCCTCCCAGGTAGGAGCGTGTAGCCTGTCACTGCAGCCTAGCGGCCTGAGCTCCTTACCTGGGGCTGGGACCCTGGCGCTGAGGGCGCAGATGTGGTGAGCACGCGGGTGGTGATGGGGCGCAGAACCCGAGTCCTGGGGTGCGGGGCGGGGAAGGATTGCCGGCTTCTGTGCCTTCTCAGACCTCGGACTGGGAGGGATGGGGGTGGGGGAGATTGCGCCACAGTGCCTTGCCACGCTCGCTCGCTGTCCCCAGTGTGTACCCGGGGAAGGGTGGACTGAGCCGCCCACCAGGGAGGGCGTGGCTTAGTAGACCTGTCTTCACCGGATGGGGAAGGATGGAGGAGGGCAGGAGGATTGCCTAGGTGGTCCCCTGCCTCCTGCTTGACAGCCAGGGGGAGTTACCACGGGCTACCCCACCTCCACCCCCAAGAATTGGGGGGACTCTGCCGCCCACTCACTGGGTTGGGTGGGAGGGAGCAGTCTATTCCGCCTTTAGGGGTTATGGCAACGTCACTGCTGCCTCACTGCTGCGCTGCTGCTGGGCAGGCTGTGCTTCTGGGCCCTCGGGGCAGAGGATGCCATCTTTCCCCCCACGTGCTTCCAAAGAAAAGCTCTTGCTTCCAGCTTTACCTTGGCCTTGAAAGAGAAACATTGGGTTTAGATGAAGGCCCTGGGGAAACTGAGGTCCAGGGGTGTGTGGCTTGAGCAAGGTCATTTAGCAGGTCCTACAGAGCTGGCCTTCCAGGCACCGCCTTAGCCTGAGGCTCTCTGGAACTTCTTGCTTTCTAGACCCCCTGGTCCAATCTGACCCCCTCACACACACCTCACACCTAACTCCCTGAGGATGCAGGGAGTTAGGACTTCTGCATATGGCTTCAGGGTGTCATGGGTGTGAACCTTGCAGGGATCAGAATTATCTGGGGACAGAAAATTTGCTCATGAAAAATGGTCATCTGAGCAGAGGAGCTAGAGGCATGTGTTGTCCTCGTAGGTCCAGGGAGAGAATGAGTTGGCTTTGGAAAGAGGAAGGCCCTGGGGGCAGCCCAGTGCCCAACTTCAGCCCCTGTACCAGCCTTGATGGAGGCTAAGTGAAAGTTCCCTGGCTGTCATGGGGAGGGAGGTGCTGAGGGGAACAAAGAGATGGACTTTCTCCTTTAATGGTCTGTGACACTCTAGAAAGAAGGGTCTGGGGAATATATCAGGGGGTGTGCCTGTTCTCAGCCTCACCCTCTGTGTTACCATTGTATCTTGTTCTCTCTCTGACTCCTGTACCCCTGGAGAACTACATGACATTTGATCTGTTGCCCTTAGAAGTGAACTTTTCCTGAATTCATCCTGTTCTCCTTCTCCCCAAGGCAGATGCCTTTCTCTGGAGGGAAATCAAGACAGAAAGAGAGCCTACAGTATTTTAGAGCTGGAGCCGGCCATTTTCAGTGTGCACAAGAGGAAACTGAGATACAGAGGGTGCAGCAAGTTGCTGCAGGTCACCTACCTACATGTAGACCTTGCAAACCCCCCTCCCCAGGCACTTCCAGGCAGACTGAAAGGGCCTTTTCTTCTCACCTCCTGGCTCTGCACAGCCCCAGCCCCAGCAAGGTGAGGCTGTGTGCGCCTCTTGACAGGTGTCAGGGACATTTTCTTTTCCTTTAAGATATGTTTTCTAGTTACTTGGAAAGGAAGCATCTTGAAGAGGGGAAGTGAAGTTATTTGGTGACCTTCTCATCAAGCCCTCACAGGGGTATACAATTTCTCTGGGCCTGTTGGAGCCCAAGAGCAGATGTCCCTCCTGCCCTAGTGCCAGTAGCCATGACCACAGCCAAGGAACAAGGACCCATAGCACAGGCACAGTGTCTCAGGAGGGAAGGTTCGACTAGCACATTATTCCATGTGAAAGGAGTTACTCCATGCCTTGTCCGTGAGTTGATCCTTTTCAGGACACCCTATGAGCATAGAGCCCCTGAAACCAGCTCTGGTGACTTCATAGCATGCCCTGGTCGGCCTGATGATCACCAGGAATTGCTGGGGGGACCTGTGGGGAGGCATAAGGCTCCTAATAAGCCAGATGGGAGCCAGCTGCTTGTGGAGTGGCAGTGCAGTCCATAGAGGAGAGGACCCACCATATTAGTGTAGCCAGCTCCTCTGCTGGGGTCGCTGTGGTCCCAAGAAGCTGGTGGCATGTGTTCCTCCTGGCTAGCAGAGGTAGGCTCAGGCCTCAAAGAGGCCCCTGGGTCATGGAAGGACAACCAGACTTACAGAGCGGAGGACCTGGTTCTGGATCAAGAGCCCCCTATTGGTTGGCACTTTGCACTCAGTTTCCCCACCTGACAGCTGGACATGAAAACACCTTCTCCAGATGGATGGGAGGGCCTTGGAAACTTGCCAAGTGTGTATTACAGATGAGAAGTGTTACTCCTGGACTCTGGTCCAGATTGAAGCCATCTGTTTCCTGCCTCAATAGGGGGAAAGTGGTTGTTCTCTGACCGGAGGACACCCTCTCCCATTGTGACTAGGGCACCATTCTAGGTTTGGAGGGCAGGCCAGCCCTCCTCAACTCACTTCACGTTGTGTTTTGGCCCCTGAGGAGTTCCTTCTCCCCATCCCCAGCTATGATACTTGGCATATTTAACAGGATTCTTGCCCCCATGAAATGCTGGTGTCTAGAGGTACAGTGGCCCTTCCTGCAGGTCTGTGTCACATGGACTCTCTGCTCCAATTCTTCCTGAGAAGTGACTGGTGGAGAAACCATAAGATAATGGGTGTAAAGTGCTGAGCGCTCTTTGCACAGTGTCCAGTTTGCAGGAATCCACATGGCATTCAGGCCACGGGCAGGCTCACACTGGGGAAGTTATAATCAACGTGCTTAGGGAAAGTGCTCAGCTTCCAGTGAGATGAGCAGCTTTTAGTGCCCTGTTTTGCCTGAGGTGGGACCACGGTGCTCTCTCCTCTTCCCTCTCCTGGGGGAGCAGAGAGAGCAGTGGTTTTCGCAGTTTACTCACAGTCAGCGCGGTGGTGTAAATGGAACTCCACATTCTTGCCCAGGAGTTGGCTGGTGCAACTCGTGCAAAGTAGCATTGCAGGAGGAGTGAGATGGAACGTGGGCAGCTCTTGAAGGATGATGGGTCCTTGTTCTAGATCTGTCTGGATTGCTCAGGGCCAACCGAGGGTGGCTCTTAAGAAGAGCAACCTGGAGCCAGAACTCCACGTTCTGTGTTTCTAGGGCAGGATATACACCCAAACTCCGTGCTCTTGCCTGCACCCCTGGGGCTGGGGCTAAGACATGCAAAAGGAGGACAGGAGGGGAGGGAGGCCCCTCTGTCACCTCTGGCATCCTCCTGGTCATTAGTAACATTCCCAAAAAGGAAAGTGAAGTATGGACCCACTAAGAAAACCAGGACTAAGACCCTGGTGTCCTGGGCTCCCACCACCTGCTTCCCCACTCTTCCACGCTACTGTTTCAGAAGAGCACCCACAAGATGAGGTGGGAAAAGCCGGGCTGGGCAGGTGAGCTGTGACCCACCCCTGTGCCTACTCGCCTTTGTTCCTGCCAAGTCAGGGCTTTTGGTGTCCTCAGAGGATCAGAGGCACACAGGCCAGGACAGCTTCCAGTGGGAATTCAAACTGTCCCCTCCCGATTCCTGAGTGGCCTGGCCAAGGAAGGTCCTGGAAATGGGAGCCTTCTCTCTCTGGCTGAATCTTCTCACAATCTTTCCCAGCCAGGGGAACACTGGCCTCAGGCCATGGGGTCCTGATGAAAGAAAAAGGGACCTCAAAGTGTTTACAGATACTGGTGAGCAGGATATGACTGTTAATTGGGATTTTGATGCTGTTTTCTCATTGCCTTGGGTCATCTGAGTGGTGCTCTCACCAGGTCTCTATGGGGAGATCAGCTGTATTATGACGGATGGAGAGTGTGGAGTGTGCAGGACCATCATACATGGACCTACTCTTGGGGACATTTGGGGGCAGAATTCCCATGAGAGGTATGGGAGGAAGCATTTCTTGGTGACTGAGTCTCCCTCCTACCATTGGGTTGTCCTTTTGCCTTCTGTGTGGCCATTGCCCAGGGATCTCTGGGGTGGCTGACCACACTGGCAGTACCAAACAATGCCCCCAAATGGCTGCCCAACAATGTCACCTGCTCCAGGCACTGTTAGGGCTGAGCCATTCCCAGGACCTGGCAGAGGGAGGTCTTCTCAAAAGCAGAGTGTGTGTGGAGGTGTGTGGGGGCGGGGCAGGAATGTCCTTCAGGGCAATGAACAAGCTGTTCTGGACTGGGGACCCCTTGTCAGCTGGGGTGTCAAATGCCCAGGCCTATAAACTAAGCCTGGTTTGGGGAGAACCTTAGGCACCAGAAGGCCAACAACCTCAAAGGTGAGATGGCCTAAGATCCTGGAGCCACTCATGCCACTTGTCATTACTTTTTTTTTTTTTTTTTTTTGCCATTACCTTTTATCTTCTCTATATCTTGGGAGAGAAGTTAATGCAGGTATGAGTAGCCCAGTTGTCAGATAAGAAAGTTGAGGCTCAGAAGTTATGTTAGCCTTAACC
>NW_003852415.1:3735853-3747369 GCF_000181295.1 Otolemur garnettii
CCCAAGCTTACCCTCCTATTGCTGCGGCTGGTGGTTTTGCTGAAGTTGCTTAAGGCAAAAGGACTTGGAAGTGAAGGTTGTGCATTTCACCCCTTCCCCTGCACTTGGCAGGGTGCCCAGAGCTGGGATCTGTGCTGAAGGACAGCTCCTGTCACATGAACAGGGAGCACAGAAGGCTAGCATTCCCATTCCACCCTCCCCCTGCTTTCTGAGATGCTGATCTGAAAGAAACAGAGGGAGGGGACTCAGCTCAGCCAGGCCCAGGCCCGCCCTGGGAAGGGGTGCCTAGGCATGGGCAACGTGTAAGCCCCTAGCAGAATGGAGGACTAGAAGGAGCTGCCATCCCAGTGCTCTCCTGAGGGTCTGGGGAGGCCAGAGCAGCCCTGATCTTTCCCCAGAGACAGAGGAGGGAAGAGGTGTGGCAGAGCAGGCTCTCTGAGCCAGGCCTGATTCCCAGGGCAGGAATCCCAGTCTTTGAGCTCCTCTCTGACCCAGAACCTGCCATCAAAGACTCATCTTAAGTTAAGCTTTCTGGTAATGTTCCTTCCCACACTGCGGTTTTACTAGAAGCTCTTTGTGTGCAGAGGGTAGGGTGTGAGATCACCTTGAAGTTTTTACAAAATATTCAGGCCCACTTTCTGCCCCCACTCACTCCAACTTGGCTAAGAACATTGCCCTGGAAAATCAGACATTGCACTGAACTGTCCAAGCCACCTGCTTCTACCCTGTTCTTGTCATCATTCCCATCCTTATCTGTTCAGTCTCTCAGACCTAAAGCCCAACTCAAATGCCACCTCCTCCATGAAGCCCTCCCTGGACCTCAGCCAGAAAAGGTCTCAGAAGCCTTTCATGGACTTATCACATTGAGGATGTCTCCTCTGCTAGACTTTCATTATTCAAGTGTTCATTGAGTGCCTGCCATACATATGTTCTCCGGTAATTCACAGGGACGAGGATAGGTAAGCATGGAAACAGCTTGAGAATAATAATAATATTCTGTGATTATAGCAGTACAAAGCTCCAGGGGACATTCTGGCAAGGGCTGAGGAAGCTGAAAGTGTACACACTTTATGACCAAGAGTTTCACATCCAGGTGTATCATTACCTAGAGAAAGTCATATGTGTGCATAAGCAGACATTTCCAAGGGTGTCCAGGACAGCAGTGCTTGAAATGCAAAAAAGAGGTCTTGACCTCAATATCTGCGATAATAATCACTAAAACTTGTGATATTATAAGTTACAATTATACAAATTACAACAATTTGTAATTGTGCAAGTTACGTATAATTAGAGAATTTTATTTCATATAAGTTATATCTTAACAGAGCTGATCTCTAGATATACGTATACACACACACACATATATATACATTCTCTATTAACATGAATACATCTCAAAAACAGTTTTGCAAAAAAAAAAGAAACTGCAGAATAATTCCATTAGTAAAAATTTAATTTTCATAAAAATCACAAAGTAGTCCCAGCTGTGACTTATGGATTTATCGATTTCTGTTGCAATACCTGCCAAGTTCATGCCTCTGGTGCCTCTGGGAAGAGAGGGAATGGGGGTGAAAGGGGAAAGGAAGGATGGCTAGCTTATCCCCAGCACTTCCTTTAACTAAGAAGATCAGAAGCAAAACTGGCAGGGTGTTAACATTTGTGGATTCGGTTGGTTTTATTCTTTTGCCTTTTTGTGTTTAAATTAGTATTTCAAAATTAAAAAAGAATAGTCATCTGAGGTCTGAGGAAAGGTACTGACTTCTCCTTGGGAAGTCAGGACAGGGTGTAAGAGGAGATGACAGCTGGGTGTTGAAGGAAGGGGGGCATTTTGAGTTTTAACTAGGGGTAGGGGAGCTGGAAAAAGAGGCATAGGGTGTTTGAGCCCAGGAAGTATATGGGCAGGCTCTTTGCACTTTTGAAATATTTGTTGAATGACTTGTGTTTACCAAGCTGTCCTTCTCAAATGCCTTCTCTCCCCTTCCTTAATTCTAGCTCCTCTATTTCTGGGTTGTGCACATAGTAAACAGGGTCATAGAGAAAAAGCATGTCTCATCTGATGATTTTTTTAAAAGAATAAATACTCTAAAAAAAAAAAAGAAAAGAATGGATACTCTGACAGGAGTGGAGAAGAAAGAGGCCAATATATAAAATTAAATATTAAAATAGAGAAATAGCCACTGATACAGAAAAAATAGAATTTTTAGAGGATGCTCTGTTTGACCATATGCAAATTGAGGTGAAAACCAGCTAAGTCTGATAATTTTCTGGGAAAACCTAAATCATCAGTTGGACCCCAGAAGAACTGGAAAAGCACAAGAGACCAATAATCACGGAAGAAACTGAGTTTTCATACAATTCTTATCAAAAAACATTTTAACAATCCAGGTTTAGACAGCTTGTAGGAACCGATAATTTAAATGTTATTTAAAATGCACCACTAGGGCAGTGCCTATGGCTCAGTGGGTAGGGCGCCGGCCAAACTGCAATAAAATGCACCACTATGCCAGATCACAGAGAAGAAAATATTCCAAATTATTCTAGGAAACCAGCACAACATGATACCAAAGCTTGACAAAGAGGGCACAATAAAGAGAACATTACTAAAACATCTTATGTATGAATATTGGCACACAATTCATAAATTAAATAGCAATAAATAAGATCACCCAGCATTATATAAAAAAATGAATATACCACAAGCCAGTGGGGCCATATGAAAAAAAATACAGATTCAACACTAGAAAAACTATTAATGTAAACGAACAAACTAATAGTCCAAAAGAAATAAAAAAAATCCTATAAGTAACTCCATAAGGCCTAAAAATCCTAAAATACATTTGATAAAATTCTACTTGTGTCCCTGATTTTGACTCTTTTTAAATTAGGAATAGATGGATAATGCTTAGTATGATCACGTGTGTGAGTATAACGACATAAACTCATACAAGGAAAGAACGATCACCATGACCCTAATTCTTTACCACTATTCTAGAAGCAGAAGCCAATAACCATTTTGAAAATCTAAACGAGGCAAACTCATCAAAATTGTAGATGATAAGATTGACTGCCTAGAGGAAAAAGAACAGGACTGTCAACTGAAACAACTACTAGACATAATAAAAGAATGAACTAAGATGACTGGTAATAAATATTAGAAATAAAAATGTATGCCTTCTCCCTATGTAAACATAAGCCTCTTTTAAGGGGCACAGCTCTCGTTACTGTTCTTCACTCCTGGCTCCAGTACTTGGAACAGGGCCTGAAAGACATTTGCCAAATGATGTTACAGATCAAAGCACATTTAATATGCAGTATTAATGACAGTGATTGCCAGCATGTAGTAGTTCCCAGGTGTGGGCACTGTCCTACACCCTTTACCTGTGGCCTAACGTGTGGTCTACCTGGAGAATGTTCCATGTGCTCTTGAGAAAAACATATACTCCGCTGCTGTTTGGTGGAGTGTTTTGCATATGTGTGTTAGGTCCGCTTGCTCTACCAAGTTGTTCAATCCTGTTTCCTTATTGACCTTCTGTCTGGCTGGTCTATCCATTATTGAAAGTGGAGTATTAGAATCTCTTACAATTATTGTGTTGCTGTCAATTTCTCCTTTCTGTTCTGTCAATATTTGTTTCACATATTTGGGTGCTCAGCTAGTATACAGAGGGTGCCAAAAATATATATACACATTTTAAGAAGGGAAAAAGCTGTATTAAAACTATAATACTCAGCTCAGCACCTGTGGCTCAAGTGGCTAAGGTGCCAGCCACATACACCTAAGGTGGTGGGTTTGAATCCAGCCTGGGCCCGCCAAACAACAATGACAGCTGCAACAAAAATAATAGCTGGGTGTTGTGGTAGGTGCCTGTGGTCCTAGCTACTTGGGAGGTGGAGGCAGGAGACTTGCTTGAGCCCAGGAGCTGGAGGTTGCTGTGAGCTGTGATGCCACAGCACTCTACCCAGGGTGATAGCTTGAGGCTCTGTCTCAAAAAAAAACCCTATAATATTCAAGTCAGGTTTGACTTCTACAATTACAAGGGATATAATATACAAGATAACAAATGTTATCAGTGTATTTTGAGTGTTACAATTTTAATACAGCCTTTTCCTTTCTTAAAATGTATATACATTATTTTGGCACCCTCTGTATATTTTTGATTGTTATGTCTTCCTGGCAGATTGGCCCTTCCTCATTACATAATGTCCTCCTTTATCTCTTCTGGCATTTTTTTACTTACACAAATATAGCTGTCCCAGCTCTCTTGTGGTTACCATTTGCATGGAATATGTTTTTTCATTCTTTCACTTTGAACCTGCAGGTGCCTTAAAATCTAAGGTGCACTTTTTTTTTGTTTGTTTGAGAGAGTCTCACTTTGTTACCTTTGGTAGAGTGCCGTGGTATCATAGCTCACAGCAACCTCAAACTCTTGGGCTTACATGATCCTCTTGCCTCAGCCTCCCCAGTAGCTGGAACTACAGGCGCCCACTGCAATGCCCCGCTTCTTTTTAGAGACTGGGTCTCTCTCTTGCTCAGGCTGGTCTCAAACTCCAGAGCTCAGGTGGTCTACCCACCTCAGCCTCCCAGAGTGCTGGGATTACAGGCCTGAGCCACCAGGCCCGGCCTAAGGTGTGCATCTTATGTGCAGCAGATGGGTGCATGTTTCTACACCCCTTTCCTGTAATAACTCTTTTAATCTTCATAATAACTCTATGCAGATGGGGTTCTCGTTGTTCCCATTTGTAGGTGAGGACACTGAGGCAGAGGAAGGGTAGGTAACTTATCCTTGGATCTGGAATTTGGACTGTGACTCTGAGTCTGTTGTGTTCTTTGTATCCATCCTACTGCATAGTTAAATTGAGATTTTGATTTTAGAGGGAGGTGGTTGGGGAAGGGAGCCAGACATGGATTATTCAAACATGACTTTAGGACAACTGTCTGGCCCCTTGAGGAAAAAAAAAATTCGGGTCCTACCACAATCATTACACCAAAATAAATTCTAGCTGCAGCAAAGATATTTAGAAAAGAAGAAAACACTTAACAATGCAAATGGAAAATATGGGCAAATATTTTTATGATCCTCAAATGGGAACAGCTTTTCACACAAGTCCAAAAATACGGAAACCATATAGAAGACTGATAGTTTCAACCGAAGAAAAATCTGAAATTTCTGTAAGCAAAATATGCCATAAATAAAGTAAAGAAGAGCTGAATGACTATTGGCAATACACATGACAAAAAGTTACTTGCCTCAATTTAGAAAAACTTCTTAAAAATCAGTAAGACAAACTAAAAAGGGCACAGTTCACAGAAAAAATAAACACAAAGGTCAATTGACCAATAAACATGAAAATAATGTATGTCTGTGCTTGCTGACAATTAGAAAATTACAAACGCAAAGAAGATATCATTTTTCAATTCATTGGCAAAGTTTAAAAATCTGACAATGCATATGGTATTATGGGTGGAGAGAAACAGGCACCCCGTGCATTGCTGGGGTGATGAAAACCAGTTCACCCTCAGTGGAGAACAATTTGGCCATATCTGTCAGAATTTTAGCCCCACATCACCGTCAACCTAGGGATTTATCCTATAGCTGACCTCATGTATATGCACAAAAACCTATAATCAGAGATGTTCATTACAGCTTTGTTTGTGCAGCAAAAATGTGGAAACAACCTAAATATCTGTCAACAAGGACAGATTTATATAAATTATAGTGCACTGGTTCAGCAGAACACTGAGCTGTTGAAAGAATAGCAGGAACCGTCTGGGCAGATATATAGAGCATGGAAGTGTACTAACAAAACCGAGACAAGTATGGGACTATGTTTCTGGTTGGGTTATTTTAAACCCATATTTTTGGAAAAATTCTTATAGAAAACCTAAACAGGAAACTTGACCTTGTTTATGTTTAGGAGTGGGGCAGTGGGCATACATACCGGATTTCATTTTCACTGTCTATTATTTTGAATGGCTTGAATTTTTTTCTAGAATCATGTTATTTCCAGAATGTAAAAAGAACATTTAAGAAGAAGCCAATTATATAGTATAAGAGGCCTTACCCTGGACTTTCATTTTAAATTCATTTCTCAGAGGATTCGCTTCTTGCATTCACAATTTTAAATGTGGCCGGGTCTGAGAGATCATCTCCAATCTTCTTTTTGCTCATGACGAAAATGAAACATAGAAAGGTTTTGCCAAGTTTTAGCTGCAGGGCTCCCCAGCTGTTCTGTCCTGCAGAGACTGGGCTCCCATGATGGCTACTTTCAGGAAAGGGACCGCGAACCCTTTGTGCATATTATAAAATTTTTATCCTTGGACTTGTCTGCCCTTTCCCAGCATGTAGTCCCTTCTTTCATGTACATGGATGTAGGGAACTTGTTTAAAATGCAGGTTCCCAGGTACCTTTCTGGAGATTCAGATTCAGTGGGTCAAGGTAGGGCCCTGAAACCTGCATTTTAGCAAGTTTAGGAAATGGCTACGGCCACCTCTGACCCTTCTTAGCTCAGCCCTGCTGGCATTGTCCTGCATCGGGACTGAAGCCCCCCACACTAGCAAGAGGAAGGGGGGAGCTCAAGCTCAAGAGAGGGCAAGTGACAGAGCCAGGGCTTAGACTAGCTTGGGAGTCCAGTGCAGTGCTCTGCCCATACCCGCTGCCCCAGGCCCTGCTCAGCAGAGATGAATGGTAGCTCTCCAGTTCACCCACCCCAGGGAAGGGTACTGACTGGCCTGCATTTGGAGGTGGGGGCAGGCTGGGGGTCGTGAGTGCATCTGGAGTAGCCCTTGCCCCTCAGAGCCCGAGGCAGACCTTGCTGAAGATGCTGACAAGCGTGTTGGACCTGGGAGGGGCCTGGCCTGCTTGGGCTTGGGGAGGAGCCACAAGGAGGCCAGGAAGGACTGGCATCCACATCCGCCAGCACTGAAACATTCTGTTGTCCCTGTGCCATAGAGCCGTGGTGGAGCCACCCTCGTGGTCAGAAACTGAGCTGGGACATAGCTGGACACCCAGAAGCAACTTTTCCTGGGGACTGATCAAGAGGAAGGGAGGCTCAGAAACAGCCCTGAGGCTCTTTGGGGCTTAAGCCCTAAACCACACCTGCTGTTCCAGGTAGGCCCCCTGCCGTCATCCCCCTCCCCACAGGCATTAGGCCCTAGTGCCATCTCCTGCCTCAAGCCTGGGAAACAAGAGCACACCAGCTGCTCCAGGGCTGTGGCTCTCCAGCCAGCCCTCCAGCAATGGCCCCACTTAATCCCTTCTAAACCCTCAACCCGCAAGGAAGGAGCAGGCACAGCCTAGCCCCTTTCTCTAAAGGGACACTGTTCAGCTGACCCTGCTCCTGAGACTTGGGAAGCGGGTAGAAGACCATCTGGCTTTGGTTAGGATGCCCTCTGCCCCTCGTAAACCCCCCCAGACTGAGCTTCTAGCTAGGGGTCCCTAGAGTGGTTCTTGCCTAGCTGACCCTGGTTTGGGGGAGGCCCAGAACCTGCCAGACAGGGCTCTTCTGAGAGTTCCTTAACTCTTGACACTTTTTCCTCATGAAAGGATTAAGATGGATGGTGTCTTCATAGCCTGTCAGAGCCAAGGTCTCTGAGTGGTGTGATCCAACCACAACCTCCTTCTACTTCTCAAATATTCCTTATATCAATAGTGTAGTTTCTGGTGCTGTGTTCGAATAAGGCATAATCTTGTTAAAATAGCACTGGCAGCCCTTTGGCGTCACATAGCCCTTCCTGGGTTCAGCTGCCTCTTCCCTGTCCCTCAGCCCTGCCTCTACATCCCTGGCTGGCCCCTTTCCCTTTGGTTAGCTCTAGCTGATCATCCCCCCCTGCAAAAGGGTCATTGGCCGTGATGGGACAGCCAAAGCCAGGTCAGCCTCTCTGCGAGGCCTTCATCCCTATTTAAGAAAGGGAATAAGTTAAGAAATAAATAAATCTTTGAGAAATGATTAGATAGTCCAGAGAAAGCTCCTACTGAGATAAGATTTCTCTATCTGAGAATGTCTAAAATCCCTCTTACATGAAAGAAGAACTTACTCTGTGTGGGCGGCTGACCAAGAGCACGGCAGTTGCTGCTATTACCCACAGAAGTAATCTTGGCTGTAGTTGTTTTCTGTGCAGGGCAGATTGCTTGATGTTCATATCGCTCTTACGGTTTCCTGGTCTTTTCCCAGGAGAGCCCTCCAGGGCAAGGAGCTCAGCCACCAGCCGTATCTCATTCTGTCCCCTCGGCCATGCCCAGTGCCCCAGCCCTGTGCCAGGCCCTCCCTCTATTCTAGACTCCTGTGAGAGGCAGCACTGCAGAGGTTAAGAGCTCAGGCTCTGGAGCCAGACGGGTTCATGTCCCAGCTCTACCCGGTGCTAGCATTGTCACTTGTCATCTCTGTGCACTTTAGTCTCTTCGTCTATAAAAGGGGGACAACAACAGTACCCTCACCATGAAGATGAAATAAGTTAATATCTGTAAAGTGCTTGAGAGAACTCCTAGCACCCAGTAAGCACTTAGCATGCTAGCTCTGGTCATTAGGAATGTCTGTTCCCTCCCTCCCATCCCCTGCTGACTGCCTGACCTCCCTGAAGCACAGTGCAGTCAGCTCACTCCCCTGCTCCACAACCAGCCATGGCCCCCACTGCCTATTTAATGACTATGCTCTAACTTGCCCTTGAAAGGTCTTCAAGGCAGACACAATATATTGTTTACCTTGCACATAATAAAAGATAAGGAGTGTTGGGTGAGAGAAAGGGCTTCTACCCTCAAGGAAGGTGAACTAAGTTCCTGAGGAATGAAAGTGCAGCCACCTACAGCCCCACACCTGGGGGTTTAGTCCAGGCTCTTCTGCCTCCTTGACCATAGCCAGGTGAGCAGACTTGGATACAGAGCACTGGATCTGCTCACAGGGGTAGGTGCAGTTTCCCTTGGATCCACTGGGTCTGCAAATGTTGTGAGCCCTATTTTGGACTCTAGCCCTGATATACGTCAGAGTGAAGAGAGGACACCTGGCCATTGCCCAGAATGGGCAGTGACCACAGTTATAGCCTGTACTTTCTGATGAGGTCAGGCCAGGTGGCAGACATGATGTCATTGTCCTTATTCATCCCAGGGAGGTGGGGCACAAAACCTCCCATAGCTCAGGTGGGAAGCCTGAGGCCCGCAGAGAGTGCCTGTGGTCTGGTGCATTGGACAGAGAACTCAGCCAGCTTTACATCCTGCATCTCAGCTGCTGCTCTGGCAAAAGAGAGGAATGAGCTCTGGGATGAAGGAGAACAGAACAGAATTTATAAACCAGACTCCTCATCTGGAATGGAGACCTTGGCTATGTCAATGAACTTCTCCATTTTTCCATCTAAGGAATGAGAAGGATAATAACCCACTTCACAGGCCAAAATGAAACAAAATGCCCAGACCCACTGCACATGTGGGTGCAGTTACTCTGATCACATCAAGAAAGAGCTGCCTCAGTCCTGCAAACTTTTCTCCTCTCTTAAGTGAAAATTTCCTCGCCTGGCCTCCCCTCCAAGATTAAAGAACATAGTAGTGATTTTTGGCTGGAGAAGAAAGGAGCAACAGCTCAAACCTTCCCAGACTCCTGGTGAGGGTGAGAAGTGCGGGAGGGAAGCCACACAGCTCTGTCTGGCTCTCTGAGTGAGATTTTTCCTCTCCGAGACTTGAGACTTGGATGCTGCTGAGCCAGGAAGCCAGGAGTGAAGTGACAGGGAGGCAGCAGACGAGACCATGCTGGTCCCTACAGGGTGATATTTTTTATTTTTTCATCGAACAAATGAATGAATTTGCTGGCATTGCAGGCACTGTGCTGGGAAGTAGCAAGTGGAACAGACATGGACCCTGCCCTTGTGGGGACAGAGGATAAACCACATGAACTATGGATGCAGTGTGTTAGAAAGAGATAAATGCAAAAAACCAAACCAAAACAAAAAAACAGAGAAGTGTAGGGAAATCGGGAAATCAGAGGAGCTGGGTTGCTAAATAAGGTCATCAGGAAACATCTTACTGAAAAGGTCACATTTGAGATACACAAATTGTTTGCTCCCCTGGGGATTCCTAAGAAGCCTGGAGGTTCAGAATCAGGGCCAGGTGCCTTTCCTGAGATCCTAGGATTGGAGCCAAATCTAGAACTCTTCTAGTCCCAGCCCAGTTAATCACATGCCCTCCCTCTGAAACCTTCAGTAGTTGCCTTGTTCATGGCTAAGTGAAAACCATTCATGATCTGGTCCCAATTTGCCTGTTATCTCATCAGACCCTTCTCACCCCACCTGTGCAGCCATGCCAGTCTGCTTACCATTTCTGGAATATTCCACTTTCTGCTTCCCTGTTCCACTCATTTGTCCCCTCTGCCTGTCCCCACTAGTTTCTGTCAGCCTGAAACTTCACCCACCTTCCCTACGCTGCCACTCTGAAGCCTTCCCTGACCTTCGCAAGGGCTGTGTTCCTTGGCTTGTACCTTTCTCATCACGTGGCCCTTGCTTTGCCTTGGGTTTAGGCTCTGGCTTACTTGTCTGATCTCTCCAGCAGGCTAGCAGTGCCCTAGCCAACATCTGGGCACCTTCAGCTGCAGCAGGTGTAGGACTCCGCAGACATTGGCTGAATTGTGTCCAAGTTCAAAGGACCCCAGTGACACTGGGACAAGCCAGGGGAGGCTTTGGCCCATTCAGACAATGAAAGCAGAAGTGGAACATGAACAGGACAAGAGAGAAGAAACTAAAATGTGAGGGAGAGAGGACAGAGGAGCATAAAGGAAGAGGAGTCCCCGCCATACTTTTTCCATACAGGCATGCTGTCACACACAGAGGAAAGTTCTCTCTTCCGCCCCAGAAATTAGAATTAGAATTAGAAAACTAACTCCCTTCAACATCTCAGGCCAATACATCTATGTGTATAACTAGAATATCCCTTGCTGCAATTCATTTTCTGTGATTGCTATTCAAGTCCTTATTCCCCCTAGTGACTTTTCTAACCCCCCCACCCCCACCCAGGGTAGGAACGAGGTCAGGAGGTGGCTTCCACTGGCCTGGGCTCTTGTGCTCTACTTAAGAAGGCCAGCAACCCCCAGAGCCACACAGAGGATTGTCCAGGGCTAAAATGCAGGGCCCTTATGCAACCCCCATAAGCCATGGAGGTTGTGTCAACCATCGCCCCTCAGCCCCTTAGTTCAGCTTCCCCTTGAGGCTAACTTCATCCCAAACAAATCAGTGAACAGAAAATACCCAGTGAACAGAACAGTGATTCTCAAACGCCTCATGTTCCAGCTCTCTGTGCTTATCCAGGCCCTGGGAGGCCATGTCAGCCAGGCCCCAAGTCCTGGCCATCTGGCTCCCACCCATCGCTAGAGCAGCTGTGCTCAGCCCACGAGGCCGCCAGTGTGGCTCCTGCCCTATTTCAACAGATGGAGCCACCCTGCAACCTGGCCTCCCTCCATCTCTGCTGCCCCTGAGGGGTGGTGCATGTCCTTCTGGGAGACTCAGACTCCCCCACGGAAAGCCTGAGCATACGGTCTGGGCCCAC
>NW_003852415.1:3747645-3750124 GCF_000181295.1 Otolemur garnettii
AAAGATAATAATTCTCATCTTGGGTATGTTGTGGGGGCTCAAAGTACTACTCATGCTTCCAGAGTCTTACTTAACACAATGCGCAGCATGTAGCAAGCACTAAGTTAATGAAAATGAGTGATACTCAACTCTTAGGAGTGGCCTTGGCTAGCACCTCCTCCAGGCAGCCTTTCTGGATTCCCCCGGGCAGAGGCAGGTGCTTCTCCTTTGGGCTTCCAGCATCCCTTGACCTGGTCTCCAGAGTGCACCTGTGCAGTCTTATCCTGGTCTGTCTAGGGGTCTGTGTGTCTACCAGACTGTAGCCACCTTGAGTTCAGAGAACAGAGTCTGGACCACAATTTGCTGAATAAATGATTTAGTGAGTGACAAGAGGCAACTGGGAGAGGCAATGGGACTAAGAGAATTGGATCACGCCTGTCAGGCTGACTTTTCCAGGGCCTTTCCTAAAAGACCAGGCTGCCCATGCCAAGATCTGAGGGTTGAATGAGAAGGGTGAAGAACAAACTCCATTTCCTGTTACATGGTCCAGCATGTGATTCTCAAAGTGTGGTCCCTGATCCAATGCTATTGGCATCCCCCAGGAACTTTCTAGAGATGCAGATTATCAGGCACCATCCCAGCTGGGGTGCATCAGAAATTGGGGTGGGGCCCAGCAATCTGCGGTATAACTGGCCCTCCAGCTGCTGCTCACCTGCCACGGGTTGGGGCCCAGTGCTCTAATGTTTCAAAGTAGCTCATTCATTTTGCAGTAAACTAACCCCAGAGGAGATAGGGTCTCTCTGAGGGGTCGCTGCTCTGCTGCAGACTTCCAAGAAGGCCCGTAGGCTGGGCCGCCAGGACATGGCTTGTGCTAGACTCACACTCCTGAGCTCGAGACCATTTGGCTGACAGGGAAGATATAATGGGGACACTCCCCCTGCAGACACACAAGATTCCCCTTCCTACTCTCAGATGGCCTATACCCGAGAAGACACTACTCCAATCTGGCTTTGAGTCTACTCCATCCCCATGCCTTGGGCCAGCATCTCCTCAGGGCCACCTCCTGCAGCAGGGGCAGACTTTTGGAATGATGAAGCTGAGGTAGACCCTGGAGATCATTGGCTACATGCACACATGGTCACACACACACTGAGACACACAGGTCCATAGACAGGCACAACTCAACATACACACAAAACACATCAACGTGTATATGGCCTAAACACACACAAGCATTCAAAATCCAAATCATAGTCATAAACACATTCCAAAGACACCAAAATACTCCCCCAAACACACACACAGAGACAATGACATTCATGTCAAAACACAGAAACATAAATGCATAGACTCACCATATTACTTTCCTACGCCAGCTATTACAAAGTACCACAAATTACATGGCTTAAAACAATAGAAATATATTATTCTCTTACATTTATGGAGGCTAGAAGTTAGAAATCAGGGTGTTGGCAGGGCCATGCTTCCTCTGAAGGCTCTAGGGAAGAATCCTTCCTTGCCTCTTACCAGCTTCTGGTAGTTGCTGGCAATTCTCAGCATTCCTTGGCTTGTAGCTTCATCTCTTTCTCCTCACCTGCCATTTTTATAAGGATACTAAAGTCTTCAAATTTAGGGGCTACTCTAATCTCATATGACCTCACTTTAACTAATTACATCTGCAAAGACCCTATTTCCAAACAAGGTCATATTCTGTGGCTCTAGGTAGACGTGCATTTAGAGGGACCCCATTCAACCCAGTAGATCTGCACATCCCACAGCTCAGAGATGCAGAGGCAGACGGACAGGCAGGCGTGCACACACTCACCCCTTGTAGATGAGGACTCTGAGCTCCCGAGGGGAGAGAAGAGGCGCCCCCAGTGTCAGAGCTGCTCGTCTCCCATCTCTGGGCTCCCAGCACAAAGTAGTTTACAATTTTACTCTAGCGCTTATCACCTGGTGCTGCTTTTCATTGTGATTTCATTGTCTTGATTTGTTTGAAGCAGTTGTTTGAATTCAGAAGCCATAAAGAGAATACAGTGAAAGGAAGTCCTCCCTACCTTGCTTCTGTTGCCACCTAGTTCCCCTCCCAGCAGGCAGACACTGTGTACTCTTCCAGAGAAAATCTCAACACAGGCAGGCACACACCAGAGGTGGCATTCTCCACGTGCTGTCTGCATGCTGCCTTTCACACTTGACAATGCATCTTTTGCTCTTTCACACCCAGGTCTTCCCCACCTGACTGCAGGCTCACAGAGGGCAGGGCCTTACATTACTGCTTTTTGCCTCCTATTGCCTGGCTGGGTGCTGGCAGGAAGCAGGTGTTCAGTTCAGGCTGCTTCTATCTACACATTAAAGACTTGTCAACAGCTGGTGGGGGTTGAGTGGGACTAGGGCTCAGCCTCCCAGCTGTTGGGCTTTGGTTGACCAGAGCCCATCCTGGCAGCAGAAAGAGATGGATGGAATGGGATGGCCTCCAATAACGTCTCAGCTGTTTGCTCCT
>NW_003852415.1:3750513-3753862 GCF_000181295.1 Otolemur garnettii
TGATGTGCTACATTTTTTTTTCTAAATCAAGACAGAAACAGTTGCCTCAGTGTGAGATTTTGCCATTTCCTCTGTCAGTAGGCTTTGAGCAAAGCCCCAAGGGAAGATGGGGTAGGCAGGGACTGCCTGGCCCCTGTGAGGCTGGAAGCCAGGAAGCTGTCAGCCAGCAGCTCCTTTGCCATCTGTGGAAGGAGTGGCTTAGATTAGAGATTTGTAACATCTCCTCCAGCCAAAACACTCTGGGTTTCAGATCACAGGGCCATATGAGTCCCACCCCAGCCCCACTGCCAGAATTTCCTTTCTTCAACAGATGTCTGTAAAGCACTCAGCCCTCCCCAGCACTGCAGAGAAAATAATCAGTAAACACAGCCATGAGTTCTTCTTGTCAAGGAGCTTTCCCTTCACAGGACAGTGTGGAGGGGATCAGTCATTTGCTATGCCGTCCCATAAATAACATCAAATGCAGTAGATGCTAACAAGTGAGATAATACTTTATTGAGCCATCACTATGTGCTGGCACCACCTTACCTGTGAATTGGCTCACTTCATCCTCACCTCCACCCAATAAAGTAGACACTATTAACATCCCCATTTCACAGATAAGGAAACTGAGGCATGGGGAGGTTAGGAAACTTGCCCAAAGACATGGAGGTAGCAAATAGCAGAGGCAAGATTCAAACCCAGAGAGTCTAGCTCTAGGACCCCACACTTAGATGCTACACTATATCTGCCTCCTGAGATGCTCCCAGGCAGGGGATGTGGGGGGCTGGACTTGGCCTGGAGCTCTTTCCTATGGAAGCACCAAATGAGCTGAGATTAACTAGGAGGAGAATTAGTCAACTGGGAGGAGAGAACCTTCCAGGAAGTGGAACTGGTATATGCAAAGGCCCTGTGGCAGGGGGGAAGGTGGCCTGCTCCAGGAATTGAAAGACCCAGGAGGCTGGAGATGGAAATGGAGGGAGTTCAGCAAGATGAAGCTAGAGTGTGGGTAGGACCACACATGGCAGGCCTTGTTGGCCGAGTTAAGGAGAGTGACAGAAAGCCCTTCTGTCTGGTTCTATCACAGCTTTGTGCAGGAAGCCTCCCTGAACACTCCACGTTGGGTTCAGTGCTGCGTGTCTGAGCCCCCTGTTCTGCAGTAACCCTCCTCACATGCTGTATGTTATCACCCTCCTTCTGGAATGAGCTTGGTGAGGAGAGGGACACATTCCTTTCCCTTTAGCACCCACCACATAGTAGAGAACTACAGGAGGGAGGGTGAGAACTGCGATCTGGGGGTGCTCCAAGAAGGCTGCCTGGAGGAGGCAGAGTTGAGCTGAATCTCGACAATGGAGCATTCTTGCTGGGGTTGGAGGAAGTGGAGGCAGCAGAGAAAGCCAAGGCCTCTGAGGGGCAAGCAGCCACCCACCTTCTGGAGCCGAGACTTCTTTTTATTGTTTTTCTTTGAGACAGAGTTCCACTATGTCGCCCTCAGTAGAGTGCTGTGGCATCATAGCTCACAGCAACCTCAAACTCTTGGGCTTAAGTGATTCTCTTGCCTCAGCTTTCCGAGTAGCTGGGACTACAGGCACCCGCCACAATGCCCTAGCTATTTTTTGTTGCATTCGTCATTGTTGTTTAGCTAGTCTGGGCTGGGTTCAAACCCACCAGCCTGGGTGTATGTGGCTGGTGCCATAACTACTGTGCTACGGATACCTAGCCAAGCCAAGACTTCTTAAAGGGAATTGAGAGGTGAAAGGCTCCAGGGA
Organism: Otolemur garnettii; assembly: GCF_000181295.1. Taxonomy (NCBI): domain Eukaryota; kingdom Metazoa; phylum Chordata; class Mammalia; order Primates; family Galagidae; genus Otolemur; species Otolemur garnettii. Next base: position 3,752,262 of record NW_003852415.1, read on the forward strand.
GCCAAAACTACCCCCCACTACCCTACCACTCCAGTCTCTGCCCTGGGACAGGCCAGGAGCTGAGAGCTCAGATGTCAGAAGGAGCAAAGAGCTGCACAAATGCTCAGGCCTTGGCTTCAGACCCCAACCCCTGCCACACCACTGCTAGCTTTGTGACTGTGGGCAGGGTACTCACCCACTCCAGGCTTCAGAGTCCTCATTTGGAAAATGGATACAGCCATCACCTCTGCCCTGGCAGAACTGTTGGGGACTCCAGTAAGATAATGACTGTAAACACACTTTATAACCTGGAACAAAGGGCACCCCAGGCCCTTAGTCAGCCACCTTGGAGACAATCCAGAGGCCAGGCCCATTTCAGACCCCCTGACCTCTCAAAAGGCCCCTGTTTCTCTTTTGTTCTCCTCCCCATCAGAGTCTAGATTTAGACCACCCCTCAAATTATAGGGGCCTCAGGGGCCACCATCTTTCGCTAATTGAGAACAGGGTGAGAGCTAGGGGGGGCCGGGCAGGTGGCAGGGCGTCTGGCTGCTCTTTGCCCTGTGGGGCTGTGCTGGGCAGGTCACAGGGACCCTTCCTGACCACTGCTCCTGGGTCTTGGTGCTGCAGTCAGCATGGTAGTACAGCTGCCAGGAGGAATCATTGATTGCAGTGGGGGGTTGCCTCTGGCTTCTGGGCAGACTCCCAGGGGCCTGGTGGTGGTACAAGGTCAAGCCTTGATCTTTTTGCACCTGACCCAGCTGAGTCCTGACAGGGGAGGGGAAGGAGGTGGCATCAGATTCAGGCCTCGAATCTTCTTCATTAGCAGGCACCCTGCACAGGAACCGCTGGGACCACATATCACCAGGAGGGCAGCCCCACTCTTCCCATTGACAAATTGGAGTGGGAGCTGGTCAAAATGAGGGCACTGGAGGAGGGAGAAAGAGGATTTGGCAGACAGAGGAGAAAAACTGTAAAACAGAGACACCGATTCCTACTTCTTAGGCTGCTACCTCTCAGGAGCTAGTGAGGAATAAAGGGTGTTTAACAGGGTGCAGCCTTAATAAGGTGTCTGTACACACACAGCCTGTCACATGTCCACTGAAGCCCTCTCAGGGGCTGCCCCCACGTGAGCCTGAAGTATGGTCCCAGGCGTCCCTGCCAGCATTTCATTTTCTCCACTAACTTCTTTCTTGAGCCTGGGGACTTCATTCCTGTTTGTTGTGATTTTGTTTGTTGTCTGGCTTACAGGTGGCACACAGAAAAATAAGAAGGGGACCTGGAGTCAGCCGCCTACCCCCACCCTGGCTCAGATCCCGACTTCACTGTTACCAGCTCCCTGCTCAGGCAAGTCTCTTAACCTCTCTGGGCCTGGGATGATCAGAGAACCTCTCTGGTCTTCGTACAGGAAACAAAAACCAATCTAAGCATCTAATTACATTCTTTCAAAATCAATGTAAGGGTTAGAATCTGGGTCTCCAAGACAGAGCAGAACTATCCCACCAGACAAATTGCTCCTCGCCTACAGTCAGGAGCACCATTACTGAAGCCACTGAGTTTACATTCCCTCCCCTGCAATTCGGGGATCTGCAGACCCCTGCAGCCTTTGCCACAATTGCCTGTCA
>NW_003852415.1:3754140-3758783 GCF_000181295.1 Otolemur garnettii
GTCAGTCTATCCCCCATGCAACCTGATAGGTTTGTTCATCTGCATGAAACGTAGAGAGGCTCGGCACTCACTCATAAGTGTCAGCTGTTCTTCTTCTTCTTCTTCTTTTTTTTTTTTGAGACAGAGTCTCAAGCTGTTGCCCTGGGTGGAGCAGCATGGCGACATCATAGCTCACAGCAACCTCCAACTCTTGGACTCAGTTTTTTGTATTTCTAGTAAAGATAGGGTCTCGCTCTGGCTCAGGCTGGTCTCGAACCCATGAGCTCAAGCATGGGCCTCCCAGAGTGCTAGGATTACAGGTGTGAGCCACGGCACCAGCGTCAGCTGTTGTTCTTAATCTTGCTGTGGAGCCTGGACACCAGTGAGTGCTGCCTGGCCCTGCCCACCACCCGGACAGACAGAAAAGCAGAAGTTGAAATGGGGCGCTGTCCTTGGTGCTGAGCGTCCTGCCAGGCCCGCTGGGGCTGCCTTACTGCTTGCTACCCCCACTTGCAGAATGGGCTCGATGGCAAGGTGAAACTCCAGTCCACTCGCCACATGCTGAGGCTTCAGGGGTGACTTCAGGGGTGGAGGAGCTTCTGAGGGAAGGCTGACTTCAACACAGGACAAGGATAGCAGAGACAACAGCTACCATGTGTGGCACTCACCTTTATAAAAAATATCTTCATGCACTACCTCCTTTAACTAACCCTCGCAGCCACCCCGGTGCGGGCAGGACAGACATGATGATATTCATTTTGTAGGAGAGAAGGTTGAACAGCAAGAGGTTAAATAGCAGCAAGTAAATGATAGAGCCAGATTCACACCCAGTCTCGGGACCCACAATGGTGTGTTCCCTTCACTTCATGCTGGCACTTGGGAGGGAGACTTGGTAGCCAGTGATGTGCTATGTGGAAGCAAAAATTCAGGACTCGGGTACTCTCTGCACACTATGAAAATATGTACAAATCACCTACATTTTATTTTTTCCTACCGCTGAATGTGGCTCTGGGTAAAGGACCATCTATTTTTCATCAAGGCCTACTACATGATGGTCTATGTGGGGGAACCATGGAATGTTTTATATTTGAAAAAGACAGGTATTCTGCCATCAAAAAGCCCACAGATTTGGGGGGTAACTGGCTGCTTATGTGGATGGGAAAATGAGAGGCTACTCCCAGGCAGTGGCTGCAAGACCACCTGTATAAAGAGGGGAAGAACAGGTATAGACAGGGCTGATCATCTGAGACTCAAGTGGCTAGGATATGAGCTGAGGCTAGGTCTCTAGCTGAGTGCCCGGGGAAGTGTCCCAAGCTCTGTAGGGGTGGGACAAGCAGCTCTGAGACAAAGTAGGCAGATGGAACAGAGGCTTCTAGGATAATGGGAGAAATGCCAGAGCCTGGAGATCCCAGTGACTAGGTAGTGTAGGCCCCTGGGGATCTTCAGCCAACTCTGCACAGACAGGAGGGGTCAGAGGTCACCTGGGAGGAGGATATAAGGACAGTACCAAGAGCTGCCCCATTGTGACATGATTTAGTAGGCACTGAGCTACCATCCTGAATCCCCCAGACCTCCCTGAGAGCCACAAAACTTTTTGGGTCTTCAAGAACTCCTTATATAGATGCAAATAACCTGCAAATCTTCAGAGTGGTTTTCCATCTTGGCTGCATCCAAGAATGAACTGGAGATGTTCATTCTTAACGTGTGGGGCAAGAGTATCTGGACCTACTAAACTCCTTCCAGGTGATTCCAGCACCCCCCTCCCAGGCTGAGGAGTCACTAAGAGCACTGAATGGGGAGCCAAAAACTCTAGTTGTCATCTCAAATCTATGACTTTCCCCAGCCATAGGCAGATCTCTGTCTGCTGGAGATTTAGTTTATTCATAGATAAAATTGAACAAGCCGTTCTTTGTTGTGAGGATCTCAGGAGAGTGAGGACAGTTTAGAGCAGCAATTCTCAACCTATGGGTTGCAAACCCTTTGGGGGTCTCCTGAATATCAGATATTTACATTATGATTCATAACAGCAAAATTACAGTTATGAAGTAGCAACAAAAGTAATTTTGTGATTAGGGGTCACCACAACACAAGGAACTGTATTAAAGGGTCACAGCATTAGGAAGGTTGAGAACCACTGGTTTAGAGCAAGGAAGGGCTTACTGATACTTCCAGGAAGATTCACGGCCAGCTAACATGGCAGGTGAGAAGGACATGAGCCAGAACTCTTCATTCTACTGACACCCTCCTCCTCACCTCCTCTTTTCCCAAGAGTGCCCAGCTCGCTAGCTGTGAGAAGTCCTAGAGAAGAAGGGGAGGTGGGAGAGAGCGCCCCTGGCCAGGAGCTCCGGTTTGTGGAGGTAATCTACATATCGTTAACAAAAAGGTGATGGATTATTGAATAGACTAAAAAGGCAAGGGGAGCCAGGCAGTGTCTTTGTGGTCTCTGGTGTGGGGGGGGGAGTGAAGAGTGGTACCCCATCCTAGGACATGGCTGATGGCTACAGTGATTATCTCATCCAAACCAAAATTCAGCCCCCATAGACCATTCCTGAGAACTCATGGGGGTGGTGGAGTAGACAAGGGAAATGTAGCCTAGGGGACTGCCAGAGCCAACCTGGATTCCCAGCTCAGCCCCTGAGCTCCGCACGGCATTGCTCTAAAAGGTCAGGAAAGCATCTGCCCCTGGATGAGGGCTTGAGCAAGGTCATCCCTTCCTCTGCCTCCTTGTCTAGCACAGCCAGCCCAGCAGAGACTCAGCGGGCCCAAGAGGCAGCAAAGCAAAAGGTTACAAGCTGCCTGGGTCTGAGAGCCAACTCTCCCACTTACTAGCCCTGTGATGTGGGGCAAGTTGTGCCTTAATTTTCTCTGTCATCTAGGGATGATTCTAGAAACCCAGAGTACTAGTGAGTATTAAATGAGCTAGTACTACATACTTAAGTAAAAAGTAATTTTAAAAAAATCAAAATCAGCACATTGTACCCTACATATGCATGAATGTATTCATGATCTGTGTGTATTTGACTTAATAAAAAAAGAATTAATTAGCCCATATTAAATATTCAGTAAATGTCAGCTATTAATAAAACTGGCCCCTTGCTATAGGGTCTCCTGGATCATCCTAACTCTGGCATCATCCTGACATTTGGGCTCCCTATACAGAAGACTTGGCCTTGAGATAACTAGCTCATCTGGAAGGAGATGGGGAGCAAAGTGCCAGCCTGACTAGTTAGGGCAGCGGTAGATGAAACCAGACTAGATCTGGAGGCCAGTGGGATGGGAGAGTCTGAAAGACAAAGCTAGTTCATTTTGAAGCTTTTGCCCAGTTGCCAAGAAAACCTTTTCCTGTGCCTAGAACTGCTAAGCCTCCAGTATCTTGCATGGGAAGCCAAGATAGGGGAGAAATAGGGCAGGAAGGCCACACACTCTCCCAACAGGTAAGACGTGCAGATGGGTGGAGATCTGAGAACCCTGAACCAACCAGCATTCACATCATCTCCCACTGCACCTCGTTGGCCCCAAAGCAAGGCTAACGTTTGCTTTTCACGCACAGGAAGGACAGAGGTAACTGCCATCTACTGGCTGCAGTTTGAGGGATAGTGGACAGTCCTTCCCATCCTCACATCTCTCCTTTTGCTTGTGCCAGAACAGAGAAGGTAGAAGGGAGGAGCCTAGGGATTTCAAAGCCAGGCCTCTCACCACCATCTCACAAGTCAGCTGATGGTGATAAGGATGATGGGACTGGTTAACACTGAACACTCGTGTTTCTCAGACACTGTGAAGGGCTTTATGTGAATTCTCTCACTTTACCTTTGCAAAAACCCTGCAAGGCAATACTGTTTTTTACACCTATTTTCCAGATATGGGAACTGAGGTTCAGAAAGGTGATGGCACAGTCCCTCGTGACAAAGGTGGATCTGGGATTTAAGTTCAGACAGTGGCTTCAGAGAGCCCCATTCTCCCTCTTATACCCAAATATTTTCCTTGTCCTCTGCTGTAAAATTGATGTCCAAAAAAATGAGTTCCCCCTATCCCCCTGTGGATCAACCAGGCCAGGCTGATGCCCCTGCTGTGTGTTCCTTTAGCTCCCTCAGATTTCAAGCTTCATCTCTTTCAGCGCTCATGCTCTGGTCTCCAAAAAGCCAGAATCTGGGCTTTCTGCCTCTTCATCACTTCAAGAGCCAGCTCCACCTCCTGAAAGAAGGGAAGTCTGGGGGAAAGGCTTGTGCTGCCCTAGGTATCCAAGCAACAGCCTCCCTCCTTACTACCTATGCTTGTTGCCCGAGAAAGCTGGGGAGGGTGGCGAGGCGGGAGAGGGTGAGGGTCTCTTCTCTCTTTTCCTCCCTTACCTGCCCTGTGGGCTGGGCAGCCAGGCTGAGCTGAAAGCCTATACCTGACCAAACTCTCCTTTTCCAGTGGCTCAGGCCAAAGACCTGAGGTCACCCTTGGCTCCTCCCATTCTTCTACAGTCTGCATCTAATCTGGTGGGAAATCTTGTTGGCTTCATGTTCAAAATATTTCCCAACTCTGCCTAGTGTCCCCATCCCCACAGCTCCCACCACAGTTGGGCTACCGTTGTCTTGTGCCTGCATCCAACCTTCTGTTTTTTTTCTATTCTCTGCACCCCATCTAGTCTTCTTACAATGATCATAGCAACCCCTCTAAAA
>NW_003852415.1:3759339-3790263 GCF_000181295.1 Otolemur garnettii
TCAGGCCCCTGGGCAGGTGCTGCGCTCCCTGGTTCAAATGCCAGGTGAGACGGGAACTTTACTGGGTCACTGCTGTGTGCCAGGCACTGTGCATCCTTAGGAGCTGTTGTATTTACCCGGAACTGGATCAGAGGATTGTAGGATGTAGAGATGGCCATCAGTGACCCCGTCTGCATGGGCATCCATGAACACAGTGCTTTTGTCTGCCAGCTCTAACATTTCTACTCTGGGGTCTGAACCACCTTTGTGAGATTTGTTCATTTTATATACAAGAAAAGTTTCCCAAAGTAGAAATAAGAAAATCCATTTGGATGTCCATCTTATACCTCTTTACAGAGGTCAAGTATAAAGAATGAGAACTTTCCAGGGAATGTGAGCTATTCTGGGATCATGGCTCTGGGTCTGAGCTGCTTTCCTCCTACAGGGTAGGGTGCTGGCAGCTCATGGGCTGACCTGCCTACTTTCACCACAAACCTGCCATCTGGCTCTGGGTCTGAAGCACCCAGGCCCGACCTGGCTGTGTGCTCCGTGCTCCATGCCCATCCCCTCAGCTCCCCACAGGCTCTATGGGGGAGCCCTTGTGTCTGACTTGGAGACCCCTCTGTTCACCAGCCAGCCTCCCAGGATGCCAGCCCCACTGAGCAACATGGATGAGTTAGGGAAGCTGAAGAACATGACGGTGGATGAGTGTTTCCAGGCTCGGAGCACAGTCCTCCAGGGGCAGCCCTTTGGGGGTGTCCCCACCGTGCTGTTCCTCAATATCGGCCTGTGGGTGGTGAGTCCTGGGCACTGCAGGGGTCAGACAGTGAGACCTCAGCGGGGTAGATGGTCAAATTTTCACAATTGATACTGGGGCGTCCCAATACTCCAAAAAGACACCAGCCACAATGATGCAAACTGCCAGAATGTCAGTCCTGCCCGGGGGGCCCAGGTGAGAGGCCCAGGGGACCTCGGAGAGAAGGGGCTGGAAGAACAGGCAGAATACCTGGGGTTCTTTTCTATGCATCATTGCCCAAAGGTCCACCAGGCTGGCACCAGGGGCCTCCCTTCTCCTTCCTCTTGCTGATGCTCAGGGTATCCACTCTGTGCCCAGAAGCTGCTGGCACAGAGTTGAAAGGGATGGCCCAGCCTGACAGAGCTCACCGTCTCTGGGGAGCTCCCTGGGGACCTCAGGGACAGGGTCTCCCCCTTGGGGATGCAGGAGGCTGGCCAAGGGACAGTCTCCCTTGGACTCTCCTGCCTCACATGGCTTTTCCTGGCCTGTAGCTCGTCCTTCTGATTTACTCCTTCCTCCGAAAAGCTGCCTGGGACTACGGGCGCCTGGCCCTGCTGATACACAATGACAGGTAAGGAGTGGGGCAGGGCGGGGTAGAGGGAAGACGCGGCTCTGCCTGGTCACAAGCTGCAGCAGGCATCTTGTCAGCCCGTGGCATCTCAGCACCTTACCCTGCCCCGCTCTGCCCTCCCTTAGGAGGAGATTGGGGCGGGGGGGGGCAGCCATCTCTGGGTAGCAGGCTACTCTTTCCTCTGGTCTCAGACTTTCTGCTGGATCCCATGGCTGGACTTGCAAGGTGTGCTGTGCACCTGGCGACAGGCGTGATTACTGCCTGTTCCCAGAGCCACGTGTTCAGCAGAGCAGCTGAGGCACACCCTCTGCAAGGCAGGGGCACATGGCAGCCTACTGCCCAGGCAGGGTCTGAGGACTCTTCTTTCCTTCTCTGCCTTCCGACCACCTTCCCTGGCTGGCAGCATGACCTCACTGATCTACGGGGAGCAAAGTGAGAAGACCTCTCCCTCGGAGATTTCACTGGAGATGGAGCGCAGGGACAAGGTGAGTGCTGGAAGTGGTCTGGGCCCTGGGGGGAGCCTTGGCTCTGAACACACAGCCATGGTGTCCCCAGGAAGGAGCAGGCTCAGACACTGAGGCTTTGCAGTCAGCCAGACTCAGCCACTTCCAGAAGTATGACCTTGGGCAAATTCCTCAGCCTGACCATCTGAAAGATGGGGCTGTTAGCCTGTACCTTCCTCCTAGGGTACCAGGTAAGTATTAACTGATTGTAACATCTATAATTTTTTTTTTATTTTAGAGATTATTTAAAAGTCATTTTTCTTTTCTCCTCCAACCTCCAACTCTTCTGACAGTCGTGATCCTGCCCTCATCCCCAGGCCTCACTCTCGAGCCAAGATTCACCTCCCATTTCACATAGAAGATTCAAGACCCCCACCAGCAGGGATTCCCTGCCCCTCTGGTTTCCCGTCCCCATATGATGAAGCCCAATCTGTCCCTCCTCTTTCCCGTGGAACACTAGTCCTCCCCCTGCACCTGTGCTCACCCTGGAGCCCCTGCTATCTGCCAGCCACTGGGCTGGGAACTGGGGATGGAGCAGAGAGCACAGGGGACCAGATCCTGCCTCTTGGCACCTTCTTCCAGGGTGGACACCCAGCAGATGATGTAGAATGGTAATGAGGAGGAGGGAGGCTGAGGGGAGGAGCTGCATAACAAGGGTTACAGGCCAGGGGTGGGCATGGTAGATAGGCCCTGAATGCAGGAAAGAGGAGGGCTAAGGAGCTCCCCACCCCTCCCACTCTCTCCTCAACCTCCTTCACTCGCCCAGATAGCCCCCAAGGTTGGTGGTCCTGCCACCAAATCCAACAGCCTTCCTCAGCTTGCAGCTCACCTGATCTCTGAGAACCACCTGGCCCCGTCAGACAAGCGTCTTCCCTTCCTGCTCAGGTGCTCCCGGGGGCTCTCTGGGTTTCTCTTCCACCTCTGGGTCTGTTCCTCCCCAGGTTCCCCACACCTGGAGCCCCCAGCTGATTTCAAGCCTTCCTTCCCTTCTCTCGGGCAGTGACACCCATGCTCCCCTCATTCAGACACTCCCTGATGCTACCTCCTCCTCTCCACCAGCTGTCCCAGGCTCTTCCCACTCCCCCTCCCCAGTGGCCCATCTCCAAGTCCCCACCCTTTATTCAGAGTTCATCTTGAGCACCACTTCCCCAGGGAGCCCTGACCACGCTGCCTGGTCCCAGATCCTGTGTTATATACTTACAGAAAGTACATTCCTTCTCTTCAACATGCTCAACCCTCACCTGCACAACCAATCCCCTAATCAGAGTAGGCCCAGAATTTGAATTTGGTCACCCCTGTCCCCCAGCATCCAGGCCAGCCTGTCCCATAATTAGCATCTGATACATATCTGTTAAATGTAGTAAGTCAGGAGAACCATGCTCTTTCCATATCTCCCCTTGAGAGACTGGGTCACTTACTTGGCAGGTTCTACCTGTACAAGTGCGGAGCCGCAGACAAGTGACTTCATCTCTTGGAGGCTTCCCTGGTAGAATGAGGACAGCAACACCTGCCTTGCGAGCTGGCTCTCAGGTTTATCTTTAGAAACATCACTTTGATTTGCTTTTTTCCACTTTTACAATGACAACAAGATCATTTTATTTTTAAAAACCTAAGAAGATAAATCATTGTGGCACCAGTGAGGAGGTCGAGCTGAAGAGAGAGTGCAGCAAGGTAGCCCCTGCGGCGTCCAGCCAGGATGGTGGGGCCATGGCCGTGCTGGGCAGAGTGGGCAAAGCGAATGCTCTCACCATAGTGCGCTGAGCAAGGCAGGGCTGGTATCTTACCTCAGGCGGTGGAGGTGGGGATGGCAGGAGACTGAGATAGGCCCAAGGACCTGACTGCTGTCACTGCCTCATCTGCTGAGCTGGCTGCCAGGAACTTGTGGCCATTTTCCACAGGGTCAGGGAGCAAAGGGGAGGAGGTGTCTGCCTCTCATGCTGCTGCTAGCTGCTGAGTCTTTGAGTGGTTTGCACCTTCAGAGCTACAAAGTATGCGGGGAGTGTGTGAGAGGGGTGGATCCACACGGGCTCCCACATCTGGGTAGTTTTCGTGGGCACATGGGCCACACTACTTCTGAGGACTTCTGCCCTTTCCTGAATGAGCTGCCCTGTGTATATTCTAGCACACACCTGTGCCCCTGTTGTGGAAGGGGCAGAAATGCATTCCCAGGAAGGTGCGTCCTCACCTGGGCATAACATGACGGGCCATCAAGAAACCTGCTGTTCCATTAATAAATCGGACCTCTGTTTGCCCAAGGTGGGCAGTGGAAAATGACTTTCCACGCAGGGAGGGGTGACAGGACCTCTCAGTTCAGCTCTTGCCCAGCGGGTCAACCCTCCCTGGGGATGTTCCCCATTGCTACAGCCACCACCATGTGGTCTCCCTTCATCTCTCTGACTGCATACCTGAGCATTTGTACTTAATATAGCTCTCCAGGACATAGCTGCAGAAATGGTGCCCCTGCTGTGAACACCCCCAACTGGCCATTTCCACTGTGAGCCACAGGGAAGGGGACTTAGAAGGTGGGCCTGCTGCCGAAAGAAGCAAGGGACTCCTGTTCCTTTTTTACCTGTCCTTGTTGCTTTGGGGAAGTGTCCTTCCTCCTGTCCATGTGGTTCTGGGGGACTGTCATTTAAGTGGGTGTGCCTGGTTCACAAAAGTAACAAGTGACCCAAATCGGGCCAGTCAAGAGTTGCAGCCTTATCCAAGGGTTTGCTAAGCCCCCCGGATTCCCATAAGGAAGCGTGCACCAGAGTAACTTACACAGCTACCAGCTCTGGCAGCTTTTAGAGCCACGGCCCCTACCGCCATCATGCACACCTTCCCAAGCTGACTCTTTCTCTAGCACCCCACCAACCTCCCCGTGACTACAGCTGCCTTTCCCCACCACCCAGAAACTAGACAGCAAGAGTCCAATAAAAAGGCATCTTCAACCGGGCAGGACTCTCAGATGCAAGAGAAGAAACCCAGCTCCAACTAGTTTTAAGACAAAAGGGTAATTTGTGGCTCAAGTTGGGGAAATTTCAGTGACTTCTTCAGGCATAGCTAGATCCAGGAAGTCCAGCAGTGCCACCAGGACCCCTCTCTCTGGTCCTTTCCATGCTGCGCTGACTTTTTCCTTAGACACGTTGTCTGCATATGGCCTCAAAGATGGTACTGGGCTACTCTGGGCTTCCTGGCATTTACTAAGGTGCAGGAACAAGAGACAAAAGAAGGGAGGAGACCCTCCTTTCCCCAGCACCCATCTCCGTCTTCTTAAGGGAATTTTAATGGGCCCCACTTTGGTCCTGTTCACAATGGCCCACCAATCCTGGAAGCAAACTCCTACTTGGTGAACAGCACACTGGATGTCCTCCATCCGGAGAGGGGGATCTCCCAGAGGGCAGCAACAAGGACAGAAGGAAGCAGCAGAGTCCACCCCAGAAGGAGTCCCTTCCCCTATGCTGTCCTAGGGCCGCCATCTAAGCCTCCTTCTGTAATAGGAAGGCAGAGATGTCCACTCATCTGCTGGGAAACATCCCCCTTAGTAGCCTCCAAGGTTCTAGACTGAGCCTTCAGGCTCTTTCCTGGAATGGAGGCCCCTCTGGACACTGCTGTAGCTACCTCGGGTGACCAACGGGCTGCCTGGGTTCCCAGGGCTGGTCAGGGCCAGCAGGGGCCTGAGTTTTCTCACATTTCTCTCCTTTCCCCCCAGGGCTTCTGTTCCTGGTTCTTCAACAGTCTGACCATGAAGTAAGTGCCTGAGCTCTGTGAGCCATGACAGTTGCCTGGGGCTTGGGGCTGGGGGTGTGGCATCTTCTGCCAGAATTAGCAGCCCCCATCCTGGGATGACGGGCCCAACCCTGACTCCCCCACCTACCACCTTGGCCTGGCATGGGCAGAGGACACTTTCCTGGGTGAAGTGGGAACTGGACATGGCCCTCCACCAGTGTTGTCTCTGCCACAGCCTTCGGGGAAGGACCCCTTTTACAAGCTGAGTTATTACTCACATGCTTGTAAAAATGGCTTCTTTGAATGCCACAGCGGGAAAAAGAAAGCCCCCATGTACTATTTCCTTGACTTCTGTGAACATCATTCATCATATTTGTTAAGAGAGGGAACAACAGCTTGGGGCAGAAGGACAGGCTTCCTCTCCTGGCCCAGACTGCAGAGGGACAACACTCACCTCCCTCGTTGTCTAGATCTCTCTGATGCCAGACCACATTTGGCAAGCAAGCGGGCCCCAAGTCACCTGTTTTCTCCTGATTGCCCAGCACTAGGCATACGCTTGTCAGAAGTCTGTCTTCCTGTTGCATGCGTGTACACATGCACACTCACAGGCACACTCGCCTATGGATGCAGGCGTGCACCTGGCTGACTCCACCTCAGAGCCCTGCAGAGCCCCTCCACCTTAGGGCTCTCCCTGAACATCCTCTGTCTGTCTGCCCTGCCTGCCCATCCTCCAACCCCTTGCCCCCACCCAAAGTCTCCTCAGGGAGGTCCTTCCATTGGAAAGCTACTATCTGGGAAGGCAGGAAGGCAGGACAAGGACATCATACTGTGTGTCCAGCTCCTCTTGAGAGTTAGTGTCATAGAAAATGGTAATGCATTTACTAGGCAGGGACTAGTCCACCACGGTCCTGTGCACAAACCCATATGTTGGAGAAACAAAGGTTAACAAGACACCTTGCATAGCTTTCCTGGTGGGGAGGCTGTTACTGCTGCATGAAGGGCCTTTGGGAAAGAGAAAAATGACTTCCAACTGCAGGGTGCAGGAAAGGTACAGTTTCAAGCCAGGCCTTTAAGGACAGGAAGGATTCAATGGGCACAGTGGGAAGGAGTAGGTAAGAGGTTGCTGCAGAGAGGAGGAGGGAGGGAGTGTCCAGAAGTGGTAAATCTGGTAAACCAGTGGTAGATCAGTGCCTAGACCCCTGGGTTAACGGGGAGCAGAAAAGATTGGTCTGGAAGCTGGGCTCTTGACCACTGTATGGAGAATCTTGGGCTTTGATCTAGAGACAGTAAGGAATTAATCGGCATATCTGAGCCAGAAACGCAGGATGATATCTGCAGATAGGCAGGAGTATGGGCTGAATAGCAGTTAGGGAAAGTCTGAACTCAAGGTGAGCAGCTAAGGAGGCTACTCCAATGATTGAAGTCGGAGGGCTGGTGACCTGACCTGGGGCTGTACCCAGAGAAACAATGGGAGGGGACAGATGGGAGGGAGATGGTAGGGCTCCAGTCAGTATGTCCAGACCTGGTTAAGAAAGAGGGAGAAATTGACATCTGGTTTCTGGGGAGGACAGACATGCCATTAGGTGGGAGAGGAAACAAAGTAATGAGATGTCTGGGCAAGAATGTGAGTTGACAAGGGGAGGGGAGAGGATGAGTGGAGGGAGAGAGGAGGTGGGATCACACCTACGGTGCATCTTACTAGGGTACATGTGAAATTTACTAAGTGTAGAATATAAATATCTTAACACGATAACTAAGAAAATGCCGTGAAGGCCATGTTAACCAGTTTGATGAAAACATTTCAAATTGTATATAAAATCAGCACATTGTACCCCATGATTGCATTAATGTACACCACTATGATTTAAAAACAAAAGAAAAAAAAAAAAAGAATGTGAGTTGACCAGCAAGCTATTGAAAAACAGGATTAAAGGCTCGGTGCCTGTGGCTCCAGCGCCACATACACCTGAGCTGGCGGGTTTGAATCCAGCCCACCAAACGACAATGATGGCTGCAACCGAAAAATAGCCAGGCATTGTGGCAGGCGCCTGTGATCCCAGATACTTGGGAAGCTGAGGCAGGAGACTCACTTGAGCCCAGGAGTTGGAAGTTGCTGTGAGCTATGATGCCATAGCACTCTACCCAGGGGGACAGCTTGAGGCTCTGTCTCCAAAAAAAAGCAAAACAGGATTAAAACCTAGTACAAAGGTCAGACAGAGCTAGAGATTTAGAGATGGGAGATGAGTGCACAGAGGTTGTAGTTGAAGTCATGGGAGTGGATGGTTGGTCCAAGGAGGGACGATCAGAAAAGGCCCAAGGGAGAACCTCACTGAGGCAGGAGGAAGAAGACCAGTCCTCTGGGGTATGGGATTCCTGAAGCCAGGCAAGGATGAGGCTGGGGAAGGCAGCTGCCTCCAGGGACACAGGGGTTGAGTGGAAGGAGAACTAAGGACAGGACACTAACTTTGGGGAGCTGGTTCTTCACTGGGACAGCAGGTCCAGGATGAGGAGATGTCCAAGAAGAGGAGGCAAAGAAGGAAGTCACCTTTCTTAAGAGGTGGGTGGGAGGAAGGGAGGTGAAGACATTGGCAGGAACTCAAGGAGAAACAGGTCAGGGAAAAGATGAAGGAGCGTCGAAGCTTGGGGAGTCGCTGGAAGGTCCCAGAGGGCACACTGTAGAGAATAGTGGAAAGAGGAAACCAGCCAGTGGCCAAGGTAGGACTTCCTGGCCTGGGAAGGAAATTCCGTGATCTTAGTGTGGCCCTCTGTTCTCTCCACCTGATTGGAGGCTCTGGAAGCTCCCCTGCCTCAGGTATGCTGTTTCCGTCCCAGCCTGCTGCGGGATGCCTCCTGTGTCCAGCACCCAGCCTTCATTTCAGTTCTCAGCCCTCCGACTCTTGGCATTTAATTCTCAAGTCCAGGACAGGAAATATTTTGGCTGCTTAAAGTAAAAAATAAGCAGGAGTTCTAAATACTTCCCTAAATGGGATTACTAAACCTTTTGAAGATGTCCTTTTTGTAGTTTTAAAATCTAAAATCATGGACTGAATGTTAAAAGTTGCTCACAACCTAGAAGCCTGACCAGAGGGGTGAGGGTAGGGAAACTGTGGTTACCACCAGGGCAGCAATGAGGCCCGCAAGGTGCTGGACATGAGTCAGTGCTGTGGAGATGGAGGCCACTGTCACCACTGTGCAAAATGTTTCAAACTGGCTAAATGCCAAGCAAAAGAGCAGCACAGCAAATGCTGTCTGGAACTATGTCACAGAGTAAAAGCAGCACAACTACAGGCAACTAAAGGAAATCAACCCAGATGCTTAGTAGTCATCATCGCAGGCTTGATGAGATTACAGATGAATGATTTCCTTCTCTTTGGTATTTTCCAGAGTTGCTATAAGCATGTGCTGCTTGTAGACTTTTTCAATTGAGGTATGACATACAGAAAAGTTCACAGAACATTAAGCGTGTAGCTCAGTGATCCCAAAGTGAACCCTATGCCAGTTCCATCCTGATCTAGAATCACAATACCACCAGCACCACAGAAGCCCCCCGGCTCCCTCCCCACTCCGTCTCTCCGCTCTTCAAAAGTAGCCTGTATTCTGATGTCCAACTCTGCAATTCAGTATTGCTTATTTTTGAATTTTATGTATGAAATTCTACAGTACGTGTCATCTTGTGGCTGGCATCTTTTAACTCACCGTTGTGTTTGTGAGTTAGCTATGTCATTCATTTTATGGCTGTTATTGTTTTATTTTATATATGTGCATGATCTGTCTCTCTTTCTTTCTCTCTCTCTCTCTATATATATATATATCTATATATATATATATATATCAGTTCTTATATCCATTTCACCTTTGATAGACATTCAGGTTGTTTCTAGTTTGAGGATGTTATAAGTAGTGCATCTAAGAGATTCTTACATGTCTCTTGATGCACATGTCATGCATTTCTGTTGGATATAAACCTAGGAGTGGTGTTACTAGGTCATAGGGTCGTCGTGTGTTGAATTTCAGTAGATAGTGCCGACCGTTCTCCAGCCTGGCTGGCCTAGTGCAGACATGAGAGCAGGAGAGCTCCCAGGGCCTCACACCATTGCCAACACTTGTTGCTGTCCACCTTTTTAGCTTTGGCCAATCTGGCAGTGTAGAGTGATGATCTCATTGTTCAGTTTAAGTAATTAAGTAACTTTTTAAAAACACGGTGTATCTTAATATCACTAGCACTTTGTCTGATGCCCGCACCACAGCAAGCACTCAAAATGTTTGAAAAAGTAATAAAAGGACGAACAAGTGCTATATTACAAGAGTGCCTCTGGGTTCCTAAGCGTGTATGTGTGACATAGCCTCTCTCTTTGATACATCTGGGAAATTCAGTGAAATTCACTTTAAACAGAGGCTCTGAGAAGAAGGATGATATTTTCCAAAAACTCAAAACTTGAGGTTGAGGGGATAACATTCCCTCCCTTTCCTCCATCTGCCCCTAGCATAAGCTGTGGCCACACTGGCTTCTGAAACCTGTCCCTGTTTGTGTGTCTTTTCCAGGGACAAGGATCTGGTCAACAAGTGTGGGGATGACGCGCGTATCTACGTCACATTCCAGTACCACCTCATCATCTTCATGCTCATCATCTGCATCCCCTCCCTGGGCGTTGTCCTGCCCATCAACTACACTGGGAATGTTCTGGGTAGGCAGAACTCAGCAGGCCCTGGGGCCTGGCCGTAAATACCTAAGAGCTGGGAGGGCTAGAAATTTGGATTTCAATCCGGTCTCTGGAAGCTTGTTGTTATGTGACCTTAGCCAAGCCAGGCCTGGTTGTCTGGTATAGAGACTAGAGATGACCCCACCATCACAAGTGTGACCCAAGGCCTGGTATATAGCAGGCATGTCATATTAATTCAGTTTGGAGCTCAGTTTTTATTTGTGTTCCTACATTGCTCCTGGCCTGGTGCTCAGGGAGGCCCTTTTGTGACACGTGACCCACTATACAGATTCCCAGACCTCCTGGGATGGACACAGTACCGTAAGAGCAGAATTTGTCTCATAGGGCACATGAGACAGCACCACTGGGGATGTCCTCCCTTTGGACAAGATAACATTGGGGATGAAGACTTGGCTTTAAAGACAGAAAAAACTTGGCTCCACACTTTTGCTCACATCTGCTCCGCAGAAGATACCTTTGCCCCAGATAACAAATCATTTAATCTTATATTTGGCGAGTCAGGTTTTCTAAGCCTTGGTTTCCTCACCTGTCTTGGGAACTGGAGACGATGTACAGAGCGTCTAGTTTACTGTCTGACACTGAGAAATGGCAGCTGCCAGTATTTCCCCTGGAATCACGAAGGTGGATGGATCTGTAGAAAGGCTATGCAGCAGGTGACACCCAGATTTACCATGATTCCTCAGGTTTCTACTTGTTTCAGCCAGAGGTGGCCCTTAAATAATTCAGTGTAGTACTTTGAACATCTGTGCCACCCAGTTCCACCACCAGAGTAAATATTGTGTGAGTTCTGTCTTTCTAATTCTCATCCTAAGAGCTGGTGAGATGCCTGAACCAACAGACTGACATACTTAGCCAGAAAGATTTACTCTGTTTGAATGAAGCAGGGTCACATTTTTGGAGTAATGATGTGTTGCTAACCTCATCAGTCTATGCACAGCCAGATAGCCAGTTCTTTCAACGAGCAATCACTGGGTGTTTATTATGTGCCAGTTATGGAGATATATACAAAGACTTGGTCTCATATTCCCACCAAGAGCCCCAGTCATCAACGCCAGGGCCTCTGAAGTTTTAGTTGGAAGCTGGGGACAAGCTCTGGGGCACCAGAAGGAAGAGCAGGATCTAGGAAAGCATCTCTAGACCCCACGTGTCACCCAGGAATCCTGAATTTTGGTGCCCCACAGCAATCAAAGAGCCAGGGTCAAGGTCGGCAACTTTCTTCTCTTTCAGAGTGGAGTAGTCACTTTGGTCGGACCACTATTGTCAATGTCCCCACAGAGTAGGTACCTGATCTTCTTACTTCCTGTTCCACTGGCTGGGGGCATTGGTGGGGAGCAAAGATCTACAGTGTCGGTTTGTAACTTGGGAACCACTTGGCTGATGAAAAAGGCCTGGTTTCCTTGGGAATCCAGGGCCTCGGTGGGATACCAGTGCTGCGTACTCTTTGTGCCTCTGGGGCATCATCGGTCATGAGTGGTACTGCCCAGACAGGCTACTCCTGAAGATGAGGAAGAATGGTCCTAGTTACTTAGTATGCCCAGCTCCCAAGAGGCAGAGTCCCTGCAGCGAGAGAGGTTTGAGATGTTGTTTCCCTGACCACCTGTAAGTTCAAGTCTGCCCTCACATAACTGAGTTACTTAATCATGCAGCTGGCAATACTCCCCCTTTGAAGCCACATCTGAGGGACCGAGAACTCAGAGCCTTGGATTCATGCCCACCTCTGCCATTACCTGGCCCTGGATCTGGGGCAGCCCACAGATGGGATCTGAGCATTGGTCCTCATCCATGTCCACAGTGGGGGAATAGCTGTTGGCCATGATCTCTAAGCCCATTCCCCTCATAGCCCAGGAACCAATGGGTTTCAGCATCAGCCAACCTAATTGGTGGCAATGTCAATTTGTACTGAGACAAATGTGGCCCCGCTGGTCCATGCTGAGGCCCACTAGATGTCTGAGCCAGGCTTGGCTGACTTCCTGACAAAGCTACAGAAGCAGTTCAAGTATGAGTAGCGGTTCACACACCCCTGCCAGGGCTATACCCCCACCTCCACCCCTCTGGCCTCCACTCACTCCCTGGGATATACCTTGGAGCAGAATGGCTTCACCAAAACTCCAAAATCAGGAGAACAGGGCCATGCATCCTCTCACCTCCCCTTTCAGCCGTCTCCTCCCCTGGGAGCTGCCACCCAGAGCAGCTACTGGCTGGCCTGAGTGCCCACACCTTACCAAGAGAAAGTGCATTCTAACAGAGCAGTAAAGAACCATGAATCCATCCTGGCAGGGAGCTAGAATGTTCCTTAGAGCCCATGTAATCTTATTCCTCTGTGGAAATGGGGGACCGAGGATCTGGCTACCTGGGAACACTATGGTGTGAGTCAGGCCTGGGCCAGGGAGTGGGGCCATTATTTTGAAGCAAGGTGGGCCTTGCTGTCTCTCATCAAGCCACAACAAATAAGATGGGCTCTATTTCTGAGCAGTATAATCCTGGTCAGATGCCTTGGGACAGCATCATGTGAGTCCAAAGCAGGGTTGGCAAACGTAGCACAGGTGCCACCACTATTCCCCCCCAGGGGAGGTGTAGTGAATTGTCTGGCCCTCCTCCCTCTGGGCCTGCATATGGCCCCAAGCCCCTCCTCACTTGGCCTGCTGGGGTTGGGGTGGGTGCTGAGCCACAGTGCCAGCACTGGCAGGATGACATAGTGGTGACAAGTCTAAGTACTTCAGCAGCTCTGGTTCACCTCCAGTGGCCCTGCCACTGTTAGGGGTGACCTTGAGCAGTCACCTGCCCACTCTGGCCCTCATTTCCCTGTGGGTAAAAGGAAGATAATCCAGTACTACCGTGCATGGCCGTGAGAGTCTAATGAGAATGTCCGTGTAGACACTCAGGCCCACCTTGGATCTGGCCCACAGTGAGCACTCAGTAAATGTCAGCCCTTATTAGCCAGGGTGGCCCCCCTAGCCACTCATGTTCCCGTCCAAGGCACCTGAGTCTGGACTCCAAGAGGATAGTCCTGGAGAGACTGCATGTGGTGTGGGACGGGGGTCCAGGAAGGCTGATGTGTTGGAGATGGGGGTCTGGGGAGACTGGTGTGCGGTGGGGTCTGGGGCTCTGCGTTCGGAGGGAGAACAGCCTCCCTGATGCTGCCACTCCTCCTCCTGGCAGGAGCAAGCTGCTCTGGCTGCACAGCCTCCTGTCTTTCCTGTACTTCATCACCAACTTCTTTTTCATGGGCCATCACACCTACGGGTTTTTTCCCAAGAAGAGCCAAAAGGTGAGTAAATGCACCCTGCCAGAGTGGCCCTTCCCAGTGGAGCCCCGTCCCGGCCAGGCCACCCAGCCCAGCCTTCCCAGCTGTCCACCTTGGTACATCCTGAGAGGTCCCTCTAGCTGGGTCAGCTCCTTTCTTCAGCCCTGGAGGACAATCACCTGCCCCCACATTTCCAGCCCCACCCCCATCCGCACTGAAACTTTCCAAACTGGTTGGCAAATAGCTGCTCCCCAAGTGCCCCCATCCTTTGTTTTTTGTTTTTTTTTAGAGACAGAGTCTCACTTTATCGCCCTTGGTAGAGTGCTGTGGCATCACAGCTCACAGCAACCTCTGACTCCTGGGCTTAGGCAATTCTCTTGCCTCAGCCTCCTGAGTAGCTGGGAGTACAGTCACCTGCCACAACGCCCAGCTATTTTTTGTTGCGGTTTGGCCGGGGCCGGGTTCAAACTCGCCACCTCAGTATATAGGGCCGGTGCCCTACTCATTGAATCACAGGCGCCGCCCGCCATCCTTGTACTTCTACTGCCCTGGCCCCTCTCTAAGGACCCCTGTACCTCCCACCATCCACAAACTAAGGAGTTAACAAGGCCCCAGGCCAGTGGGAGGCCACCTTCCTAAGTGGCCAGGGACCCCTGCTGAATGCCTGGCCTTGCCCACACCAACTGGGTCTATGCCTTACCCTTTTCTGCAATCTCCCCAGAGGCCAGTGACCCCCCATCCCACCCTGCAAACCCCACCGTCTCAGTGTGGGTGACCCCACCCCACCACTCAAGCAGACCTTGAGGCAGGGATTGGGTAGCATTCATATATTTGGGAGATGGTCTCAGAAAAGGACAGTGGGCAAGTAAGGAAGTGAGAGGGGAGGAGAAGGCAGCCAATACCTGGGAATACTGAGTGGCAGGCCCCTTGCCATCTCAGGCAGCTGGAGCCCAACCCCACCCGGAAATCTGGGGGTCAGCATAGAATA
This sequence comes from Otolemur garnettii, assembly GCF_000181295.1. Lineage (NCBI taxonomy): Eukaryota > Metazoa > Chordata > Mammalia > Primates > Galagidae > Otolemur > Otolemur garnettii. Next base: position 3,773,853 of record NW_003852415.1, read on the forward strand.
CATGCTCCAGAATTTTTCCATCCTAGAGGGAAAGGGGTATTTTTCCATGAACTTCCTGTCCACCACTGGTTGGAGACTTCCTTTGGGGGCTTTAACTCTTCTAATTCAAGTTCTTACCCTGCACAAAAGCCAAACAAGGCCAGGAAAGAGCACTGAGCAGGGGCTCAGCAATTGTAGCAGGTGGCTGTCTTTGGTGTGCAGAGACAAATGCTCACAGTGGGCCCCGGCAGTGCCACCTGTCTGGCCTAGCACCCATGCTCTGGTAGGTAAGGGCAACAGTAGGGTGACCAGATGTCCCGCTTTTTAACAATTTGTCCCACGTCCTGCGGTGTTTTAAAAAAAGTCCTGATTTTTGGAAAGAATGCACGAACGGGTGGGAGAACAGTAAGGGACTATACGGTTTTCGGCTACCATGTGGCTATTTTGCCAGGATATGAGTTTTATATTATTTTTGTTAATTTTATAATGTTAAACTGTAATAATAACAAATAACTGTTGAGAAATGATTATCCAGAACTGCTTATCAAAGTTTGCATTGTTGTCAGGCCCCACCCCACCCCCCGTCAATAGTGTCCCGCTTTACCAATGTTAAAATCTGGTCACCTTAGGCAACAGTGACAGTGAGGATGATGTTCTTTGCTCCCATCCTTTCAAAGGTACGTTAGAGTAGGGTCAGCTCCTTGGAGGCCATCCATCCAAAAGGACTGATTCCCTTTAAGCCCACCCAGAGTGCAAATCCACATACCCTGAAAAGTGTCCCCAGTGCTTCAGCCTGCCAAGCATGGAGGCTTGGTCTCCCCGGACCAGTCTAGACTCAGCTACTTCAGTTTTCTTTATTGTTACCAGAGGCTTCTGCCAAGAGACCGAATCTTAGAGCACAGTTTACTAGACTATCATCTTGAACGTGATGGCTCAGAATAAAATACAACATTAAGTTTTGAGCAAGCTTCCCCATCTTCTCTCCAAAGTACCGCTCACCTCCCAACCAGCCTGGCCAGTCTAATCTAGTGATGTAACACTTTATGCCAGAACAGTGGGAGTTGCAGGGAGACTAAATATTGTTGTGGACAGCAAGTGGGTGTGAGCTGCCCTTTCCACTCATGGTACTCTGGTCCTCCACCCAGCCCTGTCCATGGCCTCCCAGCCCTCCTGCCCACAACCATCCATGGCAGGGGGGCCCATAGCAGGGGCACAGACAATCACAGAGGCACGGTTTGCTGACCTCAGAGCTGCCGGCTCAGCTGTCACACCACAGGCTGAGAGAGGCTGGTACATAGCTTACTCACAGGGAGGCACTGATTGGGCATCTGGCAGCCTGGTTGGCTAGGAACAGCAGCCCTAGCCCCCAGAAGACCCAGATATCTGGGATTCCTACACAAGCACAGTCTCCTTTCTCTGTTTACCCTTCCCACCCAGGTCACAAGGACATTAATGATCACCTATGTTCCCAAAGACATCCAAGATCCAGAAATCATCATGAGGCATTTTCAGTAAGTGAGTCAGGGTGGGCTAAAGCAGGGATCACCTCCTCCTGGCAGCCCTGCCTAGGTGCTGAGGCGGTAATGTGCGTCGGAATAGCAACGCCCCAGGTGGTGACTCTCCCTGGGCTCATAGATGAGGGAGGAGCGCCGGGGCTGGAGAGGGTTTCCTGCACATCATGGTGTGATGTGCGTGGTGCTGCTTCTCCTCTCCCCTGTTGCTCCCGAGTCCAGGGAGCCCCTAGACCACAGCTATTTACAGCAGATCGTCTGGAGACCTCTTTTGTGACCTGAAGTTCCTGTCCCCAGGGCCACCATCCACTGAGCTAATTATCTCTTTGTGAACAACTGTCTTCTGGGTTCCCCAGTAGTTGGAGCTCTGCCCCCGGGCCCTGTTCTGAATCATGTAGGATTTGGCAACTCTGAGATTATCAGGGTTTGAACCCTGAAGTCTGGCCTTAGGGGCAAGTGGGGACTCTCCCCTAGGCCATTGAGCTGCCCCACCTCGGAGCTGTCACAATGGGTAGAGAGGGTAGGGCAGCACATCCTGGACCCCACAGGCTGACTCAGCACCCATATTTGTGGCTGTAGCGAGGCCTATCCAGGGTGCATGGTGACCAGAGTCCACTTCTGCTATGACGTCAGGACCCTGATCGACTTAGATGATCTGAGGTGAGCCCACAGCAGGGCCTTCCAGGGTCTGGAGTGGGGGGTAGAAGTTGGGGGAGGATGGGTCTCTGCTGGCCCCTGACTAAAGGTCCCTCCCCCTCGCTTACTACTGGCAGGCGCCACGCCATGCGAGGCCGACTCTACTATACAGCCAGGGCCAAGAAGACCGGGAAAGTGATGATTAGGACCCATCCTTGCTCCCGCTTGTGCTTCTGCAAGTGCTGGCCCTGTTTCAAGGAGGTAACTGACATGGGCATGGGTGATGGAAAGAGAGGGGAGATGGCCTGGGGTTCTAGGCCCTGTGCTCTTCTCCACACCCCCGGGCCTCAGGCCTCATTCAGGTCTGCCCTGGGGCCCTGGCCCCTGGCTCCTCCCTCCCCTTCCACAGTGCCCTGCCTCCCTGCTGAGCATGCAGAGGAGACTCAGCCTTTCTGGGGGGTCACCTCCACAGCAGTCTGGGGAGACTGGGCTTAGATGGGGGACCAGACGGAAGGACCAACAAGAACACAGTTGGCTGCAGGAGGCTGTCAGGCCTCAGACTTCCAAAGAGATAGGACAGGAATATTTGAAGATGACCCTCCAACCATCTGACCACTATGTCTGGAGGGGGCCTCAAGACTTGGAATCAGGGCAGGACTAAATCCCATCCAGTCCAGAAAAAACGTCATTCCCCCCTCCTGAAAACCTACCTTATCACCTCTCTCATGTGTACCCCAAGTCTGAAAGCACCCCCTTACCCTTGGCTATGCCTCACTTTCCCTAGATCTAAGGGTGGGGAGCAACTTGCTTTTATTCTAGAGGTGGGACTTTGGAGCCCACTTAGGGTCTTGAGCTCTTTGCCAGGCTTCAAGGTCTCACACCCCCTGGGCTGCTGAGGAGAGAGGCACCCGTGTCCAGGGCTCTGGCCTCTCCAGCTCTGAGGGCACCTCTGGCCCTAGGTAGACGCAGAGCAGTACTACAGTGAGCTGGAGGAGCAGCTGACTGATGAGTTCAATGAAGAGCTCAACCGTGTCCTACTGAAGCGACTTGACCTGATCTTTGTCACCTTCCAGGATGCGAGTATGGCAAAGCGGTGAGTGCCAGGGCAGTGGCTTGCTGCCTCCATGGGTGGACCTCTGCTCACTATCCTTTCTCACCCCTCCTCCAAGGGGTGGAGGAGTGAGTCTCGCTCCGTATTGCCCTATTCCAACCTTCCCTCAGCCCTTCCATGCCCCCCAAGGGATGCCAGCCTCTGGCTCCCCAGTGAGATGGCTGATCAATTCCCCAGCTGCCAGGGCCAGCTGGTCCCTAGAGATGCCCAGCCCTGATCTCCTCACTCCCGTGTCGCTGCTCCAGCACAGAGGTGGTCAGAGTAGCCTTTGACCCTGTGCTTCGTCTTCCAGCCTGGATAAGGATGCTCTGTTTTCTCCCTGTTGCCTTCCTCTGCTGCTACGGGCCTCCCCCAGTTCAAAGGCCTCCGGCTCCTCTCTTCTCTGTCCAAGCCTCTAGCAGTCCCACCTCAATAGGGAGTGTATTAGGTCTACCCTGGAATGTTCTAGAAGGATCCTTAGGACTGAGCCAAAGTCCTAAGGGAGGGCTGAATCAGTCTCTTGAAGACTGTGGAGCCCTCCTCTCCCTGGGGCAGGCTGACCATGCACTTTGTCCTCACCCGGCCCAACTCTACCAAGGGATAGTGGAGCAGCCTAGATTTTAGTCACAGATAATGGTACTCAACTGTGCGAGTTATTTGCATTCAGACTTCATATCTGTCAAATTTGGTGACTGATATCTGCCCTGACCACCACCCAGAGGGTGTTCTATTTAATGTGTGTGTGTGTGTTGTATAAAGCAATACACCACATAACATAACAGTGTTCATTTTCAGAGACGTCATTTCCAGGTAGAGTAGACCTGAGGCTTAACCAGGGTATAATATGAGTTAGAAGGCCAAAGGCAGGGCTCCAGGGCCAGGGCCTGCCCCTCTTTACTGTGTCTCTAGGCCACTCAATGTAGTGATCCATGTGATTGAGACTATATTAATCACCAATTACTACATATGAAGAACTCAATAATTGGTAGTCACTGATACTAAAATGAGGCTAAGATTAGTCCCTCCTCCTCAATCTCAAAGAAAGAACATATCCGTGTCGTTAAGGAGGAAAGGCAGAGACTGAGAGCCATGTGGTACCCCTCCCTTTCCTGGGCAGCCTATGCACCCTTGAATGACCCTTCCCTCCATATTTGGGGCCTTAGGGACTATCCACCTGTAACATCCTGGGAGACATAGCCAAAGCTTCAAGAATCCCCAGGAAGGATATGTGCTCCCCCTGTGTGGGATGGCCGTAGCAGCCCTGGGACCCAGGCAGGAGACCTTCCTAAGCCCATCCTTGCATCCCCAGACCTCTGTCTCCTCCTCCTCTTCTGTCTCTGCAGCGTCCGGGATGATTACAAGTACATCCAGTGTGGCATGCACCCTCAGCAGTCCTCGGTGACTACCATCGTCAAGTCCCACTGCTGGAGGGTCACTGTTGCCCCACACCCCAAAGACATTGTCTGGTATGCCCCCTCTCCTTTGAGCAGGCAGCAAGATGGGGCCCCCCTCTCCCTGGACTGGACTGTGCCCAGTGCCGTCTAAATTCACAACCCCACTGGGCTGTGTCACTAACTCTCCTGAGCACTAGTCTCTACCTACCCCGAGCTCACTCCCATAAGCATGGAAGATGCCCAGTGCCTATGGAAAAGGGTTTTCCTAAAGAAAGAGCCCAGGCTCGGCGCCTGTGGCTCAAGTGGCTAAGATGCCAGCCACATACACCCAAGGTGGCGGGTTCAAATCCAGCCCTGGTCCGCCAAACAACAATGATGGCTGCAACCAAAAAATAGCCGGGTATTGTGGTGGGCACCTGTGGTCCTAGCTACTCGGGAGGCTGAGTCAGGAGACTCGCTTGAGCTCAGGAGTTGGAGGTTGCTGTGAGCTGTGATGCTACAGCACTCTACCCAGGGGGACAGCTTGAGGCTCCTGTCTCAAAAAAAAAAAGAAACAGCCCAGATCCATTTCTGGTTCACCTGTGCAATATATTTAGAGCCATTTCAAACTGCTGCACACAGGTTTGGGTCCAGGGACCTGAATTAGAGCAGGGAAGCCTGGATCCACAGCTGGCATGCAGGAGATCGCGTCGGGCTCTCTAACACCTGTCTCTTTGTGTGCCTCCCACCCATCCCAGGAAACACCTGTCTGTCCGCCGCTTCTTTTGGTGGGCCCGCTTTATTGCAATCAACACCTTCCTCTTCTTCCTCTTCTTCTTCCTCACCACGCCTGCTATCATCATAAACACCATCGACATGTACAACGTCACCCGCCCCATCGAGAACCTGCAGGTGCCTCCTCTGCTCAGGCCAGGTCTGGGGGCCCCAGGGAGATCAAGGAAAAACTCAGGCGAGGATGGGCTGGGGGACCCAGATACCCCAGCACTGTGGAGGTGGCAGTGGTGTAAATGGTGGGGCAGAGCGTTCATCTGAAGGGATAAAGGTGGGTCATCGCCCATCTCAGTGATGGGGCTGGAGAGGAAAGGAAATGAGGGAGCTGTAGATGGTTCCTGGGGTGAGTTTGGGGGAATGGGTGGCCTGGTCAGCATGGGCTCAGGTGGGGTCATCGTAGGCTGGCTAGAAGTATGGAGAGTGTGGCCAGTGTGAACAGCTTCATTCTCCACAAGTTCTCTAGGGCGAGAAGTTTCTTGGTTTGAGTGGTAGGGTTGAGGGTGAGGAGAGTGAGCTAAGTCCCCACACAGCCCTGTAAGGGAAGTGGGACTCTAGACCTGTCGCTACCTCCCCCATGTTTAGACACCTCCTCTCGAGACTGGGAGCCCTCGGCCCCTCCAGAGCCATCCCTGAAGGTGGAGGGCACCTCTTCCTGACAGTGCAGCTCAGAGGAAGCATTGGCCCATTTTCCAATTCTGTAGCTTCAAGGCCATTACAAGGAACCGAGAACGCTCTTCCTTCTACACTATCCCCATCACCATTCCCAGAAACACACACACACTCGCACACAACGGCAAGCAACACTACTGCTGCTGACTTTTTGTCCTCTTAGGCCCCCAGCAACATGCATCCTGGGAGTGCCACAGCCTTCCCTGAGGACTCTCCTCCCCCACCCCGCTACCCCCTGCTCACGCATCATCACAGCACAGTGTCGTCCCCATGTGGGAGACAAGGGACTGTAGTTAGCCTCAGTGTGAAGTGCTCAAACTGCCCCTCCAGTGACCTTAATGTAGAAGCCCTGGCCTCTCAGGGACTCTGCTTAATCTTGAAGTGTCAATCTCTGTCTGCCCCCAGCCAGGCAGATCCCTGGACAGGAAGGCATGGAAGGAAAGCCTGGTTCCCTCTCAGTCTCTTGGAGGGCAGCCTGCCCTGGGATTGAGCTGGAGGAAAAGAGGGATACAGTAGAAGCAGGGCTAGCTTGCAAGAGGGACAGTCTCCTGACACTGACATGTCTCCTGCCTTCCTCCCCTCTGACCCACAGAGCCCGATCGTGACCCAGTTCTTCCCCTCCGTGATGCTCTGGGCCTTCACGGTGATACTGCCCCTGATCGTCTACTTCTCTGCCTTCCTAGAGGCTCACTGGACCAGGTGACCTGGGGCGTCCTTTCCTACTCCCCTAGCCACCCCCATCAGCCTGGCAAAAGGAGGAGAATGGATCTGGGATGATCTTAATGCTCAAATCTGCCCCCAAACACCAAAAGGTGTTTCCCACTTTGGAAGGAGGGCCTGGTTTGTCTCTGGCCCTCCATCCTCAGAGGTGCTGAGATGGAGCCACCATCTAAGGGGTGAGGGGCCAAACCCAACCCCTCTGTAGGCTGTTCCCTCAGCACCCAGTCAGACACTGCAGGGATGGAGCTGTGGGCACAAGGTAGATGGGGCCAGGAGTTCCAGGCAGAAAACACAGGATGTAAAGACTTGTCCAGGAAAGCATGTCCAGTGGGCTGCTATGGCCGTGGCAGAGGCCTGTGAATTCAATTCAACTGTTGACACATTTGGCCTTCACAGTGCCAACATTTTAAACAATCAGGAGCTTTTCTATTTCTTAGCCCTATAGTGGTAGCTAATTGGGTAGAAAATATTTACCATATCCTGGGCAGATGGCATTGCCTTGGCCTGAAGTCTGTATGTGTCTCAAAAGGTATCTCTTGCACCAAAGTTCATACCACTGTGCCAGACAGCAAGTCAAAAGTTTTGTCCTAACAGAAAACCTTGCTGACCTTTCCTCTGGCCAAGAACAAGGCTTGTAAGAATCATTGACGTTCCATGGGGATCCCAAGTATCATTGGTAATGTCTCTTTAACACAGAGATGTCAAATACAAGCTATCTCTTTCATTCCTTCCTGTGTCCAGGGAAGAATCACTAGTCCAGACATCACTAGTTGATCCTGCTGATCTTCTCTACTGCTCCCAGATGCAACATAGCTAATGGTGCTTTGTGGAGCTAGCACTGGTCTGTACAATTAAACCAGTTTCCGAGCCCAGACAGTTGTCCCTTTCTCTCTCTCTCATGTCTGAACATACACACAGACACACATGTATATATATCTCTCTTTCCATTGTGTAGTTAGGCCTGTAGTTCTTATTATGTCCCACACATTGATGAATTTCTCTGTTTCCTTCCAGATCAAGTCAAAATCTGATCATAGTGCACAAGTGCTACATATTTCTGGTGTTCATGGTGGTCATTTTGCCCTCTATGGGACTGACCAGGTATCTCACTTCCAATTATGCCTCCTCTCTCAGCCAGGCTCGCCTTAGGGTTAGACTCTCCTCCTTCAGACGCCGTAGGCCTACCTGTGGTTGCTGCCAAGTCCACTGCTCAAATGACAGTCCTGTGCCTGTCATGGGCATAGATAAACCAGGTATCATGCAAACTCTAATGTGTCAGCCATGAACGCTACCCTCAAAGAGTTCATCACAAGGCCAGCCTGCCAGCTGACACATGGCCCAGGGTAGGAAGATGCAGCCAGCAAGCAGGAGAAATTCAGAAGGGGGAGTGAGCACAGCGGGAGAAATGGCTGGCTAAGGTTTGCTGGAGGAGGTGGCCCTGAGCTGAAAGCCAAGGGTTCAAGGCAGGGGTGGCCCAGCACTCAGAAAGAAGAGGGACTCGCCGACTGCAACAAGGCAAGAGTCTCTGGGGATAGAGCAGGAGAGGATGGAAGGAGGGAAGCCAGGCAGAGATTCTTTAACTAAAGGGCCTGCCCTGTTCTTGCTTCTAGTTTGAATGTCTTTTTCCGCTGGCTGTTTGACATCTACTATCTAGAGCATGCATCCATCAGGTTCCAGTGAGTACTCCCATGGGTGCCCCAGGGGGGTCTGTGTGCTCCGCTGGGGTGGATATGGGTGCCCTTCCCAGAGTCCGACACCTGATTTGCTCCCAGAGGTATAGACAGACGCGCGTGAGCACTCTCATTTGGCAATTTGGTAAAGTCCAGGGACCCCTTCTCAGAATGACATCTTTGGAAAAATTATGGATTCACATATGAGGTACATCCCATGTACTCTTATCCAGTGTCCCCTGCTGGCAACATTTTGCCTAACTATAGCACAGTATCAAAACCAGAAAATGCACATTGGTACAATCCACAAAAAAACCCAGATTTTGCCAATTTTACGTGTATTCCAAATGATGTCTTTAAGTGTACAAAATAAAAGGATTGCAAAGAAAACAAATATACCCGCCTATAATTATCGAAATATTTTTAAAAACAAATTCGCAACACAGACTTTCTAACCCATCAGGAACAACATTTTAAATATAGGAAAGCTAAAGTTACATTTTATTGTTTTAAAAATAGTGTGAATGCTGACCTTACTTATGGGAAAAGAACACTAATTTAGGGAGTGATCTTTGATTAGGCAACATGCAGTTCATGTCAGACACGTAGCCTGTTTTGATCTTTTATTTTGTGGTTATAAGTGTTGACCATCTCAGTTTTCAAATATATGTTGGGCATGACATGCAGGTTTGCACAGCTTGCGGCCTAAGGCAAGGACCAGAAATCTCCAAGGTTAAACTATCGTTGTATTCCGTTTTTATTTCTAAGATAATTGTGTTCATCTTTGACTAGGCCAATATCTTCAACACAGTTTATGTATGAGAAAGAAATGGGTTGTGAGTTTATGCCTCAACTCTGATGCCATTAAGAAAGAATAGCGTTTGAAGGAGTTCTGAAATATGCTCAGAAGCTTGCAGGTGTCACTTTTGGAAGACAGAAAGAAAGATGACAGAATCTTGTAGACCAGGACACTGGAAAGCAGCAGAGGTAACAGGCAACCGTCCCAATAACTCCTAGTGGAAGTTGACCAGCTGTGTCAATTACACATCTGTAGCCAGGAGAAGTTCAATGGTGCGGAACTTAGCAGCCTGTCTGATACACATACCTACCATCATTTTGAAATGATGACGGATACAAATGATGCCGTAAGATGCCAAGAGTAACTGCAAGGTGGCAAGAAAATATCTGACTTCAAGTGATGATAAAGTCACCTCACCTGTGAACACCCCTGGGATTTGCTGCCTGTATTCTTAATGGAAGGAAATGCTAAATTTCAGTTAGAGATTAATGAACACAAATATAGTCTAATACGGAGGAAGGCGAAGGCGGCAAGGGGAAGGGGGAGAGGGGGAGATGATTGGCAGAAGGAGGGAGGGCATGAGGTGGGATCTCACCTAATGTGCACGTTGTGAGGGTGTATAACACACCCCCTGGGTGAGGGGCTCTTTTGCTTCTCCCTGGAAATGAGAACAAGGTAATCTAAACATTTGTACCCTCATATTAATTTGAGATTTTAAAAAATAGAGATTAATGAAAATAAAGATGTAACTTTTCTTTCCCATGCAAGGTCCACAGAGCCCCAGATTCTCACTCACGGACTCCCTGGAGTCTGTGGACCCGGGTCAGACACCCTGCTTTAGATCAAGCCCGTGCATGGATCCCCTGAAATATCCACATTTGTGGTCCATGCCCAGCCCTGCTCAAAAGGCTTCTTGTGAACTTAAATTGGGTTGGGGAGATATTGATCATCTGTGTATGTGAAACTCTTCTCCTCATCTGTCTCCGCTTTCTCTGCTGATTTTCTCTTCCTCTCTCCTCCTCCCTCTCACATTTCTCCCCTTTCCCTGCCCCCTGGCTGCTTTTGCTATCTCCTCCCCGCCTCCCACCCTCTGCCTAGGTGTGTGTTCCTGCCCGACAATGGTGCCTTCTTCGTCAATTATGTGATCACGGCAGCTTTCCTTGGCACAGGCATGGACCTGCTGCGCCTGGGGTCACTCTGCTGGTACAGCACCCGCCTCTTCTTCTCCAGGTCGGAGCCAGAGAGAGTCCACATCAGAAAGGTGAGGGCCAGGTCCTACCCTGAGCACAGCCCTCAGTGTCTCTAGGAAGAGTGTCAGGGAGGGGCCTGCTGGGAGCCCTGAGCAACCTGAGGTTGGAGGGATGGCATGGATGACTGGCTGTGGCAGGGACTCCAGGGTCCACAGGAAGGCTATCTCCAGGCCTGAGCTGCCAGCTAGCACCCAGGTGGCCTATGAGAGCTGCAGGGGTAACCAGGCCAAGGGGACTGGGTAACCTCCAGGTGACCCTGCCTTCTGTCCCAGAACCAGGCCATAGACTTCCAGTATGGGCGGGAGTACGCGTGGATGATGAACGTCTTCACCGTGGTGATGGGATACAGCATTACTTGTCCCATCATTGTCCCTTTCGGTGAGTCATCACTGGGGAACACCCAGGACTGCACATTCTCAAGACTGGAGGAGGAATTGAGACCCACAGCATAAGGCCGTCTCTTGGCACATGAGGCGGTGTCAGGGCCAAGGTGGAGGGAGGGAGCTGAGGTTAGATGGCTGCTGCTGCAGAATGTTTGTCACATGAAAGCATGAATGAATGACTGTGAGCAAGCTGGAAGAACACAGTCTGGGAACTCAAGGGAAGATGCTGGACCAGCAGGTCAGCATCCCAGAGCTGGCTGTCATCCTTGGCTCTTGTTACTTTGATGATAGTACTGAATCTGGCTTTCTGAGTCTGTGGGCACATTGGGGTGGCAGACACAGGTCCCAACTGCTGAAGTAGCCCCTGAGTATGTCTCTGTCTTCTGGCCCCCCAGGGCTGATCTACCTGAGCCTGAAGCATTTAACAGATCGCTATAACATGTACTACTCCTTTGCACCCACCAAACTGAACGAGCAGATCCACATGGCTGCTGTCTCCCAGGCCATCTTCGCGCCACTGCTGGGCCTGTTCTGGATGCTCTTCTTCTCCATCTTGCGGTTAGGTAGGTACCCCCTCCACCTGTCCCACTGCTCTGTGAGCTCCTTAACACTGACTCTCTGTGAGGGACAACACAACACGGCTTGCTGGATTTGGCCATGGCCAGTGCATGCATCAGCATCTTGACAGAATTTTGAGGCTAAGGGGAGGGCCTGGACGCATATGGTCCAAGTTATCTGGATTTGGGTTCCAGCCCTTCAGGACAGGAAACATCATATTCCTTCATTCTGACTCCAGCCTGGCAGAAAATAGAACAGTAGCTATTTGGGGCTCAATGGCCACGACATTTCCTCTAATGTGCTAAAAAATGCCTGGTTTCATGGGCTGTTGGAAACTTTTTGGCTACACAAAGCTTCAAGGGGCACAGAGACACCTCATAGAAGCCACAGAGGAGAATCTCCCAGCTTAACCCCCTGGGAGGGACTCGTACCCCCAGGCAGCCCCCAATTCCACTGACCTTCCCTCTGGATGCTTGACCTTAACCTTCCCAGTGGAGTGGTTTACTGTCACTTGCTCCTACAACATACTGCTGTGAGCAAAGGGAAGCAGTGGCCTAGTGGCCTTTGACTGAAAAGAATAATTGTTGATATTTACCTAGTTAGAAAACTGCTACCATAAAAGGGGGACCAAAGATACCCAAATGAAATGTAAATGATTTTTGCATTCAGGATTCCTCATCAGTGCCATAGCATGAGTATCTGAGTGTGCTAACTTGGGAAGGGCTTGCAGGGAGAGGTGGAGAGTGGAGATTGTTTGGGAGCAGTGGCAGAAATGGGGACTCAAAGAGACTTCCCAGGGGTAGGTCAGAAGGACATGTTTCATGGGCACTTAAGTGGGTACTTAAGTCAATGAAAACATTTCTTTTGAGGAATCTATAAGATGCCAAATTCTAACTGATCAAGTAGAACAGTTCTCAGCCCTTGCCGAAGTGCTGAGATGATCCCCAGGGATCTGTTGGTTGGGGTGACAGCTCAGCTTGCAAACACTTACCCATGGCCTTTTCTTCTCCTTGGCAGGTATCCTCCACACCATCACCATTTTTTCCATGACCAACCTCCTCATTTCCACAATAATTGCTTTTCTTGGCATCTTTCTGGGTAGGTTTTGGATGACCACTGACGTCCCGGTGAGTTGCCAACCTGCCCTTCCTTACTGGTTCTCCTGGCCCCTGGGGGACACAGGTCTAGGACACCGTCCTGGCCTGCACACCCACAGTATTCCAGGAGGAAAGAGTCTCACCTTTCTCTCTGACTGTGGGTGTGCAAGCTCCGTGCAAGCTCTCATGTGTGCACACATGCACACATACATGCCTTGCACTAGCTCAGGCCCTTCCCCCACCCAGAAGATAGCTGCCCTTTCCTTTTCTAACCTCTGACCCCTCCTCCAAGCAGTGGACTCTATGATGGGAGTCTAGTCCAGCCACTGAGCTGTGAGCACCATTCCAAGGGCTGGAGGGCTGAGCAAGGACTATCTAGCTCACATCTGTAATCCTTGCACTCTGGAAGGCCAAAGTAGGAGGATCCTTTAAGCTCAGGAGTTCAAGACAAGCCTGAGCAAGAGTGAGACCCTATCTCTCCTAAATATAGAAAAATTAGCTGGAAGTGGTGACTCAACCCTATAGTCCAAGCTACTCAGGCAGGAGGATCACTTTAGCCCAGGAGTTTGAAGTTGATACTACGACACTTTAGCCTGGGCAAAAAAAAAAAAGAAAAAAAAATCCAGGCTATTGAACTTGCTAGTGAACCGGCACCCCTGGCCCGTGCCTCCTTTGGCTCTTTGGGAGTGGGGTCCAGCCTAATCATTAGGCTGCGTAAGAGGAGGGAGCCAGTCCATACCTTTTCAACGCCGTGCCTACATCGTGCTCTATACCAGCATTTCCCAAAGTGGGTGGAAGAAAACGCGGCTTTTCATTTCTCACAGTCACATTTTATTTTTAAGTTTCTGCTTATAGCAACTGGCACAGGTTTACTGTTTACAATAGTGATTGTTTCCTTTTTAAATGAATTTATATAAAGAAAAGACAGTTGATTTTAAGTACTGACATCCTGCTGAGTCCGAAGAGAAAGCATCTTGGAGGAGGATCTTCTTGCTTCTGGTGTCCCCAGGGCCCTGGGACAGGCACCTGTGCTCTCCCTGCCTGGCCTTCATCCTCCATCATCGGGCTGCAGTGCCATGCCAGTGAGGGGCCAGTGTGAATGACCTCCCACCCCAGCTCTGTCTTTCTAATACAATGGTGTCATGTGGTCTGGTTGCCCAAGCGTCCACTCTAGGAAAAGAGGACAGCCGGAGACCTAGACTGTATTGGCTTAGGATGAATTCCAAATATGGAGAGAAATCCCAGGAAGAAAGAAGACAATGTCAAAGTCAAGGTTTTTCCTGGAGTCAAACAAAGCAGGCTCCTCTTTAAACCCCAATTTAAATGCTGCTTACGTCCCCCCATTACAGGCCTTTGGAATAGAATTTTGCAGAAGAGACTCTCTGGTATCCCAGCCCTCTTTCTGTCCCCCTGGACTTTAGCCCTGCTGGCTAAAGGTCAGGACACGCAGAATATGAGTTGAGCTCAGGGTGATGAGAGGCCCAGTTGCAGGCAGGAGGCTCCTCTGCATGTGGGGAGGGAAGGGACGCAGAGCTGACACCCCCATTCTGTGACCACCTCCCCTCTCCCTGCTGACACCCCCATTCTGTGACCACCTCCCTCTCCCTGCTGCAGACTGAGGAGGAGGAGATCCAGACAGTGTTTGACGTGGAGCCAAGCAGCACCTCCTCCACACCCACCTCCCTTGTGAGTCACCACCTGTACCCTGGGGACAGGCTGGGAGGGCAGTGCCCACAGGGGTGGTCTGCTCCAGTGGCATTGTGGGGGACGCCAGCATTTGGTGTTCACCCTGGGTACTGGGGAGGAGCTGGGGGACGCCTTGGGCTCCCCTCTCTGACGCAGCAGGACTTGGCCCAGGTCCAATTATTGCCGTGGCACTGGCTGAAGAGTAAGGAAAGGAGAAGAGCCATTAACCAGAGATGGTCTAGAAGGTTCCCAAAGAGGAAGTACGAAGTTGAGAGGACCCCGTCCTCAGAGACTTCAGTCGTGTAGACGCGAGGGCATGCTGAGGCTGGGCCTCAGGACCAAAGGCTGCCTCCAAGGGCACAGGTGCAGGCAGAGCGGAGCAGACAGAGCTGCAGGGAGCAGTAGCGGAGGTCTGCGCTGATGGTAAGGCAGGGGTGGCACGGAGGAGTGAGCCCACCAGCCTGAAGAGAAAGGCAGATTCAGAGTACAGGGACCCAGCAGGAAAGCTGGGCATTGGCTCGGCCTGGAGGGGCATGAGCACTCACCCCATCCCTGCCACAAATGTGGATGCCCAATAAGCTCCCTGGGCTGGGTACAGGGCAGCCTGCGCCTAGATGCCAGGGCATCTCAGAGGAGCACTGAAGAAGGGCGCCAGCCAGCCTTGGCACTCAGAGAACATGTCCCAGAGGAGGACACATCTATTCTGACCCCAGGAACGGGAGTAGGGCTTGCCAGGTGAAATAGGGTGTCCAGGAAGAACATTCCAGAGGAGGAGCAGCCTGTGCAAAGGCCTGAAAGAGAGAATCTGACCAGGGACACTGAAGAGAGTTGGTCTCCAGCAAATGCAGAGCGGGCACAGGGCCCAGTGGGAGATAAGGCTTTCTTTAGTCACGGGCAGAATTGGGTTAAAGTGCACAAGGACCAGGCATGGACAAAACAGCAGGAGACATGCTCACCCAAGGTGCAGACACAAGATGTCACCAGAACTCCAGGTTTGCCTCACTTTGAAAAGACCCCTGCATATAGGCAGTCAGATGGCCTCGGAGGGGCAGGGGAGGAAGTGCTTTGGGACTGGAGAGATGACAAAGATTTCCAACCAGGAACATCTCTCTTTTGCCTGGGACCCTTCCCATACAAAGGGTCGCCAACCTCTCTCAAATGTCATGAATTTTTGAAATCTTATGAAACTGATCCTTTGCCATTCTCTTAATCTTTTGATGAGTCCGCACAGCAGGGATTTTTATCCACAGCCTGGGGCTCAAAATGTCAGTTAACATAGACCCCAAGTCACTGAGCCAGGAAGAACAAAGTTTGAAAGTTGATTTGAAAGCCTGTGATTTTTTTTTAATTACTAGAATTTATTTTTTAAATCTTTCATTATTATAATAGTGATATATGAACATTATAGATAATTATAGGGAAAAAAGATAATCGAGAATAAGGAAATAAAAAGTCCACATTCTCACCTCCCAGAGATGACCAGTGATCTCGTTTATGCCTTAGTGTATATTCTTCCAGATATTTGTATATTGTATATCTCGTCCAGATAATTTTATATATGCGTCTTGTAGCTTTTTAAAATTAAAGAATACTACACATACTGTTTCATAATCTGCTTTGAAGTTAACAATCTCTGTCTTTCCATATATATAATCTTTTCATCTCTTCAAATACCCAGTCCTTTTTCAAATCACCCTAAAATCGTTTATAGTTTGTCTAAACCAAGATCCACCTGGTGCCTGTGGATTGGCTGTTCTGTGCCTTTTATTTTAGTACAGTCCCTTTTTCATGACTTGCCAGAGAGACCAAAGCAGTAGTTTTGCGGAATGTCTCACCTTCTGGATTTTTCCGGCCGTTTCTTCATGGTGTCTGTTAACAGGTTCCATGATTACCTGTATTCCATGAAAACTGGAACTCAGATCTGAAGGCTTCATACATTCAAGTTCAACATGAGGACTAGGAGGCATTGTGCCTCTACCAGGAGAGATATGATATCCGGGCTATCCCCATTAATGATGCTACTGTGACCCCCTGATTAAGGGAATGATAGCTGGTCTTTTCATCTTCCCCTTTATGACCATGTCACCTTTGGGTTTTACTTTGGCACCATGAGAATGTCTAGTTTTTTATTGGAAAACTGTTTCCTCATCAACTGGGGCTGTTTGATTTCACTGAAATAAACTCTTTTTTTTTTTTTT
>NW_003852415.1:3790411-3798459 GCF_000181295.1 Otolemur garnettii
TTTTTTTTTTCTTGCAGCTGTCTCTGTTGTTTGGCGGGCCTGGGCTGGATTTGAACCCGCAGCTCAGGTGTATGTGTCTGATGCTTAAGCCTCTTGAGCCACAGGCGCCGAGCCTGAAATAAAACTCTTATGAGAAAGGTTTCATTATATTCGATAATTGCCAATTTTCAAGGTAAAGAGTTGGTTTAAAAGTCACTGCCAATGATGACAAATTGCTCTCCTCCTTGGTGCTTGCTGTGTTTTTCTAGTCTAGAAATGCCCAGGCATTCCTAGGACCATCTCTGGGTTTGACAGGCCACATGGCCAAGGCTTCAGCTAGCAGTCTCTGTTCCAAATCTCAACTCACTGGCCAACCAGTGACATCCCCCAAATGAGTTCTGAATACACCTCTGAAGCTGCTTTAGAAAGCACATCTGACCAGGCAAAGTGGCTTATACCTGTGATCATAGCATTCTGGGAGGCCGAGGCAGGAGGATCACTTGAGGCCAGGAGTTTGAGACCAGCCTGGCCAACATAGAGAGACCCCATCTTTACAATAAATAAAGGAAATTAGCTGGGCAGGGCAGTGCACACCTGTAGTCCCAGGTGCTCAGGAGGCTGAGGCAGGAGGATTGCTTGGGCCTAGGAGTTGAAGGTTGTGGTGAACTGTGACCATGCATTGCACTCTAGCCTAGGCTGCTACAAAGTAAGACCTTATCTCTAAAAAAAATAAAAATAAAAATAATCTTTAAATAAAAGAAAGAAAGTGCATTGGCACAGGAACAAGGGTCTCTCCAGATGCCAGCTGAGGGGAACCTCAGGTCATCTCCCCTGGGTTCAGCCTGACTTAGAACCAAAAGTGAACAGAACATGTTTTGAAGGACTGGGAGTGGGGAGACCCCCAACTTAGCCATCCCTAGGAGTCCCTAGATGCTCCTTAAATGACCAAGGACAATGAGGCAGGTGGGATGGACAGGGCTTGAGCTATTGGGAAGAAGAACAGCTCCATGGTTTGGAAGGGACAGTGGTGATGGGGGTGGGATGTAGGGAGGGGGTGTGCCCAGCGCCTCGCCTCGGATGTAACCTTGCTTCTGTTTCCCTTCTATCCCAAGCAGCTGTATGTGGCCACTGTGCTGCAAGAGCCGGAGTTGAATCTGACCCCAGCCTCCTCCCCAGCCAGACACACCTACGGCACCATGAACAGCCAGCCGCCAGAAGAAGGCGAAGAGGAGAGTGGTCTGAGTGGCTTCACGAGGGAGCACAAATCATCCGAGTTCCAGGAAGGGCTGGAGCTAGAGGGCCAGAGCCAGTACCACTGATGAGGACCCCAGGCCTCTGCTGGTGACCCAGGGGAGGGTCTGGCAGGGGGAGGCAGGAGGGTGGCCTAAACCTCCCCACTACCTGCTGCAGACTTTGGGAAGCCCCCAGTAGAGACATCTGCTGCCCTAGCTACAGCTACATGGAGGCCCCGACCTGCTGATCAGTTGGAACTGGAGGTGCTGGGCAGGACAGAGGGAGCCTGCATGAGATGGAGGATACAGGCAAGCACGGTCTTGGGAGGGGTGGCTGAAGCTGTGATCCCTTCCTGGGATTGAGACGGAGGAGGCACGCACCAGGGAGGAGGCAAAAGGAAGCCTGTCGAAGGCTCTCCAGGGTCATCACCAGCTGCCCTTCCAAGGAGCTTCTGCAGCTGCTCCCCCTACCTCCGACTCCTTGCTCCCCAGCACTGAGCTTCAGTATGAGACACAGATGACCATCTGGAAAGAAAAAGTTTCTGCACCCATCGACCTGAAAAGAGGTGACTGAGCCCCTTCCTGTTACTCTGCCCCTTGACAGACGTCTGAGGAGCTGCAGAATAGAGGCCCTTCTCCTTTCCATTCTTACAGGGGTAGATGAGGTCACCTGGGGCTCATTAAACGAGACCTGTGTGCATTTTGAAGAAGGAAGCCTTGGCTGGTCCTTGCTCTGGGTACTGTGAGGTGGGAGGGGCAGAGACAGAATTCTTGGAGTGGGGTCTTCTCCCCCAAACCCTGAGTGGTAGGAAACCAGACATACTCCCCTAAGCCCCAGGTTCTAATGAGAAGATCCCCGAAGCCAAGGATGTGGCCACTAAGAGCTTCTCTTGCCTCATTCTCCTCTGAGTGCCTAGACCCTCTGCTTGGCCAAGATGGGCAGCAGCTTGGGTAAGAAACCCATGTTTCCAACAGGACTGGCCACCCCCTGCCCCAAGTATGTAGGACCTTTCATCCCCTCTCAGGGCTGCCCCGCACCATGCCCTGCATCCAAGTGGCCTCCAGTGTGGCCCTTGTTCAAACCCTGCAAATGCCTCAACAGTGACATCACCCCCAGGCCTGCTGGGGGAGGGGTGGGGTGAAGAAGCCCTTTTTGGTGAAGCAAGGCCACCACACCCCCAGAGCTGCCACCACCTGAGACCCAGCTGAGCAGAATCCTGAGCAATGCTGATGACACCCAGCACCTTTGCCATAGCTGGCAGAGGACAGGCCTGCATCAGGACCACCATGAAGCCCAGCTGAGGAGGACTTGGAGAAGGGCTGGCTGGGGTCTCAGTAAACCAGAACTCACCAAGTTGAATGGGGTCTGCATGTTCCAAAGCCCTCTCCAAGGTCTGGGTTCCTGCTGACAACCTGCTGGTAGTGGGCCAAGGCTCACCTCACCTGAACATTTCCACCAGGCCCCAGGCACATGGCTGCCCCAAACTCAGATCACCTGGGCCTTGTTCTTGTATTACCTTTGCTGACATCCCAGCCCCAGAAGCTCCAAGCTCCAAGCTCCAGCACAGACCAGAAATAGTACTCAAGGGATGGATATTGCCAAACTTTGGCATGGGGGATCTTTCCAGAGAAGTTGGGTAGGCTGGGGAGATGGCTGTCTTTCTCATTCCTTGTCCAACTAGGAATAAGGGAGAAATTATATCCAGCCTGGCCTCCTCCCAGAATTCCACCAACCAACAAAGAGAAAGGCCCCTTCCATAGCAGAGCAGCTGGGCCCAGCAGGGAAGCTGCCCACAGTGGGGAGATGGCCAACTCCTGGCCCTGCCCAGCCCTATAGTGTGAATTGGGTGGGGGGGGTCCTGCCAGAAGTTGGCCTGGGACCCCTCCTTCTCTAGCATTCCTTGCTGGCAGCTGCAGTCCCTGCTGGTTCTGCCCTTTGTCTGCTGCCCACCTCCCCCTGTAGCCCTCAGAAGCTATGTATGGGAAGGGTCTTGGTGGCTGGGAGCAGTCTGGCTCTGTGAGGAGGTGGTGCCAATGTTGAGAGTTCCAGAGTCCACTCTTAGGCAAACTAGGAGGCTCCACCACAGCTGGCTCTATCTGGATCTCCCACGGTCACTCCAGGGTGGTGGTGGGGAGTCCTTTAGTTCCCCCATGACACATCCAGGCTCTCCTAGGAGCCTCCTCCCTTGGCCCACACCTGTCTCACCTGCTGGCCTCTACCTACCACAGTCTCCCCTGCCCATCTTCTCAGCCTCCTCCAATCCATCCACCAAAGCGCCAAATGTGATCCCTTCTGGAGGGAGCTGATTCCCATGGGGCCTCCCAGTATTGTTTAGACTAGAGCCTCTGAGGGGGCCTTCCTGGGGCATGAGCAGGCCCACACTTGCCTGCCCAGCCTCCAGCTGCCTCTGGGAGCAAAGTGCCTATCAGCAGCATTTCGTCCTCTGGGGCCTCGGTGAGGGGTGTGGACTAACTTTGGCCACCACTACAGGAATGTGCCAGAATGCTGAACCTTCTCGTTATTAATGCTATGACTGTGCCTTGAATAAACAAGCCCTCCCGACCCTGCAGCCTGTGCCTCTGCCTCTGGACTGGCCCAACAGGTCCTTCCCTCCACCTGGAGGGAGCAGAGCTCCTAGGGATGAGTTCCCTCAAGTCACCAAGCTGCAGCCACACCTTTCCTCACAGCTTTTGCCCCTGGGGCCAGAGCTGTCCCTTCTGGGGTCCCCTTGCCCCTGAAGGCTTCCTGTGTTCATATCCCCATGGGAGTAAGGCCTGGTAAGTACTGCGTGGTCTGCTGGGGAGACCAGGAGTGAACACTTCACTCTGCCGTGCGGTAGGTAGACATTTCTGGAGCTTCCCAGGAAGCCGGCAGTGATGCTTTCCCTGGGCAGCTGAAGCCCCTGCTGAGTGCTGAGCCCTGTCATTAGACTAGTGGCCAGACTTAGAAGACATAGATTTCAGGTGAGGTCCCCAGAAGTGGCAGCAGAAGGGCTCAAGTCCACACCAGGGCGGGTGGAAGAGGTGGAGATATGTGGGGCATCCAGGTCACACCTGTGGCAAGGAGGAGACAGAAGTCCCCTGACCTGGGGGATGTGTCTCTGGATCAGGAGACCTAGTTCCTGCCATCCTTCTGTCAGCTAGATGGCCCAGGATGGTCACCTCATCCAAAAAGCAGGGGTGGGAAGATCTGAGGTCAACCTTCTTACTGAAGAGGGCAGATTAGGGGGGCTGGGGAGACCTCTTCACCCACTGCTCCCTGGGGCAACAGTGGATGAAAGTCTTGGGGGCAGCTGCCAAAGGCTGTTTCCCACTACCCCCCTCACACTTTCACAGTCCCTCCATGGTCATAGATTCAGAGCCCTCACGGGATGAGTGTGGGCACAGGGCCAGGGCCCAGACTTGTGGCCTCTCCCCTCAAAACAATTGTTTTCCAAGTCCAGTCAGATGAAATCCACAAGGGCTGCTGCATGGGAGGGGGGAGTTATGACCTCTCAGGGTCCCCCAGGTCACAAGCCCTGGGCCACTCTGTGGTTCAGCAGGCCTACTGGGGACTTCTTGGAGACAGAGAGATGCAGTGTGGGCGCTTACTGCAGGGCCTGGGAGGAAGCAGGAGGACCTAGGCCCCTCCAAGGCCAACACTGGAGTGGTAAGGGCAGGACACCAGGGAAGCTCAGGTCTCCTGAGGAGCTTCCTGGTGACCCGACTCCAGGTTTCTAAGTCTGCTTTGTGGAAACCCCTCGGGAGGTGTGGGGAGCCTGGCTTGCCAGAAGACAGGTTCCCAGGTTTTCTCAACAGAGCTGCTTTCTACACATGTGACAGTTCCTCAGCCTAGACAACCAACAGCCCAGCATTGCCCGTGCCTCAATTTGGGGGGCTTGCCATCCCACCACAAACAGGAGTCTCCTGAGAGATTTTAAACAATCCAAATGTTCTGGTCCCATCCCTGAACAACCCAAATTTTCTGCCAGTCACTTCTGTCTTGTAAAAGCCCCAGGTGACGATAATGTGCAGGGAGGGGTGAGTGAGTAAGGGAACAGTCCAGGCATGGTCCGCCCTCAGAACCTCAGTGTCTCCCCATCTGGGACTCCTGAGTGATTATCCTGGTGTTGTGATTATCCTCCTTTGCAATAAATGTGACTACCGCATGGGCCAGAGAGTCACACACGGGCCTCAGAGGCCCTTCTGGCTACCTTGGAGCGCAGAGTGGCTTCTACAATAGCCTGCTGGCTTCTGTGCAGTGGAAGATTACAGGGCAATAAGCTACCACGTAGGGTAGCATCACATAGGCAAGGGCAGGAAGCGTCTGGAGGTAGGCAGGGCGGGCACAAGCTCTGTGCATGGAAAAGGGAACGTGCAGAGGGTGTGCGGGAACGTGTACAGGGCCCGAGGGATGGCAAGGAAGGAGGCCAGAGTGGCCAGAGCTAGAGATCAAGGGGAGGAAGGGACGAAGGTGCTGTCTAAGAGGACACTGGGCTGTGTAGGCCACACTAGGACTCCAGGTTTCACAGGGAAGCTGCTAGAGAATTCTGGGCAGGGAGGGATGACATGATCCCTTTATGTATCTTTTTTTCAATTTTTTAAAAAATTATGGGACACATAATCACATTGACTGTCTTAACCATTTTTAAGTATACAGTTTAGTGGCACAAAATACATTCATGAGGCGCTAGTCATCTCCACAACTGTTCAGCTAGGACTCTGTACCCATTAAGCAGGAGCTAACAATCCCTCCTCCTGCAGCCCCTGGCACCCACCGATGTAACCTCCCTCACATACCCTCGTGTAGCTAGGGTGGAACAAGAGGACATGGAACAAGTGGGTGCAGAAAGCCCAGGGGGGCTCTTCTGGGGGCACCCAGGGGAGAGGGAGTGGTAGCTTGGATCAGGAAAGCCACAGAGGGAAGAAGAAAGTAGTTAAATTTGGAATAGAGACTGAGGTTCAGGGACAGTTATGGTTTGGGTCCTTATTTGGTCATGTTACGTTTGAGATGCCATGAAGGGATGCAGAGGAGATGGCTGGATACAGGAGTTAGGCTAGCGGTGTGGATGCCAATGACATTGGCATCTGGGTGGTGGGCAAGGCTGGGGCTGCCGAGACCTTGACAGGAGACGGCCCAGGGAAGAGAACCCACAGGGAGAGCAGGAGGGGCTCACAGAGGAAAGGGGAGCCCTCAGTTTCAGCTGCACCTGCCAGTGTGGGGCTCAGAGGAGCACATCAGGACACCACCAGGAAGCTTCAGCCCAGAGTGCTAGATAGGCCATTACACAAAGGACCCGGTTTGTCCAGGCTTAAGGGAGAAGGGGAGGAGGGCTGGTGTGGACTGAAAGATTGAAGAGACAGGATCAGATGCAAATACACACATGTGGGCCTGGTTTGCAGCCTGAGCTGAACAAACCAGCCACAGAAAGACACCAGGGACATTGGAACCTGGACTGGGCTGGTGAGGCAGAGCATTCATCTTGTCAGGTAAATGCGGGAAAAATATCAGCTCAAAATTCATGTGAAAGAATTTACAGGGGGGAGAACAGGAAGCCTTGGATTTGCTTAAATACTCTCCAGCGAACAAAAAAAATAAACAAAAAAAAGGAGGGGGAGATCTTGAGTTATTCTTTGTTGTTGCTGGGTGAAGGTTACGTGGAGATTCCTTAGACAACTCTTGATTTTTGTTCATGTTAATGTTTTTCCCACAATAAAAAGTTTAAAAATAAAGCAGTGGCCAACCCTTTGGGGTACTGCTGAGCAGAAGAGGATTAAGATGTGATCCCTGAATTTGGCAAGATGGAATCTGTGGGTGACCTTGGCTGTAGCAGATTTGGAGTGAGGACAAGCCTGGTTGAAATAGGTTCCCACTGTTCCATACCAAGTGAGGAAATGAAAACTGTGAGGAGAGGAGACCTTTTCGAAGAGCACTGCTATCAAAGGGAAGTAAACAACCAGAGCAGTAGCTGCAGAAGGAAGGGGGTGAGGGGGGCCGTCTAGGATGTAGCATTTTGTATAGGATGATAGAATGGGACGGAATGAAGGAGAGAGGGAGAGAGGATGACAGGGCAGGATCTAGAATGTGGAAGATGGAAGAAACTCCCGGCGCACACACACTCACATGTGCACACACACATGTGTACACACACGTGCACACACTCGTGGAAGGGTGGCCTTCAAGAGCGGTGAAAGCGTCCATGCTTAGAATGGCTTAAGACACGGGTCACAGGAGGGCATTTGACCTTTCCAAAGCCAGGTCACCCCCCTCTACCCCCTGCCACCTGACTGGACGTCAAACTCTTGGGACCTGTAGGCCAGAAGTGGACACCTGAGTCTGAGCCATCATGAGGTCAGGTGGGACATGAGGCCCTGTCCCATGGAGCTTGTGGGGGTCCAGAAAATTCCCACAGTGGGAAAGGCATCCCTAGCATGCCATAGACCCTATGTCTGCAGTCACATAATGTAGCAGGCTTAGCCATCTGAGCCTAAAAAGAGGCCCCAGATGGGTGGTGGCTCACGCCTATAATCCTAGCACTCTGGAAGGCTGAGGCAGGAGGATTGCTGGAGCACAGAAGTTTGAGACCAGCTTGAGTGAGAGTGAGACTGTATCTCTACTAAAAACAGAAAAATTAGCTGGTGGTCATGGTAATATGCCTAGTCCCAGGTGCTCAGCAGGCTGAGGCAAGAAGGTTGCTTGAACCCAGGAGTTTGAGGTTGCTGAGAGCTAAGGTGATGCCAGTGCATTCTAGTCTGGGCAACAGAGTGAAACTCTGTCTCACAAAAAAAAAAAAGAAAAAAAGGCTCGGTGCCTGTGGCTCAAGTGGCTAAGGCACCAGCCACATACACCTAAGGTGG